>NC_091990.1:85100471-85459247 GCF_044704955.1 Pristiophorus japonicus
GAAACGTTTCCTCTGCCCACCTGGGGCTCGCTTGCCGTGTAGGTGTTCCAAGTAGAGTGCTTGCTTCGGGCGTCTCATGTCGGGCATGAGGACGATGTGGCTCGCCCAACGGAGCTGATCGAGTATGGTCAGTGATTCAATGCTGGGGATGTTGGCCTGAGCAAGAACACTGACGTTGGTGCGCCTATCCTGCCAATGGATTTACGGATGCAGCTTTGGTGATACTTCTCCAGCGCTTTGAGATGCCTGCTCTATATGTTCCATGTCTCTGAGGCATATAGGAGGGCAGGTATCACTACTGCTCTATAGACTATGAGCTTGGTGCCGGGTTTGAGGTCCTGGTCTTCAAACACTCTCTTCTTCAGGCGACCGAAGGCTGCGCTGGCACACTGAAGGCGGTGTTGGACCTAGTCAACGATATCTGCCCTTGCTGATAAAGGGCTCCCAAGGTATGGAAAATGTTCCACGTTGTCCAAGGCTGTGCCGTGGATTTTGAAGACAGGGGGGCAGTGCTGTGAGGGGGGGTCAGGTTGGTGGAGGACTTTTGTGTTACAGATGTTTAGTGTAAGGCCCATGCTCTCATACGCCTCGGTGACCTGACCTTACCTGAGACAGCAGTACTGGAACTAGGATTACCCTCCACACTCCTGGAAAAGGGAGGGGGAATCAGACAGGGTTCCACTCCCGATTGTTTCTCTTTGTCTCCTCCACTTTATATATCTGAGTTCGAGGAAGCCCGATGCTGCTCGTGCATCACCATGGAAACGGTAGCCAACATCACACGGTCCAGAAACACTCACAATATGTTAGGATTGTAATTTCTGATTAAAGAAATGAAAGAAAGACTTGAATTTGTATCGCACTTTTCATGACCACCGGACGTATTAAAGCACTTTACAGCCAATGAAGTACTTTTTGAAGTGTAGTCACTGTTGTAATGTAGGAAACACGATGGCCAATTTGCACACAGCAAGCTCCCACAAACAGCAACTTGATAATGTCCCGATAATCTGTTTTAGTTATCTTGATTGAGGGATAAATATTGGCCGGGATGCCGGGGATAACTCCCCTACTCTTCAAAATAGTACCGTTGGGATCCTTTACGTCCACCTGAGAGAGCAGACGGAGCTTCGGTTTAACGTCTCATCCTAAAGATGGCATCTCCGACAGTGCAGCACTCCCTCAGCATTGTACTGGAGCACTCCCTCAGCACTGTACTGGAGTGTCGGCCTAGATTTCGTGCTCAAGTCTCTGGCGTGGGACTTGAACCCACAACCTTCTTTTTTTTTAAATTTTATTTTTCGTAGCCAATCTTTCCAATTCTTTGTCAAATCACAAATGCCAGAGGTCACCTTGCACACATCAAGGATCACTCTGCGCCAATGCTCTTAGCCAAAAGGCCTAGAGCCACTGCACCGTTCCTGGAAGTACTGCAATACCAGGTTCGTGCCATGGAGGTGGATGGGTCAAATCACACCACCCGAACCCACAACCTTCTGCCTCAACCAACTGAGCCACAGCTGCCGAGTGCTGGCAATGCTTACACTGCAGAATGATGCAGCACTGAGGGATTGCCCTTCCCCTGGGTGCAACAGTCCAATGAGCAGCTAACAGCTTATGCGTGAGCTTAAATTATTTCCTGTCTGGCTATGAGAAATGATCCAAATGACACGGCTTGGGTTAGAGTCTCCTCCCGACTGGACTGGAGTCCAGTGCCAACAAGTCATCACCTCATGGAAATCCTGCCCACATTTCTCTCCATCCAAGCACTCAATCACAGATGAGATTGGCACTCATATAGTTAACAATTTGTTTCTTGCCCCACTACTCGATTATCAGACACGGCTGATACTTCGACAAGGAATACCAATTTATAATGGTAGCCTGTCACATTCAGTTAAATTATGTTAAATTGCCCCTTTTAATCAAGTTAATAGAATCCGACTGACCACAAGGGCTAAGGGCTAACTCAGAGACATCAGTTTACCTGTCTCTGAGCCTTGGGCTGTTCCTGTGTTTTATATTCCAAAGTTGCTGAGTAAACACAGTGTAGAATTCCCTCTTGGGGGCACAGATGTACGATGCTGAGCAGTCGTTGTACTCGATGCTTGCTGCTCAAGGGAAGCGGGCTCCTCAGCCTCACCCGCAGTTCTGAGTGAGAAGAAACAAATTTTCAATCCTCTGAACCAAAATTTCAAAATGCAAATCGGAGAAACAATGAGCCCAGCATGGAGCACAGGCGAGATAGATTCTTACCACTGAAGGCAGGCGGTAAATTAATTCAAATCAACCGGGGAAACAGTCCCTGTGCTGAAGCATTGGCATTTAGGAACAACTTCAAACTGATCCTGGGGATTCTGGAAATGAAAACCTACGTAAATTTAGTCTAAAACCAAAAGATTAACAAATTCAATTAGGAAAAGAAAAGAAGTAATTAAACACAAGTGTGGTGTTAGGCTAAACAAAGACTTGAATGCAGCCTGGTGTGCCCCCTATTGGTGATACAATCCAACTGCCACTGAATCCTGAATCCACTCATCAACCTACGAATCTTGTCAAAGTACATGATGCAGCCTGGGGTTTGCTATCAAAGTCGTGTGATTGTTTGAAAAAGGCAACTTCTTTTTATCGGTGAGAGCTTGTCTCACCAAGTACTTAGTCCTCTGTTGCCAACATAACTACCTGTGCCACATTCAAGTGCAAACTCCTCCATCACCAACACAGCCTGTCTCTCTCAAATACCAGCTCCTCCATCACCATCACAGCAGGCTGGATTTCAGGGAAAGTTAGCGGCCGGGAACAGTTTGCACCTCAGTAGGTAAGTTTGGGCATCTGGGCCCTGGGTCAGGGGCTGTCATGCCAAGTGAGGCGTTGTACACCTCTCTTAGTGCAAGGATGGGAAATTCCCGAGCTAAAGAGCCAGGCCAGGAGTGTCTGAGAGACATCTGGCGGGGGGGGGGCCAAAAACCCTAAAAAGTCCATAAAAACATTCCCAAAACATTGCCCACACCCCCACACAACACAAATCGCTAAAAAAAAGTAAAAGAAAAAACAATCACACTGACCTCAGGAGTCCATTACTCACCTCTTCACCGACGGGATGGTGGGTGCTCCCTGATTTCCCAGGTGGTCATTGTGAGGCGCGATTCCGGGCGGACGGGGGTACGCTCGCGGCCTTCCGCGAGAGGTGGGCACCGGAGGGACTGGAGTGCATCATCACGCCCGGCAACCAAATTTTAATTTGATTTTACGTTTTAAAGTTTAATTTGTTTTAATTGCCGGTGCTTTTAGTGTCCCCCTCCCCTTTTATAGGGGGCACTGGAAAAAAATTAGATTTTAGCGCCCAAAAAAAAAGAAAAACACAAAAAAAAAACCACAAAAAAGAAAAAAAGGGCCTTGTAAATGTCTGCTGTATCATCCAGGGCGGGTGGCACGGTTTAATGCTTATGTTTTTTTTCAGGTAAACTCCAAAAGAGTTTCCGGGCGGACGGGTGGGGCAGGGGCTCAAACTCGCGCCAGTGTCGCAACGAGGGCCGTTGTACACCGGGCACAGCTCTTCCAGCCAGTGCTACTCCGCACCGCCGCAAAACCGGACCCGAGGATCACCGTGGGGCGCTGGAGGCTGACCGCCCGGCCTGAACACCTCACTGCCGCCATTGCCGCCGCTCTGGGGTGGAAAACGGAGCACAGAAGGTGGGAAAATCCAGCCCAACATGTCTCTCTCTCTCTCTCTCGCTCTTAAATACCAGCTCCTCCATCACGAACACAGCCGATCTCTCTCCTGTGTACCAGCTCCTCATTGACAAACAAAGCCATTCAAACACATGTAGCCATGTATATATGTTTTAACTCTCAGCTTCCATAGTGATATTCACCCATTACAAACTACATGATATCCCGATATTTTCTGCTCTGAGATTAGTGCGACTGTTATTTACAATGGTCCAACTGGAATCGTTATCAAATGAAGTTAATTAATCTTTATCTTTTGTCGTAGTTCCATCATAAAAAATAATTAATAATTATTAATTTATGGCAACAATCAATGTCCCTAACGGCACTGATGTACTAAATGTTTCAGGCTTGGGTTCCTGTACACCCTATTTTTATTGCACAGCTTAATCATGTCTCTTATAATCAAAGTCAGCACTGTTTTGCTTCCTGCCATAGCAGAGTGTGTCGGGCTGCAGATTAGAAGTATACACTCATGCTCGGAGTAGTGGAACAGTCCAGTCCTCTCATGCCCCTTGGCCATAGAAAAACATGAGCCTCCTTCGCAGGGAGCTCCCTTGTCCCAGCAGTTTTTACAACCTGCAGACAGACCCTGCCTTCACCCACATCAGTCCTTTCCAGAAGAAAAGCAGATGGGTTTAAAGAGTATTACCGAACACAAGTGCAATGGATAACAGTTTGGAGATTTAAAGTAGCCCACAGCCACTTTCTCACATGCCAGTTAGTCACTTTTTACACAAAACAGCAACAAAAGCAGCCCAACAGCCCACTGTGAACTCCCATTCCTCCAATTCTGGCCTCTTGTGCATCCCCTAGTTCCTTCGCCCCAACATTGGTGGCCACGCCTTCAGCTGTCTAGATCCTAAGCTTCATAGAAACATAGAAAATAGGTGCAGGAGCAGGCCATTCGGCCCTTCTCGCCTGCACCGCCATTCAATGAGTTCATGGCTGAACATGCAACTTCAGTACCCCATTCCTGCTTTCTCACCATACCCCTTGATCCCCTTAATGGTAAGGACTACATCTAACTCCTTTTTGAATATATTTAGTGAATTGGCCTCAACAACTTTCTGTGGTAGAGAATTCCACAGGTTCACCACTCTCTGGGTGAAGAAGTTCCTCCTCATCTCGGTCCTAAATGGCTTACCCCTTATCCTTAGACTGTACCCCTGGTTCTGGACTTCCCCAACATTGGGAACATTCTTCCTGCATCTAACCTGTCTAAACCCATCAGAACTTTAAATGTTTCTATGAGGTCCCCTCTCATTCTTCTGAACTCCAGTGAATACAAGCCCAGTTGATCCAGTCTTTCTTGATAGGTCAGTCCCGCCATCCCGGGAATCAGTCTGGTGAACCTTAGCTGCACTCCCTCAATAGCAAGAATGTCCTTCCTCAGGTTAGGAGACCAAAACTGTACACAATACTCCAGGTGTGGCCTCACCAAGGCCCTGTACAACTGTAGCAACACCTCCCTGCCCCTGTACTCAAATCCCCTCGCTATGAAGGCAACATGCCATTTGCTTTCTTAACCGCCTGCTGTACCTGCATGCCAACCTTCAATGACTGATGTACCATGATACCCAGATCTCGTTGCACCTCCCCTTTTCCTAATCTGTCACCATTCAGATAATAGTCTGTCTCTCTATTTTTACCACCAAAGTGGATAACCTCACATTTATCCACATTATACTTCATCTGCCATGCATTTGCCCACTCACCTAACCTATCCAAGTCGCTCTGCAGCCTCATAGCATCCTCCTCGCAGCTCACACTGCCACCTAACTTAGTGTCATCCGCAAATTTGGAGATACTACATTTAATCCCCTCGTCTAAATCATTAATGTACAGTGTAAACAACTGGGGCCCCAGCACAGAACCTTGCGGTACCCCACTAGTCACCGCCTGCCATTCTGAAAAGTATCCATTTACTCCTACTCTTTGCTTCCTGTCTGACAACCAGTTCTCAATCCATATCAGCACTCTACCCCAATCCCATGTGCTTTAACTTTGCACATTAATCTCTTGTGTGGGACCTTGTCGAAAGCCTTCTGAAAGTCCAAATATACCACATCAACTGGTTCTCCCTTGTCCACTCTACTGGAAACATCCTCAAAAAATTCTAGAAGATTTGTCAAGCATGATCTCCCTTTCACAAATCCATGCTGACTTAGACCCCTATCATGTCACCTCTTTCCAAATGCGCTGCTATGGCATCCTTAATAATTGATTCCATCATCTTACCCACTACCGATGTCAGGCTGACCGGTCTATAATTCCCTGTTTTCTCTCTCCCTCCTTTTTTAAAAAGTGGGGTTACATTGGCTACCCTCCACTCGATAGAAACTGATCCAGAGTCAATGGAATGTTGGAAAATGACTGTCAATGCATCCGCTATTTCCAAGGCCACCTCCTTAAGTACTCTGGGATGCTGTCCATCAGGCCCTGGGGATTTATCGGCCTTCAATCCCATTAATTTCCCCAACACAATTTCCTGACTAATAAGGATTTCCCTCAGTTCCTCTTCCTTACTAGACCCTCTGACCCCTCTTATATCCGGAAGGTTGTTAATGTCTTCCTCAGTGAATACCGAACCAAAGTACTTGTTTAATTGGTCCGCCATTTCTTTGTTCCCCGTTATGACTTCCCCTGATTCTGACTGCAGGGGACCTACGTTTGTTTTTACTAACCTTTTTCTCTTTACATATCTATAAAAACTTTTGCAATCCGTCTTAATGTTCCCTGCAAGCTTCTTCTCGTACTCCATTTTCCCTGCCCTAATCAAACCCTTTGTCCTCTGCTGAGTTCTAAATTTCTCCCAGTCTCCGGGTTCACTGCTATTTCTGGCCAATTTGTATGCCACTTCCTTGGCTTTAATACTATCCCTGATTTCCCTTGATAACCACGGTTGAGCCACCTTCCCTTTTTTATTTTTACGACAGACAGGAATGTACAATTGTTGTAGTTCATCCATGCGGTCTCTAAATGTCTGCCATTGCCCATCCACAGTCAACCCCTTAAGTATCATTCACCAATCAATCCTAGCCAATTCACGCCTCATACCTTCAAAGTTACCCTTCTTTAAGTTCTGGACCTTGGTCTCTGAATTAACTGTTTCTTTCTCCATCCTAATGCAGAATTCCACCATATTATGGTCACTCTTCCCCAAGGGATCTCGCACAACGGGATTGCTAATTAATCCTCTCTCATTACACAACACCCAGTCTAAGATGGCCTCCCCCCTAGTTGGTTCCTCGACATATTGGTCTCGAAAACCATCCCTTATGCACTCCAGGAAATCCTCCTCCACCGTATTGCTTCCAGTTTGGTTAACCCAATCTATGTGCATATTAAAGTCACCCATTATAACTGCTGCACCCTTATTGCATACACCCCTAATTTCCTGTTTGATGCCCTCCCCATCATCACTACTACTGTTTGGAGGTCTGTCCACAACTCCCAATAATGTTTTTTGCCCTTTGGTGTTCTGCAGCTCTACCCATATAGATTCCACATTATCCAAGCTAATGTCCATTCTAACTATTGCATTAATCTCCTCTTTAACCAGCAATGCTACCCCACCTCCTTTTCCTTTTATTCTATCCTTCCTGAATGTTGAATACCCTTGGATGTTGAGTTCCCAGCCCTGATCATCCTGGAGCCATGTCTCTTTAATCCCAATCACTTCATATTTGTTAACATCTATTTGCACAGTTAATTCATCCACCTTATTACGGATACTCCTAAACCTATATGTCTCTCTCTCTCTCTAAGATACTCCCGAACACCTAGCTCTTTGACCAAGCTGTTGGTCGTGTTCTAATGTCTCAAGTGGCTCAGTGTCAAATGTTGTGGTGCATTGGGATGTTTTACTGTGGTAAACGTGCTGCATAAATATAAATTGTTGTTGCTTTGGTGTTAGTGGAGCTGAGGTTTGCGAGCAGGGCAGCCCGTGTTGTGGATGAGCTGGTAGTTTTTGGAGACAGGTCCACACCCAAATCTGCCTGCCCTGTGGATTTTGTTTTTGTTACAGTTAAAGCACCTCACGTTGACGTCAGACAATGAATAGCATCCCTTTAACAAGTCCTGATTCTGAATGGAATGACTGGGGACCAATTGACTATTAATACCAACAATGTACAGGACTGGCACACAAACCCAAGTAATGACATTAATTGTTGAGAACAAGGGCCATCAAAGGAAACACAGCCACCTGCTTTTAACACTTATTTGGAAGAAACTAGCCTAAATTCTTTTTAGAGACACTAAAAATAAGAAAAAAGTATTAATTTCACAATTTTGAGCAGCTATTTTTCCAGCAATTTTAATGTGTTTGATTTCTGCCAGAGATGAGCTCCAAAGCCATTTTCACATCCTAATGACGTGGATTCAAGTATCTCAGGATGTATTTGTCTGACACACATTGGGAACAATGAAGAACCTGAATCTGAGGCTTGGATGGAGAGATCCAGCACCATGACCCTGACTGACTTGCCCAAGCAAACTCCTTGGTTAATGTGACTTAGAATGGACAGCATATTGTGGATGAGATGAATGTGTCTTGTAGTAACTCCTTACCGCATTGCTTTCTGATATGACAGCGTCGCTCACAACTAAACTCGGGCTTGGATTAGAGCAGAGGTATCAAACATATGGCCCCAGGTGGAATCCAGCCCCTAGTCCAGGTTCATCCGGCCTGTGGACTAGGATCTTTTAATTCAAACCCAATAGGGCCCCCATCTTCAAATCCCAGCCACTGGACAGTGCTGGTACAAGTTAGGGGGAGTCTCCTCATCTTCCGGATAATCCCAATGTGAATCACAATCCTGGTATGGGTCAGGTGAGGTTTCGACATCTCCCAGACAGTTAAAGGAGATATGTCAGAGTTGGAGAAGCCTCGGTGCTCAGTACTGGGAACACGGCTGGTTCCAATTTACTTAACCATTTTGATTCAGAAACTCAATGCAAACTGATCAGATGCGCAGTTGGTACCAAACTTTTACTGAATGTGGTCCGCACTAAATCTCAGGATATCGGATCAGGCCTACTATATAAGATGAGTTTGATCCCTGTGTATTAGAGTGTCAGGGTAATGACTGATGTTGATATCATGGTCTCAGAGTATCACACTATGGAGCCTTTCTTCACCCAGTCTAAACTTGAATGTCCGCAAATTTCAACTAGGAGCAGGTCTCATGAATGTATATGCTTTTTATAGACTCCAATCCTTTATTCACTTACAACTGTACTTTCAAAATCACAATTGCCTAACCGTTGGCCCACCTTTGATGCCATTATCCTCATTAAAACAATTATTCTCTCTCACCCTGGCCATTCCCCCATGGTATGGTCTTCATCTCTGCTCTCTTAAGTCCAAGAGATGCAGACTTGAACGGATATGGCAGTCAACTGGTTTAGCCATTCACCACCAGGTCTGGCTGGACCTCATAAAGCACTATCAGGTCCTGCTCTCGTCTGCCAAAACTGATCACTATTCCAGGATCATTCTGGAATGCAAAGATAACCCCGGCTTCTTTCTGTACTGCAAACTGTCTTCTTAAACCCATCTCCCCTGTCTCCTCCGCCCCCACCTCAAACAAGTGCGAGAAGCTCATGGATTTCTTTGTCACTAAGATTGAGACCATCCAATCAGCTGCCTCTGCCTCTTAGAAACATAGAAAATAGGTGCAGGAGTAGGCCATTTGGCCCTTCGAGCCTGCACCACCATTCAATAAGATCATGGCTGATCATTCACCTCAGTACCCCTTTCCTGCTTTCTCTCCATATCCCTTGATACCTTTAGCTGTAAGGGCCATATCTAACTCTCTTTTAAATGTATCCAACGAACTGGCATCAACAACTCTCTGTGGTAGAGAATTCCATAGGTTAACAACGCTCTGAGTAAAGAAGTTTCTCTTCATCTCAGTTCTAAATGGCTTACCCCTTATCCTTAGATTGTGTCCCCTGGTTCTGGACTTCCCCAACATCGAGAACATTCTTCCCGCATCTAACCTGTCAGAATTTTATATGTTTCTATGAGATCCCCTCTCATCCTTCTAAACTCCAGCGAATAAAGGCCCAGTCGATCCAATCTCTCCTCATATGTCAGTCGAGCCATCCCGGGAATCAGTCTGGTGAACCTTCACTGCACTCCCTCAATAGCAAGAACGTCCTTCCTCAGATTAGGAGACCAAAACTGAACACAATATTCCAAGTGAGGCCTCACCAAGGCCCTGCACAACTGCAGTAAGACCTCCCTGCTCCTATACTCAAAACCCCTCGCTATGAAGGCCAACATACCTGTACCTGCATGCCAACTTTAAATGATTGATGTACTACGATACCCAGGTCTCGTTGCACCTCCCCTTTTCCTAATCTGCCGCCATTCAGATAATATTCTGCCTTCGTGTTTTTGCCCCCAAAGTGGATAACCTCACATTTATCCACATTATACTGAATCTGCCATGCATTTACCCACTCATCTAGCCTGTCCAAGTCCCCCTGCAGCCTCTTAGCTTCTTCCTCACAGCTCACACACCACCCAGTTTAGTGTCATCTGCAAACTTGGAGATATTACACTTAATTCCTTCATCCAAATCATTAATGTATATTGTAAAGAGCTGCGGTCCCAGCACTGAGCCCTGCGGCACTCCGCTAGTCACTGCCTGCCATTCTGAAAAGGACCCGTTTATCCCGACTCTCTGCTTCCTGTCTGCCAACCAGTTCTCTATCCACGTCAGTATATTACCCCTAATACCATGGGCTTTAATTGTGAACATCAATCTCTTGTGTGGGGCCTTGTCAAAAGCCTTTTGAAAGTCCAAATACATCCACTGGTTCCCCCTTGTCCACTCTACTAGTTACATCCTCAAAAAATTTCAGAAGATTTGTCAAGCATGATTTCCCTTTCATAAATCCATGTTGACTTGGACCGATCCTGTCACTGCTTTCCAAATGCGCTATTATTTCATCTTTATTAATTGATTCTAACATTTTCCCTACTACTGATGTCATGCTAACCGGTCTATAATTACCCGTTTTCTCTCTCCCTCCTTTTTTTTTTAAAAGTGGTGTTACTTTAGCTATCCTCCAGTCCATAGGAACTGATCCAGAGTCGATAGACTGTTGGAAAATGATCACCAATGCATCCACTATTTCTAGGGCCACTTCCTTAAGTACTCTGGGATGCAGACTATCAGGCCCCGGGGATCTATCAGCCTTCAATCCCATCAATTTCCCTAACACAATTTCCCGCCTAATAAGGATATCCTTCAGTTCCTCCTTCTCACTAGACCCTCGGTCCCCGAGTAGTTCCGGAAGGTTATTTGTGTCTTCCTTCGTTGAAGACAGGACCAAAGTATTTGTTCAACTGATCTGCCATTTCTTTGTTCCCCATTATAAATTCACTTGAATCTGACTGCAAGGAACCTACGTTTGTCTTCACTAATCTTTTTCTCTTCACATATCTACAGAAGCTTTTGCAGTCAGTTTTTATGTTCCTGGCAAGCTTACTCTCATACTCTATTTTCCCCCTCCTAATTAAACCCTTTGTCCTCCTCTGCTTAATTCTAAATTTCTCCCAGTCCTCAGGTTTGCTGCTTTTTCTGGCCAATTTATATGCCTCTTCCTTGGATTTAATACTATCCTTAATTTTCCTTGTTAGCCACGGTTGAGCCACCTTCCCCGTTTTATTTTTTCTCCAGACAGGGATGTACAATTATTGAAGTTCATCCATGTGATCATTAAATGTTTGCCATTGCCTATCCACGGTCAACCCTTTAAGTATCATTTGCCAGTCTATTCTATCCAATTCACGTCTCATACCATCGAAGTTACCTTTCCTTAAGTTCAAGACCCTAGTCTCTGAATTAACTGTGTCATTCTCCATCTTAATAAAGAATTCTACCACATTATGGTCACTCTTCCCCAAGGGGCCTCGCACAACAAGATTGCTAATTAATCCTTTCTCATTACACATCACCCAGCCTAGGATGGCCAGCCCTCTAGTTGGTTCCTCAATATATTGGTCCAGAAAGCCATCTCTAAGAGGAAATGCTCCTCCATCGTATTGCTACCAGTTTGATTAGCACAATCTATATGTAGATTAAAGTCGCCTATGATAACTGCTGTACCTTTATTGCACGCATTCCTAATTTCTTGTTTGATGCTGTCCCCAACCTCACTACTACTGTTTGGTGGTCTGTACACAAGTCCCACTAACGTTTTCTGCCCTTTGGTATTCCTCAGCTCCACCCATACAGATTCCATATCATCCAAGCTAATGTCCTTCCTTACTATTGCGTTAATTTCCTCGTTAACCAGCAATGCTACCCCACCTCCTTTTCCTTTCTGTCTATCCTTCCTGAATGTTGAATACCCCTGGATGTTGAGTTCCCAGCCTTGGTCACCCTGGAGCCATGTCTCTGTGATGCCAATTATATCATATTCATTAATTGCTGCCTGTGCAGTTAATTCGTCTACCTTATTACGAATACTCCTCGCATTGAGGCACAGATCCATTCAGGCTTGTCTTTTTAACACACTTTGCCCTTTTAGAATGTTGCTGCAATGAGGCCCTTTTTGATTTTTGCCTTGGGTTTCTCTGCCCTCCACTTTTACTTTTCTTCTTTCTATCTTTTGCTTCTGCCCCTATTTTACTTCCCTCTGTTTCCCTGCATAGGTTCCCATCCGCCTGCGATATTAGTTTAACCCCTCCCCAACAGCACTAGGACATCGGTTCCAGTTCTCCCCAGGTGCAGACCGTCCGGTTTGTATTGGTCCCACCTCCCCCAGAACCAGTTCCAATGTCCCAGGAATTTGAATCCCTCCCTTCTGCACCACCCCCTCCTTTCTTCTCTTCCTTCCCCGAGCTCACTGGGCCAAACTTGCTCTAAAGGTTCCCCCCTTGCCCTAGCCATGACCTCACATCTTTCTGCTGTTTTCTCTGATGTTCCCTCATGACCTCTCCTCGCTGATTTTGTCAATGAGACCCACTACCTGCTCCCTCAGTCGTATTCCCACCAAACTGCTGACCACCCAACTTCCTTCCTGGCTCCCATGTTAACTAACATTGTCAACGGTTCTCTCTCCTCAGGTACTGTCCCGCTCTCCCTCAAATTTGACTCAAAAAACCAACCCTCGAACCCTCCATCCTTGCAAACTACCGCCCCATCTCCCAACTCCCTTGACTCTCCGAAGTCCTTGAACATATTGTTGTCCCCCAAATCCGTGCCCATCTTGGAACTCCATATTTGAATCACTCCAGTCAGGTTCCCGCCCCTGCCACAGTACCGAAATGGCTCTGATCAAAGTCACAAATGACATCCTATGCGACTGTGACAAAGGCAAACTATCCCTCCCCGCCCTTCTCGAACTATCTGCAGCCTCCTCCAATGTCTCTCCATCATCATCCAGCTGGGTGGGACTGCACTCGCCTGGTTCCATTCTTATCTATCTAATCGTACCCAGTTCTCATCTTCATGCCGTCCCTCAGCAACATCATCCAAAAATAGAGCATCAGTTTCCACATGTACGCTGACACCCAGTTCTACCTCACCACCACTTCTCTCGAGCCCTCTACTGTCTCTACATTGTCAGACTGATTGTCCAACATCCAGTACTAGATGAGCAGAAGTTCCTCCAATTTTTCAATTTAAAAAAAATGTAAGTCATTTTATAGTTTGTTTATCCCTGTTGCTCTCAATCACAGAGACAGACATCCATTGGCTACTCCTACATACTGCCCAGCAACTGGGTACAAAACAACACTGGGAGAGCTCCAGGAATGGGGAGCCCAAGTACCTTGTCACATAGGCGTGTATAGGATCTATAGAAACAGGCCATTCAGCCCAACTGGTCATAGGACAGTGCTTATATGTCACACAATTGTCCTTCCTCTAATTACCTCTTCCCAAACTATCCCTGTATCCCTCTGTGCCCTTCTCCATCATATATGAATCAGGTATCCTCTTAAATGCATCAGTGCTATCTGCTTCAACCACTCTATGTGGCAGTGAGTTCCACATCATTACAAATCTTTTTTTAAATCCTGTTAAAATTCTTAATTTGATCTATCAGTGACTTTTAGGCACCTTACGAACAATGACGGACAAGTAAAGACCATCTGGTCCATTGAGCCTGTCCCACAAAATGGCGATACCTTGTGTATCACAACATATACACTCCACCCCACCCCAAACCATGTGATCTCCTGGGAGAGGCAAAAACACAGATAAAAACCCAGGCCAATTTGGGGAAAAAAATCTGGGAAATTCCTCTCCGATGATCTAGATGATCGAAACTAGTCCAGGAGATCACTCTGGCCATTAAATTCCCTGCAGTACCTACCTTCTATAAGAGGTCATCTCTGCCGCAGCCACAAACAAATCCAGCTTTTGCTTGAAGGAATTCAGTGAGTCTGCATCCACCACATGAAACGGCAGCTGGTTCCAGAGGTCTACTATTCTCTGTGAAAAGATCCAGCTCCTGACATCTAACCTAAATCTAGCCTTATACAACTTACATTTGTGCCCCCTGGTCCTGCCTAGCCTATTTACTTGAAATAACCGGTCAGCTGGAACACTGTCTATTCCCTTCATTATCTTATAAACCTCAATCATATCTTCCCTAAGTCTACGCTGCTCTAAGGTAAAGAGTCCCAACTTGTTAGCCTATCTTGATAACTAAGATGTTTTAGACTTGGAATTAGTCTCGTGGCCCTCTTCTGCACCCTTCTCAGAGCCTCAATATCACCCACCATGTGAGGAGACCAAAACTGGGCACATTATTCCAAGTGCAGCCTGGCTAAGGTCTTGTACTCAATTGTCCTATGGCTGCACCCCAACACCCTATTTGCTCTAGCTATCACTGCACAGCATTGCTTGTGTACCTTTAAGGATGTATGCACTAGAATGGCCAAATCTCTTTCTAGCTCCATCTTTAATGCCTTTCCCTGGAGGGTGTATGAATGTTGAGCATTTGCCCTGCCCACATGCATAACATTGCACTTATCTAAGTTATACATCATTTTCCAGTCATGAGCCCAGTCTCCCCACACATTAAGATCTGCCTGAATCAGACGAGCCTCTTCTACAGTTCTGGTACTCTCACAGATTTTGGTATCATCTGCAAATTTGCAAATTGTGCTGCCAACCCCTGAATCTAGATCATTAATAAAAAGTCAAAAGCAACGGTCCCAACACTGATCCCTGCGGGACACCACTGGTGACCGGTCTCCAAACAGATCCAAGTCCATCTATAACTGCTCTTTGCCTGTGTCCTGCCAGCCAGTTCTGTATCCAGCTCAATATATTTCCACTAATACCAGAGGCTCCGAGCTTATAGAGAATCCTCTTGTGTGGTACCATGTCAAAAGCTTTTTTGGAAATCTAAGCAGACAATGTCTACTGGGCTTTCCTCATCCACCAACTTTGTAACTTCTTCAAAAAATATAATTAGATTTGTGAGACATGACCTCTTTTTTATGAAGCCATGTTGGGTGTCCCTATCCACATGTTCATATATTGCATCCCTTATGATTCTTTCAAATATTTTCCCTATTACTGATGTTAAACTGATGGGCCTATAGTTACCCAGGTCTGTCTTGTCACCTGTTTTAAACATTTTGACTACGTTAGCCTCCTTCCAATGTGTAGGAACCATCCCAGAGTGCAGTGAGCTATTAAACATACAGGCTAGGGGCTCACACAGCACATGTCCCATCTCCCGGAGGACCCTCGGGTGGATATCATCCAGCCTTGCTGCTCTATCTATTTTAAAGTTCTTAATTCTTTCTAAAACAATATGCTTATCTATGTTAATGTTACTAGTAGTAAAACTACTAAAAGTGGTAAAAATTATAATATTTGAGCATCATTTTCAAGGATGAATGCTGCTGCAAAGTACTCAATTAACATTTCCACCATTCTTAGTGAGTCCTTTGTAAACACCCTTCAGTGGCCCACTACAGTCTTTGATAGTTCTCTGAGTCTTCATATAACTAAAAATGCTCTTCCCATTACTGCCACAGTTGTCTACAATCCTTTTTTCATTAGTCTTTTCTCTGATCTAATAGCAGTCTTAGTTTTCTTTCGTTGTTCTTTGTATTCAACCCTGTTTATTTGAGTGTTATATTTCTTTAATTTATAGAAACATTTCTGTTTACATCTTATTTGTCTTTTTACATAGCCAGTCAGCGACCTTGTTTTTTTTGTGCCACATTTCTTTCTTTTTATTTTGGTGCATGTTTGGTTACGACATTTTTAATTTGATTCTTAAAAACTTTCCATTTATATTCAACATCGGTTGCATCACCACCGAGGAGGGTTCGGCAATTTACCTGTTCCAAATAATCTGCCAGTTTGAAGAAGTTTGTCGTTCTGAAATCCGGTATGAGTTCCAGGTTCTCAGTCCTTTATCCGGGACTCCCTCGTCCAGCACCACCCCTCATCCGGCATGATTCCGGAGGCCGGGGACGCATGCGCAAAATGCGGCCAACCTCCACCTCGACTTTGGGTCCGCGCCAACACTCAGCCCACTGGGGTCGCCCCAACACTCGCTGGGGCCGCTCCGACACTCGCTGGGACCGCGCCGACACTTGCTGGGGGTCCGCTCCGACACTCGCTGGGAACGCTCCGACACTCGCTGGGACCGCTCCGACACTCGCTGGGACCGCTCCGACACTCGCTGGGTCCGCGCCAACACTCGCTGGGACCCCGCCGACACTCGCTGGGACCCCGCCGACACTCGCTGGGACCGCTCCGACACTCGCTGGGACCCCGCCGACACTCGCTGGGACCGCTCCGACACTCGCTGGGACCCCGCCGACACTCGCTGGGGCCGCTCCGACACTCGCTGGGACCGCTCCGACACTCGCTGGGGCCGCGCCGACACTCGCTGGGGGTCCGCTTCGACACTCGCTGGGGCCGCTCCGACACTCGCTGGGACCGCTCCGACACTCGCTGGGACCGCTCCGACACTCGCTGGGGCCGCTCCGACACTCGCTGGGGGTCCGCTTCGACACTCGCTGGGGGTCCGCTCTGACACTCGCTGGGTCCGCTTCGACACTCGCTGGGGCCGCTTCGACACTCGCTGGGGCCGCTTCGACACTCGCTGGGGCCGCTCCGACACTCGCTGGGGCCGCTTCGACACTCGCTGGGGCCGCTCCGACACTCGCTGGGGCCGCTCCGACACTCGCTGGGTCCGCTCCGACACTCGCTGGGACCGCGCCGACACTCGCTGGGACCGCGCCGACACTCGCTGGGACCGCTCCGACACTCGCTGGGACCGCGCCGACACTCGCTGGGACCCCGCCGACACTCGCTGGGACCGCGCCGACACTCGCTGGGACCGCTCCGACACTCGCTGGGGTCGTGCCGACACTCGCTGGGACCGCTCCGACACTCGCTGGGACCGCGCCGACACTCGCTGGGACCGCTCCGACACTCGCTGGGGCCGCTCCGACACTCGCTGGGGTCGTGCCGACACTCGCTGGGACCGCTCCGACACTCGCTGGGACCGCGCCGACACTCGCTGGGACCGCTCCGACACTCGCTGGGACCGCTCCGACACTCGCTGGGACCGTGCCGACACTCGCTGGGACCGCTCCGACACTCGCTGGGACCACTCCCACACTCGCTGGGACCGCGCCGACACTCGCTGGGACCGCGCCGACACTCGCTGGGACCGCTCCGACACTCGCTGGGACCGCGCCGACACTCGCTGGGACCGCGCCGACACTCGCTGGGTCCGCGCCGACACTCGCTGGGACCGCTCCGACACTCGCTGGGACCGTGCCGACACTCGTCCGACACTCGCTGGGACCGCGCCGACACTCGCTGGGACCGCTCCGACACTCGCTGGGACCGCTCCGACACTCGCTGGGACCGCGCCGACACTCGCTGGGACCGCGCCGACACTCGCTGGGTCCGCGCCGACACTCGCTGGGACCGCTCCGACACTCGTTGGGACCGCGCCGAAACTCGCTGGGACCGCGCCGACACTCGCTGGGACCGCGCCGACACTCGCTGGGACCGCGCCGACACTCGCTGGGACCGCGCCGACACTCGCTGGGACCGCGCCGACACTCGCTGGGACCGCTCCGACACTCGCTGGGACCGCGCCGACACTCGCTGGGACCGCGCCGACACTCGCTGGGACCGCGCCGACACTCGCTGGGACCGCTCCGACACTCGCTGGGACCGCTCCGACACTCGCTGGGACCGCTCCGACACTCGCTGGGACCGTGCCGACACTCGCTGGGACCGCTCCGACACTCGCTGGGACCGCTCCGACACTCGCTGGGACCGCGCCGACACTCGCTGGGACCGCTCCGACACTCGCTGGGACCGCTCCGACACTCGCTGGGACAGCTCCGACTCTCGCTGGGACCCCGCCGACACTCGCTGGGGTCGTGCCGACACTCGCTGGGGGTCCGCCGACACTCGCTGGGACCGCTCCGACACTCGCTGGGACCGTGCCGACACTCGCTGGGACCGCTCCGACACTCGCTGGGACCGCTCCGACTCTCGCTGGGACCCCGCCGACACTCGCTGGGGTCGTGCCGACACTCGCTGGGGGTCCGCCGACACTCGCTGGGACCGCTCCGACTCTCGCTGGGACCCCGCCGACACTCGCTGGGGGTCCGCCGACACTCGCTGGGACCGCTCCGACTCTCGCTGGGACCCCGCCGACACTCGCTGGGGGTCCGCCGACACTTCCTTCGCAATCCGCCAAGGGCCCACCGACACTACAGGCCGAGCAGGTAAACCATCGTGCCACTGAATGCCAAGAAAATTAATATCACCCACCAAACAAAGGTGCCATTTTATATTAAAAACAGCAGTGATCTGTTTCCATAATAACTCATCACGTTCAAGTGTCTGACCCGGGGGCCTATAACAATTACCGATAATTAATCGCTGCCCGTGAGCTTGGTCCACTTGAACCCAGATAGCTTCAGCTGTACCTGATGAGGCAATATCAAGTCTCTCTCTAGCTGTTAGATTCTCACTGATACAAATAGCAACCCCACCTTCCCTTTGACCTACCCTATCCTTTCTCAAACCCTTGTAGCCCTTTACGTGACTTTCTGTGCCACCATTGTCATCTAGCTATGTCTCAGAAATATACAATAGGTCTAAATTCTCCAACACAGCATAGGATTGCAATTCTAACAATTTGCTTCTAACACCCCTTGCATTCACATTAAAGCAATTTAAAGGTCTCCCATCTAATTTCTTAAAGTTATTTGCTTCCTACCTGGTTCATCTTCATGCTTAGCATCTATGTAGTTATCACATGCAGTAAGCCTAACTTTGAACTGATCTGCACTATCCCCGTGATGAGTAAGTTTAAATGCTTTCTGAAAGCCTGATCAACACCCTCAGTTAGCCTTTTTGCTCCCACGCAGTTAAGATGGAGGCCGTCCCTCGTAAACAACTTACCTTGTCCAGCGAACACCTTCCAATTATCGATGAAGTGAAGCGTATTCTTTTTGCAGAGGTCCCGAAGCCAAATGTTGAATCCCATGATTTGGCTATTCCTCTCCATCGATCAGGACATGACTGGTAACAGCCCGGAGACTACTCCCCTTGCACCCTTTTGCTGATGGGCATCTATGCGGCTTTTGTAGGGATCCTGCAAAATAAGTGGTCTTCTATCAATAATATCATTAGTTCCAATATGTAAACCTACTACAATATCTTTACACTCACCTTTCACCAGTTTATCCACACGATCCCGGAAATCAGCTACCTTGGCGCCTGGAAAACAGAAAACTGCTCTTAACAGAGCCTTACCTTTACATAGGGTATCTGTGTGCTGATGATGGAGTCCCTTATAAGGATTGCACGTTGCCTCTTGCTGTTTTTTGGTTGTTCAACCAATGTCCTCTTGGGCTTTGCAGCCCTCCCTTTACCTTTCCAAGATGCTGATATGAGCATTGAGGTTCGGGATTGTTATGTATGTATGTTAATGTATGTACTGTAACACTAAACCACTGAATGTACCTTCATCCTGTATACACCATACCTGTACCACTAGAGGGTGCTACTGCTGGAGACCCAAGGGTCACCTGTACACGACAGGTAACCAAGTATAAAAGGGAGCTCACCTCACTCTAGGAGCTGCAATAAAGGACTAAGGTCACTACAGTTCAAGTATTATACCCTTACCTCGTGGAGTCGTTATTAGAGTGCTTGCATATACTACAGGGGTCACTGGTGCTGACCTCACTGCCTGCTGTGTTATCCAAATCACAAACTGGTAAGTGTTTGAAGTAGGAAGAGAATCCAAAATGATAAAGGAATTGGTGCTGTCAATATCAGACAATACAGACTTACTTTACATCTCAGTCAGGAAATCGTCAAAATCCACCAAGAATGTCAATTGCTCAATCTTCTCCTTTAGGGAAACGATCTCATGCTGTAGAGGCAAAGCCTGGACACATTTACTGCAAGTGAAGGTTCCACAATGCTTCACTTTGACACCATTTCTCTGTAAGGATAACTTCAAGGTGTACACGGTGCACACCGCACATTGGCATCGTCCTCCATTCCTCCGAGATCCAGGGATCACCATCCTTATATGTCTAAGGAATCTACCAGGAAAGTGGGAAAAAAAAGAGGAGCCGCAGAAGGAAGAGACAAAAAGAAAAGTAATCCCAACTCCCCCATTCCCACCTCCCTCAGTCCCACCTCCCTCGGTTTCACCTCTCTCAGTTCCAACTCCCTCAGTCCCACCTCCCTCAGCCCCATCTCCCTCAGTCCCATCTCCCTCAGTCCCACCTCCTTCAGCCCCAACTCCCTCAGTGCAACTCCCTCAGTCCCACCTCCCTCAGCCCTACCTCCCTCAGTCCCACTTCCCTCAGTCCAAACTCCCTCAATCTCAACTCCCTCAGCCCCATCACCCTCAGCCCCATCACCCTCAATCTCAACTCCCCCAGCCCCATCTCCCTCAGCCCCAACTCCCTCAGTCCCAACTCCCTCAATCTCAACTCCCTCAGGCCCAACTCCCTCAGCCCAATCTCCCTCAGCCCCAACTCCCTCAATCTCAACTCCCTCAATCTCAACTCCCTCAGCCCCAACTCCCTCAGTCCCAACTCCCTCAGTCCCATTCCCTCAGTTCCACTCCCTCAGGCCCAATTCCCTCAGCACCATCTCCCTCAGTCCCACCTCCCTCAGTCAAACTCCCTCAGCACCATCTCCCTCAGCCCTAACTCCCTCAGCCCCACCTCCCTCAGCCCCAACTCCCTCAGTCCCACTCCCTCAGGCCCAACTCCCTCAGCACCATCTCCCTCAGCCCGAACTCCCTCAGCCCGAACTCCCTCAGCCCTACCTCCCTCAGCCCCACCTCCCTCAGCCCTAACTCCCAGCTAAAGATGCGGGCACTCTGCTTTAGCCACCCTCCGCTGAAGTCACGCGCCATGCTTTGCGAGGCCAAAACCCTTGTTCAGGACTCACCCACAAGTGGAAACATTTCTCCACGGCCATCCAATCGAACCCCAGCATAACTTTAACAACCTCCATCAGATCCCCTCTCAGTCTTCTCTTTTCTAGAGAAGAGAGACCCAGCCTTTGCCGATCGTTGTAAGAATACCATGGCTGACACAGGAAAACCAGGAGAGAATGGTGGGGCGGGGTGATGATTGGAGACAAAACAAATCATGCATAAGAAAGAAACATGGTGAAGCAACATGTGAGAAGTTCAATTCTCTCTGCTTTTAATTGCAGCGACTGCTTTTTGTTCTGCCAGGTGGCAGTACAGTCACTTCATACCTCGACGTGGGAACGATCTCTGCAACATCCAAGCTGGCAATTGGTGACACCTCTTTCGCAATAGAATTCTCAGCAAGTTTATCTAGTGAGTAGCTGAGCTACACATGTACTAGGAATGTCTAGGTTTGATCCCCTGTCTGCTGAGTGAATATAATAATTAATGCTAAAGTCCAAATGTCATCCAGTGCTTCACCCAGTGGCTCACTTTAAAGTGTCAGATTAGTCACTCGTCCACGCCGAATGCATGAAGCAGTTAATCTGTTGTTGGTATGGTCGTTGAGGAAGGACTGTTGATCAGGACAGGGGAGAAACTCCCTGCTTTGCCTCAAATGGGGGTCAACGGATCTGAATCACCAGAACAGGCAGTTTAACATTTCACCTGAAGGATGGAACCTCTGGCAGTGCAGCACTCCCTTAGCACTGTACTGGAATGTCATTCTAGATTATGAGCTCAAGTCCTGAAGCCCAGAGGTCAGAGTGCTAAAATGAACCTAGTTGATAAAGCTAAATTAGCTAATCTCAGCGTAGAAAGAGTTAGGAAGAACATTGTTGGCCTTAGTACTCATGGATTGCAGAGAGAGGGGAAAAAAGAGCCAGCATTCCCACTCCTGATCATTTTTTTAAAATAGTTATTCGTTCCTGGGATGTGGACATCACTGGAAAGGCCAACATTTATTACACATCCCTAGTTGGCCTTGAGAAGGTGGTGGGTGAGCCACCTTCTTGAACCATTGCAGTCCATGTGGGTGAAGGTCTTAGTGTATTTCTTTGCAGGGGTTTGGTACAACTGAGTGGCTTGTGAGGCCATTTAAGAATCAACTGCATTGCTGTGGATCTGGAGTCACATATAGGCCAGACCAGGTAAGGACAACAGATTTCCTTCCCTAAAGTACATTAGTGAACCAGATGAGTTTTTGTGATAATCCGGTGGTTTCATGGCCACCTTTACTGATGTAGTGAGATTTGAACGCCTTTCTCCAGATCATGTCTCCAGTCCTCTGGATTACTAGTCCATTAGCATAACCACTATTCCACCATACGTACCCGTGTCGTGTGACTATCAGGTACAGACAGACAGGATCCGGCTTCACCCTGATGCTCACCAAGAATAACATCCTGACTGTCAAAGCCCTCACAATAAGTCCATGCCGCCTATAGAACTGCTTATGGAACCATCCCCCAGCATGGAATCTGTGTAATTAATGTGTGATTAGACGTTCAGTAACAAAGTACACAACACTACAGACCTTCAAAACATATGTATTTTGCTGATCAGCCTTTCAAACAAACAAAATATAAATTATGCAATCCAACCAAATTATTTTTAATTATACAGATACAATAAATCAAACAATCTCAATAATCAAAAAGATAGAAGCCTTCCAAAATAATCTCAATTATACAGATACAATCTTGCAAAATTGGTGCCTGACATCTGTAGTGCTGCAATTCCAGACATTCTCTCTAAAATCACATTACAACAGGTCACATCACATGCCTTGATGTAGAAATGAGTTGGCGCCCATCTTCACACTCAGTCTAGGCACTCCGCCTGTCTGCCTGAAATCGAGAGGCCCAAAGCATGGATGGAAATTGGTTCAGGGTCTCGTTACATACTCAGCACGTGATTCCTGCACTGCTCGCTCCGGAGCTGTGGCTCAGTGGGTAGCACTCTCACCTCTGAGTCAGAAGGTTGTGGGTTCAAGTCCCACTCCAGGGACTTGAGCACATAAATCTCGGCTGACACTCCAATGCAATGCTGAGGGAGCACCGCACTGTCGGAGATATCATCTTTCGGATGAGTCCCCGTCTGCCCTCTCTGGTGGATGTAAACGATCCCACGGCACTATTTTGACGAAGAGCAGGGGAGTTATCCCCGGTGTCCTAGCCAATATTTATCCCTCAATCAACATTACAAAAACAGATTATCTGGTTATTATCATATTGCTGCTTGTGGAGTTTGCTGTGCGCAAGTTGGCCGCCGTGTTTCCCACATTACAACAGTGACTACACTCCAAAAGTACTTCATTGGCTGTAAAGCGCCTTGGGATGTCTGGTGGTTGTGAAATGCGCTATATAAATGCAAGTCTTTCTTTCTTTCCTCTACAGGCAGCTTGCCCGAGGGAAGACATCAATATCGGGCCCCCTGCCTCATTGACAATGACCCTCAGGTAAGTCTTGGGGAAGGCGATTGCAGTGGGCTACGGAGTTGGATGGTGATGGAGTAAAGGGACCACTCTTGCATGTGCCGGCTAAACAGAATGTTTTTTCTTCATTAACATTTTGTTTTAATTTACACATCGTTGGCAACCACGCAGGGTCGCTGAAGAATTGACAACTCATTTCTCGATGAACAAACCCCAAATTTACAAAATGAAAGGGCCCAAATGTTTCAAATGTTTGGCCAAAAAAGCGCCTCACAAATCTAGCAGTGGGCCCAACACCTGTGCAGGTTAGGCACAGGCCGTCCAGCAGCGTTTTATGGTGTGCCTTGTGCCTGTTTTACATAGGAACATAAGAAATAGGAGCAGGAGTAGGCCATAAGGCCATTGGAGCCTGCTCCACCATTCAATAAGATCAGGTGCACTTTCCGGCCCGATCCCCATGTCCCTTGATTCCCCTAAGTACGAGGCTTAAAACTCTGCAAAATCCTTTTATTAAACCTGATTTAATGGCAATGGAGAGTTTCTCGGAGGCTGTAGAATAGTTAGAAAGCTGTTGTAGGTGGGATCTTGATGTGTGGGCCCTGCGACTGGAGTCTTCACTTCGGAGTCAAGGATTTGCACCCATCGAATGATGGGCAGAGTGATTCTGATATTGCAAATTGAAGCGATTCTCACTGAGGTGACAATACCAGACGCCTTGAGTAGCAAGTTTGGAGGGTCAGTGAAAGCTCAGGACTAGAATCACAGAGAATTGTTGGTGGAGGCAGATGTTTTGATGCTATGATTAGAAGAGAAAGCCTAATTGGTCATTTCTATTAAAATGTTGGTCTCCAGAAGTGGTTCCAGACCAGATCGCCGAGCGAACCGATCAGCCTGCAGCATCACGGTGCTTCGGGTGGGGAGGCAGAGGTTCCACCCTGAGCCACAAGGGAACAATTCTCTAGACCACACGACATGTGGTAAGTGTACCGTCCATGGGAGGAATAGGCGGCTTTGGACCAATGGTTAAACAATGCCTCGATTTCAAAATTCTCATCCTTGTTTACAAATCCCTATCTTTGTAATCTCCTTCAGCCTCACAAACCCCCTGAGAAATCTGCGATCCTCAAATTCTACCCTCTTGAATCATAGAATAATTGAAATTTACAGCACGGAAGGAGGCCATTTCGGCCCATCGTGTCCGCTCTGGCCGACCAAGAGCTATCCAGCCTAATCCCACTTTCCAGCTCTTGGTCCATAGCCCTGTAGGTTATGGCACTTTAAGTGCATATCCAAGTATCTTTTAAATCTCTCCCATCAACCCGCCCTGGGAGTTTTTGATGGGACAGTGTAGAGCGAGCTTTACTCTGTATCTAACCCGCACTGTACCTTGCCTGGGAGTGTTTGATAGGACAGTGTGGAGGAAGCTTTATACTGCATAAGAACATAAGAACATAAGAAATAGGAGCAGGAGTAGGCCATTCGTCCCCTTGAGCCTGCTCTGCCATTCAATAAGATCATGGCTGAACTGATCTTGAGCTCAGCTCCACTTCCCCGCCCATTCCCCATAACCCTTTATTCCCTTATCTTTCAAAAGTCTGTCTATCTCCACCTTAAATATATTCAATGACCCAGCATCCACAGCTCTCTGGGGCAGAGAATTCCACAGATTTATGACCCTCTGAGAGAAGAAATTCCTCCTCATCTCAGTTCTAAATGGGTGACCCCTTATTCTTAAACTATGCCCCCTAGTTCTAGATTCTCCCACAAATGGAAACATCCTTTGTGAATCTACCTTATCGAGCCCCCTCAGTAGCTTATATGTTTCAATAAGATGACATCTCATTCTTCTAAATTTCAATGAGTATAGGCCCAACTGCTCAACCTTTCTTCATAAGACAACCCCTTCATCTCCAGAATCAACCTAGTGAACCTTCTCTGAACTGCCTCCAAAGCAAGTATATCCCTCCTTAAATAAGGAGACCAAAACTGTATGCATTACTCGAGGTGTGACCTCACCAATACCTGTACAGTTGTAGCAGGACTTCCTGCTTTTATACTCCATGCTCCTTGCAATAAAGGCCAACATTCCATTTCTCTTCCTGATTATTTGCTGTACCTGCATACTAACTTTTTGTGTTTCATGCACAAGGACCCCCAGGTCCCTCTGTACTGCAGCATTTTGTAATTTCTCTCCATTTAAATAATAATTTGTGTTTTTATTTTTCCTGCCAAAGTGGATAACATCACACTTTCCCACATTATTCTCCATCTGTCAGATGTTTGCCCACTCACTTAGTCTGTCTATATTCCTTTGCAGATTCTTTGTGTCCTCCTCACAACTTGCTTTCCTATCCATTTTTGTATCATCAGCAAACTTGGCTACATTACACCCAGTCCCTTCATCCAAGTCATTAAAATAGATTGTAAATAGTTGAGGCCCCAGCACCGATCCCTGTGGCACCCACTAGTTACCGCTTGGAAACTGGAAAATGAGCCATTTATCCTGACTCTCTGTTTTCTGTTATTTAGTCAATCCGCTATCTATGCTAATATATTACCCCCAACCCTGTGAGCTTTTATCTTATGCAGTGACCTTTTATATGGCACCTTATCGAATGGTACATCAGTCATTGAAGGTTGGCATGCAGGTGCAGCAGGCGGTTAAGAAAGCAAATGGCATGTTGGCCTTCATAGCAAGGGGATTTGAGTACAGGGGCAGGGAGGTGTTGCTACAGTTGTACAGGGCATTGGTGAGGCCACACCTGGAGTATTGTGTACAGTTTTGGTCTCCTAACTTGAGGAAGGACATTCTTGCTATTGAGGGAGTGCAGCGAAGGTTCACCAGACTGATTCCCGGGATGGCGGGACTGACCTATCAAGAAAGACTGGATCAACTGGGCTTGTATTCACTGGAGTTCAGAAGAATGAGAGGGGACCTCATAGAAACATATAAAATTCTGACGGGGTTAGACAGATTAGATGCAGGAAGAATGTTCCCAATGTTGGGGAAGTCCAGAACCAGGGGTCACAGTCTAAGGATAAGGGGTAAGCCATTTAGGACTGAGATGCGGAGGAACTTCTTCACCCAGAGAGTGGTGAACCTGTGGAATTCTCTACCACAGAAAATTGTTGAGGCCAATTCACTAAATATATTCAAAAAGGAGTTAGATGAGGTCCTTACTGCTAGGGGGATCAAGGGGTATGGCGAGAAAGCAGGAATGGGGTACTGAAGTTGAATGTTCAGCCATGAACTCATTGAATGGCGGTGCAGGCTAGAAGGGCCGAATGGCCTACTCCTGCACCTATTTTCTATGTTTCTATGTTTCTATGTTTCTGGAAATCCAAATACACCACATCCACTGGTTCCCCCTTATACACCCTGCTTGCTGCATCCTCAAAGAACTCCAGCAAATTTGTCAAACATGATGTCCCTTTCATAAAACCATGCTGACTCTGCTTGACTGTATTATGCTTTTCCAAATGTCCTGCTACTGCCTCCTGAATAATGGACTCCAGCATTTTCCCAATGACAGATGTTAGGCTAACTGGTCTATAGTTTCCTGCTTTCTGTTTGCCTCCTTTTATAAACAGGGGCGTTAAATTTGTGGTTTTCCAATCCGCTGGGACCTGTCCAGAATCCAGGGAATTTTGGTAGATTACAACCAATGCATCCACTATCTCTGCAGCCACTTCTTTTAAGACCCTAGGATGCATAAAAACATAGAAAATAGGTGAAGGAGAAGGCCATTTGGCCCTTTGAGCCTGCACCACCATTTAATAAGATCATGGCTGATCATTACCCCTTTCCTGCTTTCTCTTCATACCCTTTGTTCCCCTTAGCCATAAGGACCATATCTAACTCCCTCTTGAATATATCCAATGAACTGGCATCAGCAACTCTTTGCGGCAGGGAATTCCATAGGTTAAGAACTCTCTGAGTGAAGAAGTTTCTCCTCATCTCAGTCCCTTTATCCTAAGACTATGTCCCCTGGTTCTGGACTTCCCCAACATCGGGAACATTCTTCCCGCATCTAACCTGTCCAGTCCCGTCAGAATCTTATATGTTTCTATGAGATCCCCTCTCATCCTTCTAAACTCCAGCGAATAAAGGTCCAGTTGATTCAGTCTCTCCTCATATGGCAGTCCAGCCATCCCTGGAATCAGTCTGGTGAATCTTCGCTGCACTCCTTCAATAGCAAGAACGTCTTCCTCAGATTAGGAGACCAAAACTGAACACAATATTCCAGGTGAGGCTTAACTAAGGCCCTGTACAACTGCAGTAAGACCTCCCTGCTCCTGTATTCAAATCCCCTAGCTATTAAGGCCAACATACCATTTGCCTTCTTCACCGCCTGCTGTAACTGCATGCCCACTTTCAGAGACTGATGAACCATGACACCCAAGTCTCGTTGCACCTCCCCTTTTCCTAATCTGCCGCCATTCAGATAATATTCTGCCTTCGTGTTTTTGCCCCCAAAGTGGATAACCTCACATTTTTCCACATTATACTGTATCTGCCATGTATTTGCCCACTCACCTAACCTGTCCAAGTCACCCTGCAGCCTCTTAGCATTCTCCTCACAGCTCACACCGCCACCCAGTTTAGTGTCATCTGCAAACTTGGAGATATTACACTCAATCCCATCATCTAAATCATTAATATATATTGTAAAGAGCTGGGGTCCCAGCACTGAGCCCTGCGGCACTCCACTAGTCACTGCCTGCCATTCTGAAAAGGACCCGTTTATCCCAACTCTCTGCTTCCTGTCTGCCAACCAGTTCTCTATCCATGTCAGTACATTACCCCCAATACCATGTGCTTTGAGTTTGCACACCAATCTCTTGTGTGGGACCTTGTCAAAAGCCTTTTGAAAGTCCAAATACACCACATCCACTCATTCTCCCTTGTCCACTCTACTAGTTACATCCTCAAAAAATTCCAGAAGATTTGTCAAGCATGATTTCCCTTTCATAAATCCATGCTGACTTGGACCAATCCTATCACTGCTTTCCAAATGCGCTGCTATATCATCTTTAATGATTGATTCCAACATCTTCCCCGCTACTGATGTCAGGCTAACCGGTCTATAATTACCCGTTTTCTCTCTCCCTCCTTTTTAAAAAAAGTGGTGTTACGTTAGCAACCCTCCAGTCCATAGGAACTGATCCAGAGTCGATAGACTGCTGGAAAATGATCACCAATGCATCCACTATTTCTAGGGCCACTTCCTAAAGTACTCTGGGATGTAGACTATCAGGCTCTGGGGATTTATCGGCCTTCAATCACGTCAATTTCCCTAACACAATTTCCTGCCTAATAAGGATATCCTTCAGTTCCTCCTTCTCACTAGACCCTCGGTCCCCTAGTACATCCAGAAGGTTATTTGTATCTTCCTTTGTGAAGACAGAACCGAAGTACTTGTTCAATTGGTCTGCCATTTCTTTGTTCCCCATTATAAATTCACCCGAATCAGACTGCAAGGGACCTATGTTTGTCTTCACTAATCTTTTTCTCTTCACATATCTATCGATGCTTTTGCAGTCAGTTTTTATGTTTCTGGCAAGCTTCCTCTTGTACTCTATTTTCCCCCTCTTAATTAAACCTTTTGTCCTCCTCTGCTGAATTCTAAATTTCTCCCAGTCCTCCGGTTTGCTGCTTTTTCTGGCTAATTTGTATAACTCTTTCTTAGATTTAACACTATCCTTAATTTCCCTTGTTAGCCATGGTTGAGTCACCTTTCCCGTTTTATTTTTACTCCAGACAGGGATGTACAATTGTTGAAGTTCATCCATGTGATCTTTAAAGGTTTGCCATTGCCTCTTCACTGTCAACCCTTTAAGTATCATTTGCCAGTCTATTCTAGCCAATTCACGTCTCCTACCGTCGAAGTTACTTTTCCTTAAGTTCAGGACCCTAGTTTCTGAAATAACTTTGTCACTCTCCATCTTAATAAAGAATTCTACTATATTATGATGCAGGCCATCAGGTCCAAGGGACTTGTCCATCTTTAGTCCCATTATTTTACCGAGTATTTTTTCTCTAGTGACAGTGATTGTTTTAAGTTCCTCCCTCCCTATAGCCCCTTGATTATCCATTATTGGGATGCTTTTAGAGTCTTATACCATGAAGACAGATACAAAATATTTGTTCAAAGTCTCTGCCATTTCCCTGTTCCCCATTTTTAATTCCCCAGTCTCATCTTCTGAGGGCCCAACATTTACTTTAGCTACACTCTTCCTTTTTATAAACCTGTAGAAGCTCTTACTATCTGTATTTGTATTTCTTGCTACTTTATTCTCAATCTATCTTCCCTCTCTTTATTATCTTTTTTGTCATCCTTTGCTGATTTAAAAAAATTTCCCAATCCTCTGGCCCCCCACTAATCTTGGCCACTTTGTATGCCATTGTTTTCAATTTGATACCATCCTTTTAAGAACATAAGAAATAGGAACAGGAGTCGGCCAAACGGCCCCTCGAGCCTGCTCCGACATTCAATAAGATCATGGCTGATCTGATCATGGACTCAGCTCCACCTCCCTGCCCGCTCCCCATAACCCCTTATCCCCTTATCGTTTAAGAAACTGTCTATTTCTACAAAAAAAGTGGGAGAGCTATAGTGGTAGGGGTTTCTATTTTAAGGGGAATAGATAAACATTTCTGCGGCCGCAACCGAGACTCCAGGATGGTATGTTGCCTCCATGGTGCAAGGGTCAAGGATGTCTTGGAGCGGATGCAGGACATTTTGAAGAGGGAGGGTGAACAGCCAGTTATCGTGGTGCATATAAGTACCAACGATATAGGTAAAAAATGGGATGAGGCCCTGCAAGATGAATTTAGGAACCTCGGAGCTAAATTAAAAAGTAGGACCTCAAAAGTAGTAATCTCAGGATTGCTACCAGTGCCACGTGCTAGTCAGAGTAGGAATCACAGAATAGCTCAGATGAATATGTGGCTTGAGGTGTGGTGCAGAAGGGAGGGATTCAAATTGCTGGGTCATTGGAACTGGTTCTGGGGGAGGGGGGACCAGTACAAACCCAACGGTCTGCACCTGGGCAGGACCGGGACCAATGTCCGAGGGGGAGTGTTTGCTAGTCCTGTTGGTGAGGAGTTAAACTAATATGGCAAGGGGATGGGAACTTATGCAGGGAGACAGAGGGAAGTAGAATGGGGGCAGAATCAAAAGATAGAAAGGAGAATAGTAAAAGTCGAGGGCAGAGGAACCCAAGGCAAAAATCAAAAAGGGCCACATTACAGCAAAATTCTAAAGGGACAAAGGGTGTTAAAAAGACAAGCCTGAAGGCTCTGTGCCTCAATGCGAGTATTCAGAATAAGGTTGACGAATTAACTGCGCAGATAGCAGTTAACGGATATGATGTAATTGGCATCACGGAGACATGGCTCCAGGGTGACCAAGGCTAGGAACTCAACATCCAGGTGTATTCAACATTTAGAAAGGATAGACAGAAAGGAAAAGGATGGGGTGGGGTGGCGTTGCTGGTTAAAGAGGAAATTAATGCAACAGTAAGGAAGGACATTAGCTTGGATGATGTGGAATTTGTATGGGTGGAGCTACGGATTACCAAAGGGTGGAAAACACTAGTGGGAGTTGTGTACAGACTGTAATAGTGAGGTTGTGGACAGCATCAAACAAGAAATTAGGGATGCATGCAATAAAGGTACAGCAGTTAACATGGGCAACTTTAATCTAAGATCATGCCTTCTAGTTCTAATCTCCCCCATCAGCGGAAACATCCTCTCTGCATCCACCTTGTCAAGCCCCCTCATAATCTTATATGTTTCGATAAGATCACCTCTCATTCTTCTGAATTCCAATGAGTAGAGGCCCAACCTACTCAACCTTTCCTCATAAGTCAATGCCCTCATCTCTGGAATCAACCTAGTGAACCTTCTCTGAATTGCCTCCAAAGCAAGTATATCCTTTCGTAAATATGGAAACCAAAATTGCACGAAGTATTCCAGGGCCTCACCAATACCCTGTATAGCTGTAGCAAGACTTCCCTGCTTTTATACTCCATCACCTTTGCAATAAAGGCCAAGATTCCATTGGCCTTCCTGATCACTTGCTGTACCTGCATACTATCCTTTTGTGTTTCATGCACAAGTATCCCCAGGTCCCGCTGTACTGCAGCAATTTGCAATCTTTCTTCATTTAAATAATATCTTGCTCTTTGATTTTTTTCTGCCAAAGGGCATGACCTCAGACTTTCCAACATTATACTCCATCTGCCAAATTTTTGCCCACTCACTTAGCCTGTCTATGTCCTTCTGCAGATTTTTTTGTGTCCTCCTCACACATTGCTTTTCCTCCCATCTTTGTAGCATCAGCAAACTTGGCTACATTACACTCAGTCCCTTCTTCCAAGTCGTTATTATAGATTGTAAATTGTTGGGGTACCAGCACTGATCCCTGCGGCACCCCACTAGTTACTGGTTGCCAACCCGAGAATGAACCATTGATCCTGACTCTCTGTTTTCTGTTAGTTAGCCAATCCTCTATCTATGCTAATATATTACCCCCAACCACGTGAATTTTTATCTTCCTTAGTTAGCCACGGATGATATTTCCTTCTCTTAAAGTATTTCTTTCTTACTGGAATATATTTTTGTTGAAAGATATGAAATATCTCCTTAAATGTCTGCCACTGCTGAGCAACCGTCTTACACTTTAATCTATTTTCCCATTCCACTTTGGCCAACTCTGCCTTCATATCTTTGTAATTGCCTTTATTTAAGATCAGGACACTGGTTTGAAATCCAACTTTCTCACCCTCCAACTGAATTTGAAATTCAACCATGCTATGATCACTCTTCCCTTGAGGATTCTTTACTATGAGATCATTTATTAATCCTGCTTCATTACACAGTACCAGATCCAGGATAGCCTGCTCCCTGGTTGGTTTCACAACGTATTGTTCAAGGAAACTATCTCGGATACACTCTATGAACTAATCAATGTGAAAATTAAAATCACTCAAGGTTATTGCTGTATCTTTCTTACAAGCCTCCATTATCTCTTGACTTACACTCTGTCCAACAGTGTAGCTACTGGTAGGGGGCCTACAGACTATGCCCACCAATGAATATTTCCCTTTATTATTTATTTTCTCCACCCAAACTGATTCTAGATCTCGATCTTCTGAGCCAATATCGTTTCTCACTACGGCACTGATCTCATCCTTTATTAATCGAGCTACCCCACCTCCTTTTCCCTTCTGTCTATCCTTCTGAATTGTCAAGTACCCCTGAATATTCAGTTCCCAGCCTTGGTCACCTTGCAATATCGTCTCTGTAAGGGCTATTAAATCATACCCATTTATATCTATTGAGTATCGCTGATTATAATCGCTCAACCGTCGGTGGCCGTGCCTTCAGCTGCCTGGGCCCTAAGCTCTGGAACTCCCTCCATAAACCTCTCCGCCTCTCTTGCCTCCTTTAAGACACTCCTTAAAACCTTCCTCTTTGACCAAGCTTTTGGTCATCTGCCGTAATTTCTTCTGATATGGCTTGGTGTCAAATTTATGTGTTTTGTCTTATAACACTGCTGTGAAGAGCCTTGGGATTTTTTACTACGTTATATAAATACAAGTTGTTGTTCTTCTTCTAATGGTTCCCACCATTGGGGTTTTCCTCATGTCATGTCCAGGTCTGTTGTACACTAATTGATAGCGATTGAATGCTATGATTAGTCAACAACTCCATTATCATTGTATCAGGCGACTACCAGGATGGTAGAAGGTGAACGAGATGGACCTTGGTCTCCTCTTAGCAATTCCTATGTTCCTATCAGCCTGCACCACTGAACCCGCTCGGCAGAACACAAAGGGATGATGGAGGAGGAGCCGCAGGTAACAGTTTACGATTAAAAAGATAGGATGTAAAGCAAAGAGCTGCGGGTCACAGAGATAGTATGAAGCAAAGCTAGGCAGGCGGGAGTGCTGCCCTGAGACATGCGATAGCTGGGTGTGTAATGGCAGTGAATGCAGGAAATCTGACACCATTGGGTAGAGTTTCGGCACAATCGACAATTCCGTTGCAAATTGCGCCCAAAACTGCGCCCATTTTCAAAAGTGTTCCCCCGCCCAAGTTTTCGCTCAAACTCATTTGCCCATCACTGAACGCAAAATCTGCCATGAACCAGTGCAATCGGGCAATGTTTTAAAATTATTTTTTTTTAAAATTTGCTTTAAAAAAAATTCCTTGATATATTTAAGTGGTAATTAGGTCAAGTTTGATGAAAACAGCTGCAAATGGGTTTATCAAAAAATATAAGCATTTAAACCAGTGTCAAACCACCACCTGTGAGTCATCATCATCATCATAGGCAGTCCCTCAAAATCGAGGAAGACTTGCTTCCACTCTAAAAGTGAGTTCTCAGGTGACTGAACAGTCCAATACAGAAATTACAGTCTCTGTCACAGGTGGGACAGACAGTGGTTGAAGGAAAGGGTGGGTGGGGAGTCTGGTTTGCCGCACGCTCCTTCTGCTGTCTACGCTTGGTTTCTGCATGCTCTCTGAGGGTGTCCTTGAAACGTTTCCTCTGCCCACCTGGGGCTTGCTTGACCTGTAGAAGTTCCGAGTAGAGCGCTTTGGGAGTCTTGTGTCAGGCATACCAACATCATCGAACTACAGTACACGGATGACGCTTGCGTCTGCGCACATTCAGAGACTGAACTCCAAGTTATAGCCAACCTCTTCATCGAGGCATATGAAAGCATGGGCCTTACACTAAACATCCATAAGACAAAGGTCTTCCACCAACCTGACCCCGCCACAAAGCACTGCCCCCCAGTCATCAAGATCCACGGCGCGGCCCTGGACAAGGTGGGTGACTTTCCATACCTCGGGAGCCTATTTTCAGCAAGGTCAGACATCGATGACGAGGTCCAACACTGCCTCCAGTGCGCCAGCACAGCCTTCGGTCACCTGAGGAAGAGAGTGTTCGAAGATCAGGCCCTCAAATCTGGCACCAAGCTTATGGTCTACAGGGCTGTAGTAATAACTGCCCTCCTGTATGGCTCAGAGACGTGGACCATATACAGTGGACACCTCAAATCGCTGGAAAAATACCACCAACGATGTCTCCGCAAGATCCTACAAATCCCCTGGGAGGACAGACGCACCACCTGTGATAAACGAGATTTTCAATTACTGAAAAAATATACAAGACTATTTGCAAGTTATATTGAAGAGTCAGTTCCTTCATATTTTTTTTAAAACTCATTGAAAACCTTTGAAAACTTACCGACTCGTGTACTTGTGCCCGAAAGATCTAGCTTAATTCTTGGAGCCTTCCCCAAGACCTGAAAACAGGTGCGATTAGTGGAAACTCCCCGTGGTGATTGAGTCATCCTGGGGGAGGAGCCGGCTTCTAGTGCCATGTTTTACAACCCAGTGCTAAAGATGGCGGAAACTCCAGTTGCACCAAACGCAATTTGCGCTTAAAATTCCACGACCTTTTGCGCTGGCTGTTCCGATATTGGGGAATTGTGCAATAAAAAACCAGCACAATCGAATGGAAAGTCCAGGCCCATACCTACCCTGATCATGGTGACTAGGTGCGTGATATGTAGCGCATTCTGCCACTGGGACATCGACACACTGTGCACAGGGCCTGATGGGCCTGGGGCAAACTGATCCAATGGGCCGACAGTTCTGTTTGTTCATGTTCATTGCATTATGGATATGATTCTGATTCTGAGTATATTCAACAATGAAAACATATATTCTGTATCAAGTAGGTATATATTCTGGTTCTGGTAACATTGCAATACTAGATTCCTATACATATATGCAAATTTCTCTCAATAACATGTGAAATAAAACAGGCTAGTCCATATTCTGTTTGTATATCGGTACATTAGTGTATATAAGTACTTCTGTAAATAGGTACATTAGTGTATATAGGTACTTCTGTATTTCAGTACATTAAGTACATAGAGCAAGTCGCAGGTCGGGGCTGCCACGCTGTCCAGGAGCCGCTCGCCGGCAGGGGCTGCTGCCCAGCGGCAGATCGGGGCTATAAAAGGAGCGGTGAGCACCCCCGGGGACAGTGTGGTGGCCATGACCACTGCAAGGTATAGTGCAAGCTGGTGCAGAAGGACTCCGGCAGAAAAGAGTGACATCATCAAGGTCCAGGTCAGTGATTGGAGCGTGGGCAGATACAGCAGGAGCGGCGAGATTGGGGCAAAGGAGTGGCAAGAGATTGTAGAGGGATGTGATCAGGGCCTGGGAGAGGCGTGAGTTTGAGGCCCAGAAGAGGTGAGGGCCCAGGGGCAACATGGGCCAGCCCACACTGCGATATGTGTGCACTAGGTCCGTGCAGCAGAGCTGGTCTCCAGTTGTCTTGGATAATCCTTGCCAATGGACCAAGACCTAGCTCTGTCAAGCCAGTGTGGTGGCTGGTGTGCAACGGCCATCACACGTTAAAAAAATCCACACATAGGTATCTTCCACCCTTCAAGATGTAATTCGGGATCTGGAATATTAGATCCTTCATTGAAATACCAATGAACTAATCCCTTTTTGCTGTGGAAGCAAGTCATCCTCATTTCGAGGGACTGTCTATGAAGATGACATAGAGCATGCAGAAAACAAGTACAGGCAGCGGAAGCAGTGTGCAGCAAACCTGTCCCACCCACACTTTCCTTCAACCACTGTCTGTCCCACTTGTGACAGAGACTGTAATTCCCGTATTGGACTGTTCAGTCACCTAAGAACTCACTTTTAGAGTGGAAGCAAGTCTTCCTCGATTTCGAGGGACTGCCTATGATGATGATGATGTATATAGGTACTTCTGTATTTCGGTATATTAGTGTATATAGGTACTTCTGTATATAGGTACATTAGTGTATATAGGTATTTCTGTATATAGGTATAAACAACTGTTTTCCTTGGTCTTGTTTTTCCTCTTATTGCCTATTCTACTTGGGAGGCCTTATATTTTTTTTCCTACATTTATTTGGTGTGTCTATGTTCTTTGGTGGGCCTGGGGCTGCAGCCCCATCCGCCCCTGCATGGTGATTAGTTTGTAAAGAATAGAACAGGCAATCCTCTCCTGACCTATCTGTGGATGTAGACTCTGACTTGGACAGATAAAAAGGTGGGAGTTTCAGCACCCTTGTTGCTCTGTTAGGGAATCGTCTGAATGATGTATCGGCTGCCTGTTCAGTTAATACAGAGAAACGTGGGCTGGAAAACAGGAGTCATCACTGCACCCGTTGGGAATTATGGGCCGCTGGACTGGCAGGTTATCTTTTGCTCCTGCTGCACTGTGATATACCCAACAGGGGCCGTTAGATCCACATCCTTATAGTGATTACTGCACACTGTTCACTCCTGTCACGCTAGTTCTAGTCATTCACCTCACTAACTTCTGGCCTGAAGACAAGTAAAATATTCACTTTTCTACATGATTGCAGAGCTGGGAGTGCTACCCAAGCACATTCGTCCTCTTAAAATGAGAAATTCAACAGTCCCTCCTTTTTTCATTGATATTCACGTGTGTTTGTTGTGTAATGACACAGAGCAGCACGGCTACAGGGAAAGGGCGGGGGAGTGGGACTAGCTGAGGTACTCTTGCAGAGAGCCGGCATGGGCTCGACGGGCCGAATGGCCTCCTTCTGTGCTGTAACCATTCTATGATTCACTACTACGGGGTAAATAGTGTTAGACTGGTCACACCCCAATGTTTGCTTCACTAAAATGAGTGCACAGGCGAAGATATGGTCCCGGGTGAGGGCAACACCAACTTGGTGCTATGGGAGGGGATGGCTGGGACATGGAACACATAGAATCAGAGGATGTTTACAGCATGCAAGGGAGCCATTCGGCCCGTCGAGCCTGTGCCGGCTGTCTGCAAGAGCACCTCAGCTAGCCCCGGAAATTTCGGCCAATCAGATGTGATGCTGGAGGGATAGTAGCCCGTCTCAATGAAGCCCTGCCCCGGGGGTCAACACCTTCTGGAGAGGAGTGGGGAGGGAGAACATGGGCAGAAAAAAGGAAAAGAGCAGAAAGAACCTAGCCATGTATGAAAGCACCTGTGAGGATCCTGCTTACCAGGGTCACTCACATCATATGGGAAGGGGATGGGGGGGGGGGCTCAAAGCAGGACTGAGAATGTTCACCCATCCACTTTTACCCCTCCCGATTTGAGGTCACCAGCTCACAGGAGGAACTGTATTTTTAATTAGAAATCTGACACCTATTTATTCCTTAATTCGAACATGACTCAGGCCAACCAGTCAGACGGGTTTTAATGTTGATACGGTGACAGGTTAACAATTAACCATTTGTAGTATTGCCACTGTAAAGATTTGAATAGTTAAGTCATTCCACATACACCTCAGGCACAGCCAACCCGTCTTTTTATTTTAATCACCTATTTCCTGCACAGGATATATATTTATTGAAGAAACTTCCTCCAGTGGAGCTTAGTGACGGAGCAGGAGGTTCGGCAACCTGTACTCAGTGGGCATGTCATGAACAGCAACTGCAGTGTTTGTGTTAACTAGCAGTTATATGTTTATGTAAAGCAAAGCACATGGAAATGAACAATTCCTTTTTGTTTAATTTATAACTGCAGCCAATTGAATGAAAAGGAAGTGAAAGTGGGGGAAGGCCCTCAGGAGTGGCAAAGTCCTTCACAGGCCTCCGAATTATTTAATTACTTCTGGCCCAAACATCGTGTGATCACAGAGAAACAGGGATAACTTTATTTATCAAACCACCTCCTCGCTCAGTGATAAGGGAGTTTCTCCGTCTGTCGTCTTACCCATTGCTCAGGCGCTGCTGGAGACACACATCTGGACCTGCGTCACGTAAGTCTGTAACTGTTTAATGGGGCTTTATCTGCCCACTCTTTTAGCTGTTCTGATGAACTGTTTGCTGGAGATTAATGTGCCAATATCCTTCATAATGCAATAGTCAAAAAAACATTTGAAATATTGAACACGTGTATAATAATAAAAGCTGGCTGAATATCTGGTTAGGAAAATGACTAAGGGCTTTGGCCATCAGTCGACTTCGAGATAATTATGTGTGGACCATGCTGCTTCCTCGGCTGCTGGATCATTGCAAATGTCTGGTCGAGAAAGGCGAGCCTTCATGGATGTGTAATATAGGTGGTAAAGAGAGGCATCCTCGGGCTCGGTTCATTTAACTTTGGGGCAGTGGGGCCCAGGGAGACATCTTGCAGACTATTTTCTCAGATAATTAAATCCATGCTATCAAGTCCACGCCAGGGGTGGATTGTATGCGGAAGGAATCTGTTTGAAGGGTCAAGTGGCATTTTCTCATTGCACTTTCCCGCACATTCTAAACTCTCCCAAAAGCAACTACAGTTTAGGATCTGGGGCCGATTGAACTCATGTCTTTGCTTGATTGAGCTTTGTCCCTCCATGGTACCTCGGATTCTGACCCTGGCTTCCCTACTATTGTCGCCAACCTATTCCCTGCCTCCAGGAAATAGGTATCCCAATAATCACTACATTTAACCAGTCCTGTGTAACCTGAGCTTTTTCCCTGTGTCCATTCGCATGTGCACTTTGGCTGCCATTCCGGACACGAGCCGTTCCATTTCTTTTTCCACTTTTCCTCCCCTTTATCCCCGCTATCCCTCCCTGACTATTCTCTCCTGTCGTCATGACTCCTCTCATCTCGGTTACTCTGCCTTCCCAAATCCCTACCCCAATCCTTCATTACTCTTTGACATTCCGACTCTCCTGCTACTGTTCCTGGTTTGACTCACTCCCAGATAAGCCAGCAGCTTCCCTCTGTGCCTCTCTTGGCATCCTCCGAAGAGCCCACGTCATTGCCTCCTTGCATGTCGCCACCCCAACTGTTCCACCCTATTCTCTCGCCAACCTTCCCGCCCAGCGTGCCCACTGGGAGCTAATCATGGCAATCTCCTCACCGTCCAACTAACTCCCCCACCGCCCCCCCCCCAACCACAACAAGGTTGGCCACCACTGACCCTGTCATCCATGAGCTTATCGGGGATGCTGGCATGGACATCATGGCCCGGACTAAAATTTGGCTGAGGGGTGATGACACCTTACCCCTAAATGAAGCCTCCCCGCCCAGCTCTACCTTCCACCACTTGCCCCTCCCTCCCAGACCGCCATGGTGACGGTGTGGTTCTCATCACCAAATCACACCTTGGTCTGCCCCCCTACTCCTCCGGCACTTTCTCTTCCTTTGAACATCTCACCTTATTCCACCCCTCTCGCCTCTCATTTAAAATTCTCGTTCTCTCCCACCCACCCAAGTACAATAAAAATATTCTCACCGAGATAGCTTCACTGTTTTCTTCCCTCAGCATTTGTACCGAGCAACTTCTCAAGCTTGGTCATTTCAACCTCCACTTCAATTCACCATGCTCTCTCTCCTCTGAGTTCACTGGTCTGCTATCCTCCCTTAATCTCTCCCTCCATGTAAACTCCCCAACTCATATTCACAGTCACCTCCTCGACCTTGCCATCTCTCGTGGTCTCACTACTCCCATCATGTCAATCACAGATAAGGCCATCTCTGACCACTTCCTCGTATCGCTCTCCATCCAGATCCACCTTCCCCTCCCAACCCTACTTCCTTCTGTGTCCACCCGTGGAAAACTCTCTCCCGACTCTCTTACAACTCCTGTGTTCGCCTTTGGAAAAAACTCTCTCCCAATTCACTGACAACTACACTATGAACTCCCAACTGTCCAGCCTTTGGCCCTCCATTCACCAGGAAAATTCTGCAGCCACCGATCTGCTCAACCATACCCTCAACACCACCTTCGATGCCCTAGTCCCTATTAAAACCATTACTCCCTCTCACCCTGGCCATTCCCCCTGGTACAGCCCTCATCTTCGCTCCCTTAAGTCCAAGGGGTGCAGACTTGGTGGACAACTGGTTTAGCCATTCACTGCCAGAACTGGCTAGACCACATAACCACATAAAGCATCATCGGGTCCTGCTCTCGTCTGACAAAACTGCTCATTACTCCAGGATCATTCTGGAATGCAAAGATAAATACCGGCTTCTATTCTCCACTGCCAGCAGTCTTCTTTAAACCCCTGCCCCAGTCTAGACCCTCACCTCCGACAATAAGTGCGAGGAGCTCATGGACTTCTTTATCTCTAAGATTGAGACCGTCTGTTCAGCTGCCTCTGTCTCCTCCCTTCCTTCCCCTAGCCCAGCGGGCTAAACTTCCTCTAAGGATCATCCCTATCCTAGCCCTGAATTCACATCTTCCTCCAGTTTCTCTCCAATCTACCCTATCAACCTTTCCATGCTCATCTTCTCCATGAGACCCACTTCCTGCTCCCTCGATCCTATTCCCACCAAACTGCTGACCACCCAACTTCCTTTTCTGGCTCCAAAGTTAGCTGACATTGTTAATAGTTCTCTCTCCTCAGGTACTGTCCCCCTCCCCTTCAAATCTGCCACCATCAACCCTCTCCTCAAAAAAATAACCCTTGGCCCTTTCGTCCTTGTAAATTACCGCCCCATTTCCAACCTCCCTTTCCTCTCCAAAGTCCTTGAACGTGTTGTCACCACGCAAATCTGTGCCCATCGTTCCAGCATCTCTATGTTTGAATCCCTCCAATCAGGTTCTGCACTTGTCACAGTATCAAACCCTCTCAAAGTTACAAATGACATAGAAACATAGAAAATAGGTGCTGGAGTAGACCATTCGGTCCTTCGAGCCTGTACCACCATTCAATAAGATCATGGCTGATCATTCACCTCAGTACCCCTTTCCTGCTTTCTCTCCATATCCCTTGAACCCTTTAGCTGTAAGGGCCATATCTAACTCCCTCTTGAATATATCCAACAAACTGGCATCAACAACTCTCTGCGGTAGGGAATTCCACAGGTTAACAACTCTCTGAGTGAAGAAGTTTCTCCTCATCTCAGTCCTAAATGGCTTACCCCTTATCCGTCGACTGTGTCCCCTGGTTCTGGACTTGACCAACATTGGGAACATTCTTCCTGCATCTAACCTGTCCAGTCCCATCAGAATTTTATATGTTTCTATGAGATCCCCTCTCATCCTTCTAAACTCCAGTGAATAAAGGCCCAGTCGATCCAGTCTTTCCTCATATGTCAGTCCAGCCATCCCGGGAATCAGTCTGGTGAACCTTCGCTGCACTCCCTCAATAGCAAGAACGTCCTTCCTCAGATTAGGAGACCAAAACTCAACACAATATTCCAGGTGAGGCCTCACCAAGGCCCTGTACAACTGCAGTAAGACCTCCCTGCTCCTATCCTCAAATCCCCTAGCAATGAAGGCCAACATGCCATTTGCCTTCTTCACCACCTGCTGTACCTGCATGCCAACTTTCAATGACTGATGTACCATGACACCCAGGTCTCGTTGCACCTCCCTTTTTCCTAATCTGCCGCCATTCAGATAATATTCTGCCTTTGTGTTTTTGCCCCCAAAGTGGATAACCTCATAGTTACCCACATTATACTGCATCTGCCATGCATTTGCCCACTCACCTAACCTGTCTAAGTCACCCTGCAGCCTTTGACACTGTTGACCACTCTATCCTTCTCCAACGCCTCTCCAGCATCATCCAGCTGGGTGGGACTGCACTCGCCTGGTTCCATTCTTATCTATCTAATTTTAGCCAGGGAATCACCTGCAACGGCTTCCCTTTCCGCTCCCACATCGTTACCTCTTGTGTCCCCCAAGGATCTATCCTTGGCCCCTCATATTTATATAAGAGCTAGGAGCAAAATTAGGCCATTTGGCCCTTCAAGTCTGCGCCGCCATTCAATAAGATCATGGCTGTCTTCTACCTCAACTCCACCTTCCCGCATTATCACCATATCCCTTAATTCCCTTAGTTCGCAAACACTTATCGACCTCTGCCTTGAACATACTCAACGACTGAGCATCTGCAGCTCTCTGTGGTAGAGACTTCCAAACATTCACAACCCATTGAGAGAAGAAATTTCTCATCACAGTCCTAAATGACCAACCCCTTATTCTGAGACTGTGACCCTGAGTTCTAGATTCCCCAGCCAGGGGGAAAATTTTCTCAGCATCAACCCTGTCAAACCCTTAAGAATTTTATATGTTTCAAATGGATTACCTCTCATTCTTCTAAACTCATGGGAATATAGGCATAGTCTACTCAATCTTTCCTCATACGACAATTCCCTCATCCCACGAACCTTCGTTGCACTTCCTTTATGGCCAAGTATGTCTTTCCTTGGGTAAGGAGACCAGAACTGTACACAGTACTCCAGGTGTGGTTTCACCAATGCTATGTATAATTGTAGTAAGACTTCTTGGGGCTGAAATTGCCCCTTCCGATAAGGCTGCCTGAAAGCGGCGGTCATAGGGCAGCGCGGAATGGCTGCTGACTCTCCGTGGAGGGGCTGCCATTTTGGAAATTGCCCTTTATGAGTTTTGGAGCGGTGCCTGGGAACGCCCTGTCCGTTTTCCCACCGCGGTGTGCACTCACCGACCCCTTAACAACTGGCGGGGAACCCCTCACCAAATTGCACTTTGGGAAATTCCCCCTTGGGAAATTGCCCTGTGGGAATGGCCCCGCCGATGATCGGTGCCCCCGACAGATTTTGCTGTCCGTACTCTCTCTGTGGCATGGTGGCCCAGCCATCAAGGCGCCGCAAATGAATGACAGCCTCAGCTACCCAACCCCGCCCACTTCCACCCCCCTATTTATAGCCACTCTGCCCCGCCCCCACTCCCCCCCCCCCCCATTTATGGCCACTCCGCCCCACCCCCATTTATGGCCAATTCCCCCACGCCCCCACTTCCCCCCCATTTATGGCCACTCCGCCCCGCTCCCACTCCCCCTCCCCCCCCCTCCCATTTATGGCTACTCCGCCCTGCCCCCACTCCCCCGCCCCATGATGAGGCCACTTCCGCCGCGCTCAGAAAAAATCCTCGAAGTGCTGAATTTCGCTGGTTAAGGGTGGCCAGAACACATCGAGATTGGTGGGGCCGCTCCGTTTCGGGCACTCGGCAATTTCACGTACCATTTGCTTTCCTAATTGCTTGCTGTACCTGCATGTTAATTTTCTGTGATTCATGTACAAGGACACACAGCTCCCCCATTTCTCATCTACATGGTGCCCCTTGACGACATTATCCAAAAACACAGTGCAGTTTCCACATGTATGCTGATGACACCCAGCTCTATCTCACCACCACTTCTCTCGACCCCTCCATGGGGCTAGAACCGCCACTTTTTTTGCCTGCTTAACACCCACTTAATACCTATTTAACCGATGAAATGACGTATAATGCCCCGATACAGACCATTTTGGCACAAAATGGAAACTCACGGGCTTTTTTAGGAGACTTATCGCCGAGCGCCATGTGCTTAACGCCGAGAAAAAATATTACTGCCCGCCCACTTTTTTGGGGCGGAATCAGCAGAATGGGCAATTTCAACGCACATAATATCGCCCAACGTTACTTAATGCAGAGATTCAACAATAACGTCCGGCGACTGTTTTTTGACGTAAAGAGCATATTTACCCAAACTAGTGGCCATGGAGATCGGCCACCATCAATTTCACCATCTCGCACACATATCGGCCACTCAAAAAACCATCCACAAAATGTGGAACTAACTGGGACGGACACCAGCGGTGTGGCTGGCATTTGTTAAATCCCACACTTACGTGAGGAGCTGATATCAGAAAGATTTGTCTGAAAGGGTGACAACGCTGACACACTGCTGTGTGTGTGCAACTCAGACATCAATGGTGCCCATCACCTTGGTGCCAGTTAAAGTTTATGTTGATTGGTGTTAAGTTGTATTTAACCCTTACACGGTAAGGAATCACCAGTGTGTAACGGTTCAGCTACAAGGTTATGTTCAATAACAGAAGTTTAATACCAACATTGGTCTGAAATCATATGTAACACAGCCAGTAATACCCAACCCCTGCCCACATCCCACTTTTTCCACCATTGACATCAATCACATGGTCAACATGTCCAGCAAAACAGAATACAAAGGCAAAACAGGGACGTGGTCCCCAGCCACCATACATTGCAACAAATTGCATACACCCAGATGGAGATATAACACAGCCATCACCTGCAGACATGCACCTCATTTTCCTTCCCCCCTCTCTTTCTGCACCCCACCTCTATCCCTTCCCCTCCTCGCTCCATGGTGCCTGGCCGAGGAGCTCCTCAGGCGGTGCCTCATTGGGGGGATGAAGGCAGACGCGGTGGTTGGACGGGTACGGGAGTGGGGGGTGCTGTGGGGGCAACATTCTCTGATGCAGAAGCAGGATCTTGGTCCTTGCTCTCATCTGTCATTCGCAGTGGTGGTGCAGAACCTAGGGGTGGAGTGCCGCGCTCGGGGACCACTGGGAGGGCTGTGGCAGCACTGTTCCTGGCTATCGCATCCAGGGACTCCGCCATGCATGGAATGTACTCGGCCATGATGGCCACGTGTCGGGATATGCCCCCCAAAGCTTCGATGAACTGGTCACCAATGTCTACAGTCCTCCTGGACAACTGAACCATCTCTCTGCTGCCATGTCGCGCTCGTGGAACAGACCTGCCGCGTCCACGAGGCCTCTGCGGGGTTGGTGCCGTACTGGGGACAAATGGGGTGCCCTATGGAGAGGTGCTTGGAGCCGGCACCTCCAGAGTGGAGACAGGAATGACCGGAGGCCCACTAGATGGCCTTGGGGTGGAATGGGTTCTGGAGCGTGGCGATGCAGGTTTTTCGAAGTCCGCGCTCTCATCCATCAAGAACAGACCCAGCGGATTGACGGGCGAGAATCGGAGCTCCTCAGCACCAGATGTAGTAGGATCGTCCGCCGACTCCTGCCCCGCGCCCCCACCTTCTGGCCTCTGTGGTCTTGCCTGGGGCCGCGCTGCTGGCTGAGCTGCAAGACACAAACGAGGTTATTAGAGGAGAAGGTGGTGCTAGGGTGACAAGGTGAGTCAAGCGCTACCCACCGCATATACACGACAAAAGCACCATCTCTCTCAAAATCATCGCAGACATCACATTTCATGACCATCAACACATTGTGGATTGCAGTGATTTTCATTAGGCCAGCATTATTTCTATGACACTTTTATAAATCATCTATCATATATGAATGGTCGGATATGATTTGGTGTGGCATCTATTGACTTTACATCACGCAATAGTGTAAGCTTTACACACATGGCATCATTTCAGGGTCTGCAGATGCGACCATGGCTGTCGGGGGTGCTTCCCCACGAGTGCGAGCACTCGCTCCTCCATCTCAGTGATGTCGCTGGGCACTGGTGGCCCCCGACCCGTTCGCCTCTGCACGGACCTCATCGTCGATAGCTCCTTCTGTAAAAGGTGACAGGATGACATGTCATGAGATCATTGCGTGATATCATTGTTAGGTACTGTCACAGAGACTGATACAACATATAACCGACAGATGTAATCATGATTATTATGATTATTATCATTCTTTACCTAAAGACGTAAACCATGACCGCAGGCTTTGTGTAAAACATTCCCGGTAAAAATGGAAGACCTCACATCTGCTGATAGTCTCTCATGACTCTTACAAATTAAATTATATAAATACATGAGTACATGTAAATCAATGTAATACTTACTCTTGTGGATCCCACAAGGTCGTTCCATTGTTTGCGGCATTGGTTGCCCTCACGCACTTCGTTGGTCGCCGACGAGACCACCTCTGCTATCTCGGCCCATATCCTCTGGTAGGCCTTTGGGGTGGGCTTCCCACACCCTCCCTGGGTCAAATCACCCCAGCGTAACTCGACCTCCTGCAGGAGAGAGGCATTTGCCTCGTCCGAGAACCTCCTGGCTCTTTTGCAGCCTCCAATGTGCTACTCTCCCAGCTCACTGCTCTCTCCAGCGTCAGTCTCCACAACATGCTGTGATGCCTCCTCCTCTCCCTCCATTATAGGGCAAATTCGGTCAAATATGTGGCTGTTAACAGCTACTTTTGGTTTGCCTACTTGCTGTAAAGCTCTAAAGTCTCCCTCCTTCCTCCCAAAGCAGCCACACTACACCCAGCCATGCCTTCAGTCCCTCTGAGCTCCCTCTCTCTCTGTCTCCTCTTCTGCGCATGTCATGGTGACCCTTGACCTCCTGAAACACGGGAATCGAACGTTGCCATGCCGTTGCTAAGAACGGCCACACCTTACGGCAGAAGGTCAAAAACATTTAATGCTACCGCCCATTTGATATCGCTCACGGTAACGTCTATTTTCAAAAATGTAAACTAGCTGTTTTGAGAATGAGCAAGAAGCCGGCGATCTGAAAACCCATTGTTACCACCCATGCCGGAAATAACGCCCCATTTTGGGCGATAACCACAAAAGTGGAGGTTTTAGCCTGTGTCTCTAAATTTGTAATCTGTTTGTCCGACATCCAGTTCTGGATAAGCAGAAATATTCTCCAATTAAATACTGGGTAGACTAAAGCCATTGTATTTGGTCCTCGCCACAAACACCGTTCCCTAGTTACTGACTCCAGCCCTCTCCCTAACATCTGTCTGAGGCTGAACCAGACTGTTCGCAACCTTGGTGCCATATTTGACCCTGAAATGAGTTCCTAACCACATATCCACGGCATAACTAAGACCGCCTATTTCCACCTCCGTAACATCACCCGTCTCTGCCCCTGCCTCAGCTCATCCGCTGCTGAAATCCTCATCTATGCCTTTGTTACCTCTAGACTTGACTATTCCAATGTACTCCTGGCTGGCTTCCCACATTCTACCCTACGTAAACTTGAGGCCATCTAAAACTCGGCTGCCTGTGTCCTAACTCGTACCAAGTCATGATCACCCATCACCCTGGTGCTCGTTGACCTACATTGCCTCCTGGTTAAGCAACACCTCAATTTCAAAATTCTCATCCTGGTTTTCAAATTCCTCCATGGCCTCACCCCTCCCTTCCTCTGTAATCTATTCTAGCCCCACAACTGCCCCCCTCTGCCGCCCCCCCCCCCCCCCCGGAAATATCTGCGCTCCTTTAATTCTGCCCTCCTGAGCAGTCCTGATTATAATCACTCCACCATTGGTGGCCGTGCCTCTGTTGCCTAGGCCCTAAGCTCCGGAATTCCCAATGTAAACCTCTCCATCTCTCTAATACAAAAGCAAAAGACTACGGATGCTGGAATCTGGACTAAAAACAGAAAATGCTGGAAATCTCAGCGGGTCAGGCAGCATCTGTGGAGAGAAACAGAGTTAACGTTTCAGGTCGATGACGCTTCGTCAGAACTGGAGAGTGTTCAAAAAGAATACACTCTTCACAAACACTGAAGGGGGGGGGGGGTAGAAAGAACAAAAGGGAAGGTCTGTGATAGGGTGGAAGGTAGGAGAGATTAGAGACAAAAGGGACGATGTCCTAAATTCAAATGGTAATGCCAGGAGTTAGAAAAACATTAGTCAAGATAGGGTGTGAATGGTGGGATAATGACCAGCTGCCATTAGAGGTGGGAGGGGGAGGGGGGGGGGGGGAGGGGCGGGGGGGGCGGAGGGGCGGGAGCCAAAGATTGGCAGCGGTTACGCTCTAAAATTGTTGAACTCGATGTTGAGTCCAGAACGCTGTAAAGTGCCTAAACAAAAAGATGAGGTGCTGTTCCTCGAGCTTGCGTTGAGCTTTGTTGGAACAGTGGAGGAGACCAAGGACAGAAAGGTCGGAGTGGGAATGCAATGGAGAATTAAAGTGACAGGTGACCGGAAGCTCAGGGTCACACTTGCGGACTGAACGGAGGTGCTCCGCAAAGCGGTCACCCAATCTACGCTTGGGCTCCCCAATGTAGAAGAGACCACATCATGAGAAGAACTCTCTCTCCCTCCTCCTTTAAGACGCTCCTTATAACCTACTTCTCCTGATTGAGGATGGGTTTCCTGTGCACATCAGTTAAAGGCATTGCAGTCAGAGAGCTATAGAAGGTTCATATTGGTATCACTGTTCCCCAGGCCACTTACTTCCTCCCCCTGCTACTGAGCAACCAAAAACAGTTGGGAAGAAGATTTTTATTTGACCAATTGCTGGAGGCCCTGGAACAGTTGCTGTGCATTATCGAAGAACCACTGCACAAAGTGCAGTGTTGCTAATATCTTCCCTTCGAAATGCTGCAGGTTACCAATAACTAACTACTGACACTACCAGACCCAACCACCGCTCCACATACTATTTACAATATATATCAATGATTTAGATGAAGGAATTGAGGGTAATAGCTCCAGGTTTGCAGATGACAGTAAGCTGGGTGGCGGTGTGAGCTGTGAGGAGGACGCTAAGAGGCTGCAGGGGGATTGGACAGGTTAGGTGAGTGGGCAGATGCATGCAGGTGCAGTATAATGTGGATGAATGTGAGATTATCCACTTTTGGTGGCAAAAACACGAAGACAGAATATTATCTGAATGGCTGCAGATTAGGAAAAGGGGAGGTGCAACGAGACCTGGGTGTCATAGTACATCAGTCACTGTAAGTTGGCATGCAAGTACAGCAGGCGGTGAAGAAGGCAACTGGCATGCTGGCCTTCATAGCTAGGGGATTTGAGCATAGGAGCAGGGAAGTCTTACTGCAGTTGTACAAGGCCTTGGTGAGGCCTCACCTGGAATATTGTGTTCCGTTTTGGTCTCCTAATCTGAGGAAGGAGATTCTTGCTATTGAGGGAGTGCAGCGAAGGTTCACCAGACTGATTCCCGGGATGGCAGGACTGACATATGAGGAGAGACTGGATCGACTGGGCCTGTATTCACTGGAGTTTAGAAGGATGAGAGGGGATCTCATAGAAACATATAAAATTCTGATGGGACTGGACAGGTTAGATGCAGGAAGAATGTTCCCAATGTTGGGCAAGTCCAGAACCAGGGGACACAGTCTAAGGATAAGGGGTAAGCCATTTAGGACCAAGATGAGGAGAAACTTCTTCACTCGGAGAGTTGTTAACCTGTGGAATTCTCTATCGCAGAGAGTTGTTGATGCCAGTTCATTGGATATATTCAAGAGGGAGTTAGATATGGCCCTTATGGCTAAAGGGATCAAGGGGTATGGAGAGAAAGTGGGAAAGGGGTACTGAAGTGAATGATCAGCCATGATCTTATTGAATGGTGGTGCAGGCTCGAAGAGCTGAATGGCCTACTCTTGCACCTATTTTCTATGTTTCTATACCCCCGCACTAAAGTAGTGCCAATTTGGCTCAGCAAGCTCAGTGTAGTCATAAACACTGAAAGCTGTCACCTCCTTACTGTGTCGACTTCTTACTCTGGCTCATAGAATCATAGAATAGCACAACACAGAAGGAGGCCATTCGGCCCATCAAGTCTGTGCCAGCTCTTTGAAGAGCGATCCAGTTAGATCCATTCCCCCACTCTCTCCCCATATCCCTGCAATTTTTTTTCCTTCAAGTATTTAACCAATTCCTTTTTGAAGGCTACTATTGAATCCACCACAATATCAGGCAGTGATTCCAAATACTAACCACTCGTTGCATTAAAACAAAGTTTTTCCTCATGTCGCCTCCGGTTCTTTTGCCAATCACCTTAAATCTGTGCCCTCTGGTTATCAACTCTTTCACGGCCATCGGACGTCCCATAAGTGCTTTACAGCCAATGTAGTCGCTGTTGTAGTGTAGGAAACGGCCCTACAGCCATTGGAAACAGTTTCCCCTTTATTTATTTAATCTAAATCTTTCATGATTTTAAACACCTCTATCAAATCTCCTCTTAGCCGTCTCTGCTCCAAGGAGAACAACCCCAGCTTCTCCAGTTAATACACGTAACTGTAATCTCTCATCCCTGGAACCATTCTGGTGAATCTCTTCTGTACCATTTCCAAAGCCTTCATGTCCTTCCGAAAGTGTGGTGCCCAGAATTGGACACAATACTCCAGCTGGGGTTGAACTAGTGTTTTATTCAGGTTTAGCATAACTTTCTGGCTTTTGTACTCTATGCCTCTATTAAAAAGCCCAGGGTCCCATATGCTTAATTAACTGCTTTGTTAACTTGTCCTGCCACCTTCAAAGATTTGTGCACAGCACCACCAGGTCTTGCACCCTCTCTAAAATTGTACAATTTAGTATGTATGGTCTCCTCATTCATCTTACCAAAATGTATCACCTCACACTTCGCATTGAATTTCATCTGCCCTATATCCGCCAGTTCTACCAGCCTGTCGATGTCTTCTTGAAGTCTTTTACTATCCTCTTCACTGTTTACTACACTTCCAAGTTACATGTCACCTGCCAATTTCCCATTCCAGGAATCGTAACTTGAAGGAAAGGGTTAACACCACAACTGTCGTAGTTCAATCTACAGCCGTATCGATCGAGTGGTGTTCAAGTAATTGGGGCCAGGACATGAGTCCGTCTACTAAGAGGCAATGAGGAGGGGAACCGTGTCATTGAAACTGGCTCATGGATTTAGATCTGGAGACTTGAGCCCGATTTTAACGTAACCCACTAGGCAGACACCACTGGTGGGTTTGGGCCAGTCGGCCATTTTACACCCCAACCAATCTACTCTCCATTCAATTCCTTTGAAAGTGAAGTCAGATGGGGCATAAAGCGGGAACCCAACTCAAACCTATCCCGCTCCGTTCTATTCCGCCAGGCGGGTTAGGATAAAATCGCGGTATCGCTGCCATCAAAGAGCTAGTGATGTTATTTTTCATGGTTTGAAGTTCCTGTTTATCCAAATGCAAATTATGTTTTGTGATTTTATTGCATCACGAGATGAAATCTACCCATGACTGATTTCTTTTTCACTCAATGCAATGAGATGAAAAACTGACAATGAACCGAACAAAAAGTCAGCCAATCGGCAGGTTGCTGTGCAGCGATTGGTCGGGTCAGCTTTACCATCGATACCCTATGGCACAGTGAGGGCCATTCGTCTTGCCTGGCCGATGGATTGGCAGCAACAGGCCCCTCCCCCAGATTTGAGAGGACGAGGAGAGTCTGCGGTACATCAGAACGTATGTTAAATAGCACACACAGACTTTCCCCACATCACCCGTTCGGGTAATGCTCTGCTCAATCACCTGATCATCAACCCTCTTTCCAGTCTCTGCATTTGTTTTGCTCCCAGTTTTTGGATAGTCTGGCAATTTAAAAAAAAATCCCAGCTGCATCCCTTTAAAGGCTGCTAACATGCTCAATAATCTGCCCGCCCCCCACCACCACTGCTCTCCCGTACAGTGTCAGCCATGGCTCAGTGGTAGCATTCACCTCCGAGTCAGAAGGTGATGGGTTCAAGTCCCATTGCAGAGACTTGAGCACGTCATCTATGCTGACACTCCAGTGCAGTACTGAGGGAGTGCTGCACGGTCAGAGGTGCCAGCTTTTGGATGAGACGTTAAAATGAGGCTCTGTCTGCCCTCTCAGGTAGGTGCAAAAGATCCTAGGGTACCAATCAAAGAAGAGCAGGGGAGTTCTCCCTAATAAACTGGCCAATACATATCCCCTAACCAATATCTAAAAAGCAGATTATCTGCTCCTGTTTGTTGCTATTTGTGGGAGCGTGCTTTCTGCAAATTGCTGGCTGCATTTCCTACATTCCAACAGCGATGACATAGAAACATAGAATCATAGAAAATAGGTGCAGGAGTAGGCCATCCGGCCCTTCGAGCCTGCACCACCATTCAATAAGATCATGGCTGATCATTCCTTCAGTACCCCGTTCCTCCTTTCTCTCCATACCCCTTGATCCCTTTAGCAGCAAGGGTCATATCTAACAATGACAATTCAAAAGTACTTCATTAGCTGTAAAGCATTTTGGAACCAAAGACCAAACTCAAACAGAAAGTGCCAGAAGCACTCAGCAGGTCAGGCAGTTCCCGTGGTGGAGAAGTGGCAGGCTGACGTTATCATGTTTGGATCCTTCATCAGAGAGGAAAGCCTGCTAGCTCACAGCCCTCACTCCTGTTGAATTCCTCATCCAAATTCTACAGTATTGGCTCTACACCATGTGTTGCCTCAAATGATTTCAGAAATCCACATAAAACCGAGGCGACACTTTCAAATAGGTACGGAATTGAAGCAGTTCAGTATTAAAGGAGAATCGTTTCTTGGTGTGATTGGCATCACTCTCCATTCTCTGCCCCCCACATCCCCTGCCCAAGAAATCAGCATAGACTGGGAATGGACATAGAGCACAGTGCACTCTCTGAGAAGTTGATCCGGAGTTGCCATCGATGACACTTACAAATAGAAAGGGTTGTAGTGTGACACAATGATCTCCAGGCCCATCCCACCCTTTCTGGCCCCATCTCAAGTTAAATATTCCAGGCTGTTGCAAGCTGCTGTCAGATTTAGCTTCTACCTATACTGAGTCACCCGAGATGTGAAACTGAAGCTATGCCAGTGCATTTTTGTATCATGACATTAGAAAACTGGCTGCACGACGATCCCCCAAAACCCCCCACCCTCTCTCGCGTGACGTGACGATTTCCAGGACCCTCCCGTGACTTGCTGATCACTGGACCCCCCCCCGTGACACAGTGATCCCCAGAACAACCCCCCCCCCCGTGGCACATTGATACCGAGACCCCCCCCCCCGTGACACAGTGATCCCCAGAACACCCCACCCCCCCCGTCACACAATGATCCCCAGAACAACCCCCCTCTCCGTGGCACATTGATCCCGAGACCCCCCCCCCCCCCTGTGACACAGTGATCCCCAGGACACACCCCCCCACCCCAATAACACAGTGATCCCCAGAACAACCCCCCCCCCTGCCCTGCCATGGCACATTAATCCCGAGACACCCCTGCCCCCCATGACACAGTGATCCCCAGACCCCCCCCGTGACACAGTGATCCCCAGACCGCCCCCCTTGCGTGATACAGTGAGGAACACTGTAAACCATTGTAAATATGTGCTGACATGGCGTGCAGGAGGAGCAGCAGATGACACGGTGTGTTGGGAGAACGGAGGGTAGAAGGGAGCCATCTCTGAGCCTCCTGATTCAGAGACCCGGACACTGAGCAAACATTGGTGCTCGCTCACGCTAGAAGATCCTGTCTGTGGCCTCTAATGATAGTGATTGTCCTTCAGCTTTTACTGCTTTATATTCCACACAAACAATGGAAATGTAAATAATGAATGAATGCCTTACTGTCTACAACCACTCCCTTTGTTATCTTTGGAAGTAGTACAGGTTATTACGCTGCTAAGCAGGTTCGTTTAACACCTTATTCCAGGGACTGGTGCAGTGAGTGCAAATGCCACAGTTCAGAGCTTTTTAACGACAGAGTGATCAGAATTAGAATCCTTGAGAACTGGGATGCACAGAGCCTGTACATGTGTGTGTAAAATGTAATTGTCCCATTTCAGGATTTTAGATCAAGCCATCATGGGAATGCTGTCATCATAGGCAGTCCCTCGAAATTGAGGAAGACTTGCTTCCACTCTAAAAGTGAGTTCTCAGGTGACTGAACAATCCAATACGGGAATTACAGTCTCTGTCACAGGTGGGACAGATAGTCGTTGAAGGAAAGGGAGTGTGGGACTGTTTGCTGCATGCTCCTTCCGCTTGATTTCTGCATGCTCTCGGTGACGAGACTCAAGGTGCTCAGCGCCCTCCCAGATGCTGTTCCTCCACTTGTGGCGGTCTTGGGCCAGGAATTCCCAGGTGCCGGTGGGGATGTTGCACTTTATCAAGGAAGCTTTGAAATGTTTCCTCTGCCCATCTGGGGCTCGCTTGCCATGTCAGAGCTTCGAGGAGCGCTTGCTTTGGGCATGCGGACGATGTGGCCCGCCCATCGGAGCTGGTCGAGTGTGGTCAGTGCTTCGATGCTGGGGATGTTGGCCTGAGCGAGAACACTGACATTGGTGTGTCTATCCTCCCAGTGGATTTGCAGGATTTTGCAGAGGCAGCGTTGGTGGTACTTCTCCAGTGCTTTGAGATGTCTACTGTATATTGGCCATGTCAAGCAGCTCCTTGCTGTAATATATGTTTAGAATGCTAATACTGAGCTAAACCTAGCTCTCGAGAGGTTAAGTCCACAAGACAGCAAGGCCAACAGCTAGATAAAGAGTCAGGCGGAACCTGAATCCTACAAATGATCAGAGATAATATGACATTCCAGTGACTGTTGGCATTCATTGCTGCTTTGTCACTTTGCCAATTTTATTCATTTGAATTGAGCAGAGGCTCATTGCCAAGATAGGCTGGTGGGCTAAAGTTCCTGGGTAGGGAAGAGCGAGTGGGATTTGACTGTAAACTGACACTGGAGTCAGGCTTTTAAATAAAGAGAGACACAGACACCAAAATGGCAGCCTGTTTTTAGAAATAGGATACAGAACAGTCGGGAGGCAGTAAGCTATGAAAGCTGGGAGTCTGCAAGGAAAGGAGGTTCTTCCCTGGGCTGTAGGACAGAAGCAAGGATCTTCCCACCCACATCCATGAGTCTTCCGATGCCCCCCTCCACTTTAACAGTTTCCTGACCCCAACCGTCTCCTTTTCACTATGGACGTCCAATCCCTCTACACTTCCATCCCCCACCAGGACGGCCGGAGGGTGCTCCGCTTCTTCCTCGAGCAGAGGCCCAACCAGTCCCCATCCACCTCCACCCTCCTCCGCCTGGCTGACCCTGTTCTCACATTGAACAACTTCTCCTTTGACTCCACTCATGTCCTCCAAATTAAAGGTGTTGCTATGGGAACTCCTGGCTATGCCTGCCTTTTCGTGGGATGTGTGGAACATTCTTTGTTCCAGTCCTACTCGGGTCCCCTTCCTCGCCGCTTTTTCCGGTACATTGATAACTATCGGTGACGTTTCCTGCTCTCGCCCTGAACTAGAAAATGTCATTCACTTTGCATCCAACAATGTTCCAATGAAGGTCAACGCAAGCTCGAAGAACAGCACCTCATCTTTCGTTTAGGCACTTTACAGCCTTCTGGACTCAACATCGAGTTCAACAATTTCAGAGCATAACCACTGCCCATATTTTTTTTTGTTTTTTCTGTTTTTTCTCTCTTTCCCACAGCAGCTGTTGATGACTCTGCCATCTCCATTCACACCCTATCTAGATTCATCTTTTGTTTCTTAACTTGTCCCATTACCATCTCCTTTTGCCTTGCACCATCATCCCTTAATCTCTCTTAATCACTCCTGCCCTCCACCCTATCACAGACCTTCCCTTTTATTCTTTCCTCCCTTCCCCACTTTCCCTGCCACTACACCTGCTTAAAAACCTGTTACAGCTCTAACTTTTTCCAGTTCTGACGCAGGGTCATCGACCTGAAACATTAAATCTGTTTCTCTCGCCACAGATGCTGCCTGACCGGCTGAGTATTTCCAGCATTTTCTGTTTTTATTTCAGATTGCAGCATCTGCAGTGTTTTGCTTTTGAAGAGGGTTTATTCGATGGGTCGTTACTGTGAATTACATAGAAATACCTGGCACAGAAACAGGCCGTTTGACTCAACCAGTTGCGCAGTGTGTATACACCACACGAGCCTCATCCTCGAATTAACTCTTCCCACCCTTTCTTCCTCACGTTGCTTACCGAATTGAACCAAGCCTCATCTCATCTAACTTGTTCTGTCATTAGTGAGATTAAAGAAATACACTGTTCCTTATCCCACTGTTAACAATTTAAAATCGCCTTAAGCAAATGTTGGGAAGAAAGATATCCATTCTTTGCTGTGTTCTTCTGACCTGCAGCCAGAATGTTACAATTGCCCTCTGTTTGACTGCATGAGTTTACAAGCAACTACAAATCACTTCCCTTTTGATTGCCTTAACTTTAAGCTTGTTAATGAGATCATTATTTCCCTCCGTTTCCAGATCATGATTCTGCAGGACAGAAGTGTAATGAATGCTCAGTTCAGAAGCCACCCTGTACCTCAGCAATTACCACCCACATGGAGCACCCTCGGCCCTGAAAGCAACGGTAAGATTTAGAGATGACATTTACAAAAATGCACATTTAAAAACGGCGGGGGTAGATTTTGATTTTGTCTCATGGTGTAAAATGTGTCTGTTTTCATTTCTATCAATTAGCCCGTTATACATCGTTCCCAATTAGCCCATTATACATCGCTCGCTACCAGTTAGCCTGTTATACATCTCTCCCAATTTCTAGTTCCATTGAATTCAATTTCTGTTGGAAATAATTATTGGGAGAGATGTAAAACAAGTTGCTAACTCCCCTGTTTTACACAAGCGCACAAAGTCAAGATCTACCCCAGGCAATTTTAGAAACAGAAAATGGACATTAGGTCCACAAAGCCACCCTTTTCAGTGACCAACCCACCTTCTCCCCTTATCCTTCAATCCCTCTTTGTCAAAACACATCTTTTCAACTCATTTATACTTCTGCGTTTGCTTTTCCTTATAGTCTATTATACAGTCAGCACATTGGCCATAACAATTCAAAGATAAGGGCTCATCATCATCATAGGCAGTCCCTCGAAATCGAGGAAGACTTGCTTCCACTCTAAAAGTGAGTTCTCAAGGTGATTGAACAGTTCAATACGGGAATTACAGTCTCTGTCACAGGTGGGACAGACAGTGGTTGAAGGAAAGGGTGGGTGGGGAGTCTGGTTTGCTGCACGCTCCTTCCGCTGTCTGCGCTTGATTTCTGCATGCTCTCGGTGACAAGACTCCAGGTGCTCAACGCCCTCCCGGATGCTCTTCCTCCACTTTGAGCGGTCTTGGGCCAGAGATTCCCAGGTGTCGGTGGGGGTGTTGCACTTTATCAAGGAGGTTTTGAGGGTGTCCTTGAAATGTTTCCTCTGCCCACCAGGGGCTCACTTGCCGTGAAGGAGTTCCGAGTAGAACGCTTGGTTTGGGAATCTCGTGTCGGGCATGCGGACGATGTGGCCCGCCCAACGGAGCTGATCAAGTGTGGTCAGTGCTTCGATGCTGGGGATGTTGGCCTGAGCGAGAACACAGACGTTGGTGCGTCAATCCTCCCAGTGGATATGCAGGATTTTGCGGATCAGCTGCTCTGCTTTCTATAAGAGGGGATCTCATAGAAACATATAAGATTCTGACAGGATTGGACAGGTTAGATGCAGGAAGAATGTTCCCAATGTAGGGGAAGTCCAGAACCAGGGGTCACAGTCTAAGGATAAGGGGTAAGCCATTTAGGACCGAGATGAGGAGAAACTTCTTCACCCAGAGAGTTGTGAACCTGTGGAATTCTCTACCACAAAAAAAGTTGTTGAGGCCAGTTCATTAGATATATTCAAAAGGGAGTTAGATGGGGCCCACACGGCTAGAGGGATCAAGGGATATGGAGAGAAAGCAGGAATGGGGGACTGAAATGCATGATCAGCCATGATCATATTGAATGGTGGTGCAGGCTCGAAGGCCGAATGACCTACTCCTGCACCTATTTTCTATGTTTCTATGACCAATAATCACACAAGGATATGAAGCTGAAGCATCATGAAGTCAAACGTACAACAGCTTTACTAAATGTGTCAGTATGTCAACTTTTGAAAAGCCAATGACAATGTTTCTGCTTTAAAGAAACTACCGACTATGGGATTATCTGCTTAGAAGGGCCGAATGGCCTACTCCTGCACCTATTTTCTATGTTTCTATGAAATGCAGAGTGATCTACTCTGACACCATAAGATAGACAAACTTTAGTGCACATTTCCTACCTGTTCTCACACTGCACACAATAGGACAAATCTATGTCACACTTTGAAAGGTAGGCAATTCAAATGTGCAGAAAAACTCTCCGGTGGCCGCTGTTAAGTTGCCTCCTTTATCCGGAAACAGTTGGTGCGAGGAATTAAAATCGTCAGACTCCATTTACCAGCCCAAGGCCGAACTGCCCCGCTCGACGACATATTGGCCCTGAAATAGCGGCCTCTCCGGGTGCGTACGATGTGCGCATGCGCCCGAAGAGGCCCCGCAAAATCCGGGTTTAGGCACGCAAAGCACATGCACCTGAACCCGGCTCTTGTGACCTTTTGACAGATTGTTGCATCCCCAGGAGAAGGGCCTTCGTGGGCGGAGAGTTGGGGTATTTGCCCAACTTTTTCCCAGCGAATGTCCTTCAAACTCTTACACCTGGTAAAAACAGGCGCAGGGCCTGGATTTACCAGTGTAAGAGTTTTAATAGATCGAAAAAATAAATGTTATTACTTATTTTTATATTAAAAACCCTGTGTATAAAGGCAAGTTTATTTTTCACACTATTAAAACATTTTTTTTAAAATTCAAAAAAATAAATTTTTCTCTAAAACATTTAATTTAATGCAATTTCTATTATTTTTTTAAAAGTGAAGTGTTTTTTTAAATTTATGTTTGTGATTTATTTGATTTTGAGTGTATTCTCATTGATAGTAACAGAGCTCCCATTACTATGAATGCAAATACTACATTGTGATTGTTGGGCCAAGCCCATGTGATCCCAGGATGCACTGGGTTGTGCATCTCGGCCTCGGAGAGCAAGTGCTCATTCTTCTGGGATCACCAGTTACTTACATTAAAAACATTTTGGTCAGAGGCATCTGTCCGCGGGAAGCCTCCAACCGCAATTTTTTGCCCCTTACCTTTGCCGACTTTGAAGTTGTCTGAGGCCCCTGTTGAAGGCAAGAGGGAGCCTGTTGAATGCGATGCTAATCGGATCCGATCATGTGATTGGGATCCCGAAGCTAACACACAAAGTCCCGCCCATTGGCCAGCTCGTTAGGGGAAACCTGATGGGAGTGATGTAGAGTCAATAGTCTGAAGGATTAGAAGTGATCATGAGTTACAGGCACTCAGATCAGCTATGTGTGATTGTGACTGAGCTTGTTGGATTATAGAGTGATCTGCAACTTAACTAATCGGTGATTTTGGACATTGACTTCCATTTGAAGGGACTTCCGGTTACTTGCCCTCAAAGCAGGAAAACCTCAGGATGGGTGATGCTCTGGCTACACTGTACTGGCTACAGGAGGAGCATGAGCAGCAATTACAGGAGCAGCATGTCCAAAAACCTGGGGGACACCTTATCCCCTCCTTGCAGCCATTGCCTAGAAGCACCAAAGTAATTACGGAAGCCGAAAGCAGTCTCGGAATTGAGTAAATGCCACTCCTTTAGGAGGAACATTCACCCTTTAAATAATGGCCTGGGAGTCCTGTTGGAAATTGCACGTCCTAGGTGGGGGGTGGGCTTGCTGCCAATTTGATTGACCAACCAGGCCGCCAATCTCCAGCCAGTCCTCGCCAGCTTTACGATGTCCTGGTGCGCTGCCTGATTTGGGGGCCCTCACGTCCCGATCCCATCCCAAGTTAAAATCGACCCCAGATTGTCTGCATCGTCTAAAATGACTTAAATTAACAGAGCCACGAGTCTGAGCAGCAATTAACCTCTGAATCTTCTTCTTTCGTACGGTAGTAGCAAATCAAATATCAGTATCTAAGCTGGAGATCCAGGCCAGAGCTCCCGGTGTAACCTCTGAATGAACTCACCGATGTTTCTTTATCAATTAGAACTTGGTGGAGTTAAAGGAACTCGTACCCACGCTTCATCACCACAGTACGACACTTGTCCCTATAATGCAGCACATTCTTCCTATGAGGAGCCTCACTGCAGATTATATATATTTTGTGATGCAGCAACACCACTAGGTAAACCTCTGTCACACTTGGAAAAAAGATTGCTGGTTTCTCCAGCTACCAATATACATAGAATGTTCTCCATTAATTGTCCTCAGCACATAACTAACAGCTTCTAATTCGCTTCAGGTCGTGCCTATTTATAACAATTAGATGTTGACTTAAAGGGAGAGGGCAGGTTATAAACAGCATCCACCCTGAACAAAAAGAAAAGAAAAAGCGCTTTGGGTGTGAAAGGCGCTATATAAATGCAAGTCTCTCTCTCAACTTAGCAGCAGAATAATACAATGTGTATCATTTGAACTAATGTTCTTGAATTCTGTGGCTGTCTTGCCAAACTTCTGTTGCAAGTTCAATGGGAGCTTCAAACGTGGTTGGGACCCAGATGCACTGGGGCCGAAATTCAGCCTCCTGAAAAGGCCTCTTAATGCCAGAAAGTGGCGGCCAAGCGGCAGAGTCCATGGGCTGCCGATTTGGAGTCGACTGGCCGCCGCTAGCGAAGTTCACCTTGCTGGATGTTCCGGCGGTTCCCATTTCTGCCCCGCTGCTGCCAACCGGTCCCAAGTGCGTAATCAAAGCGCACACCGCTGTCTAAATTCAGCTTGATAACTCTTCGCTCCGCCGCTCGGTGCCCCCAACAGCCTTTTCTGTCAGTGCACCCTGTTGTGTGTGTGTGGGACATGGCTGAGCCGCGGTCATTCAAGGGGAGGGCACACTGTCGCGGCTGCCATTTTTTTTTTTTGCCAGCCCACTTCCAGATTGGCCGGACAATTATGCCCCCGGGTTCGGCCGGGCCGCCAACAGGCAGTCCGGCACCCTCTCTTTGGGTGCCAGGTGGGTGGCCTGGCTGAAACCCTCCCTGGTGGCCGGGTGGACCTAACTAAAATCTTCGCAGAGCGCACAGCGGCCCTCCCCTTTAAGTGAAGGGGGGGTGAGACGTGGTGGCGCACAAGCCTCATGACATCATCACTGCTCTGCTGATGACTGACAGCAGCGGAGACTCTGTCCTACCTCCAGCTCCGCCTCCTTATCAATCTTCTGCTCTCCGCCCCACTTCCACCCCCATCATCAGCGACTTCCGCTCCACTTCAAAAAAAACAACAAAGAGCTGGATTTCACAAAAGAGGCCACCTCATCCGATGCGGCGGGAAAAACACTTCAGCAGCGGTACGTGCGACCTGTTTCGGGTGGACCTGAACTTTTACCCCACCAGGTTTCGGCCTTGCACTGCAGTTTTAGGGATGGCTTTGTGGTGGTGGAGTCTCTGCTCCTCTCCACAAGACCATTGACATAAGGGGGTCGGTCCAGGGGCAGGGACTGCCTGTGGCAAGCGTTCCTGCCTCTGAGCCCTCACGTTGGGACCCAACATACGATCGGCACAGGTTTCCCGGCATCAGTGGGGCTCACCTGTCAGCATCGGGTAAGGTGATCAAAGGGATTACCCAGCTTACACGTCTGGGGGCAGGGGGGGCGGAAAGGGAGGCATCTGACGACCCCCCCATGGTCAGCCAGCTACCACCTGTGCTCCTTGTGTTTTGTAACGGGGTCCGCCACAGGTGCACCCCACTCATGCAGAACCCTCTCCTGGACACCATGAATTTCATTGGTGTCAGTGAAGCAGTTCTGCAACAGATCCATGGCAAAGGAGTGGCAAGAGATTGTAGAGCGATGTGATCGGGGCCCAGGAGAGGCGGAAGAGGCATGGGCCCAGGGGCAGTACAGGCCAGCCCACGCTGCGATATGTGTGCACACTGGGTCCGTGCAGCAGAGCTGGTCTCCAGTCATCTTGGGTGATCCTTGCCACTGGACCAAGACCTAGCTCTGTCAAGCGCCATGGCCACCACATGTTAAAAAAATCCACGCACAGGCATCTTCCACCCTTCAAGATTTAGTTCGGGATCTGGAATATTAGGTCCTTCATTGAACACCTGTGAACTCATCCCTTTTTGGCGTGGAAGCAAGTCATCTTAGACTCGAGGGACTGCCTATGATGATGATGATCTGCAACAGATGCGAACCCCTATAGCATGCTGAACCCATGGCCCCATAGAATATCTATGCCAATGTTCTTGTCATTACAAAACACATGTCCACCAAATTATCCCATGGCAGATGATGTATTGGTGATGTGCACCACAGTTAGGCATCATTATTCATAGAATATAGATTTTAGGCCAATATTGGGACATCTCATCAGTCATATTGAGATTTGGTATTTTGATAATGTGCCTATCACAGTACAAAAGATTTAATATTTCCAGGATGTGAAAACAAAAGTTAACATGCTACATTTCATGAAATTAATTCAAGTCCCCTCTAATATGCAGCACTGTAAAGGAAACATTTCAGCCATCCCAATGGCAAGGAACACCTTGAGGCTCTCACTATGCAAGGTCACTGAACCAATCCCAGACCACTCTGCAAGGTCATTGAACCAATCCCAGACCATGCTGCAAGGTCACTGAACCAATCCCAGACCACTCTGCAAGATCATTGAACCAATCCCAGACCACTCTGCAAGGTCATTGAACCAATCCCAGACCACTCTGCAAGGTCACTGAACCAATCCCAGACCACTCTGCAAGGTCACTGAACCAATCCCAGACCACTCTGCAAGGTCATTGAACCAATCCCACACCACTCTGCAAGGTCATTGAACCAATCCCAGACCACTCTGCAAGGTCACTGAACCAATCGCAGACCACTCTGCAAGGTCACTGAACCAATCGCAGACCATGATTTTGCTGGACAGCACGGCGGCTAAAGAACCAAGACTGGTCTCCACGTGTTGATAATTTTAGCAAAATAGTCAGCTTGAGCACAAAATGCTCACTGTGAGAACCCAATTTTAAAGGGGATTTATCACTGATTCAGCACGGAAAGAAGTTAGAATAAAATGTTATTTTACAGCACGTATAGAAAGAAAGACGTGAATTTATATAGCACCATTCACAACCTCAAGATGTCCCGAAGCACTTTACAGCCAATGAAGTATTTTTTGAAGAGTAGTCACTGTTGTAATTTCAGAAACGTGACAGCCAATTTGCGCACAGCAAGCTCCCACAAAAGCAGTGAGATACATGACCAGTTAATCTGTTTTAGTGATACTCTTTGAGGAATAAATTCTGACTAGACTAAGGAGGACTCTCCTGGTCTTCTTCAAATATTGCCCTTGGGGTCTACCTGGGAGAGCAGACAAAGCCTCAGTTTAACATCTCATCTGAAAGATGGCACCTCCGACAGTGCAGCACTCCCTCAGCACTGTAATAAAGTGTCAGCCGAGATAGTGTGCTGAGGTGTCTGGATCATGACTTGAATCCATGACTGTCTGATTCAGAGGTGAGAGTGCTACCATTGAACCAAGGCTAACACCAATAAAATTAACTATGGACTGCTGGACAGTGCTGGAACATTTTTACACTGCTATTCCAGCACGTCTAACATCATACTGTTCCTTATCAATTGATTTTTGTTTTAAATCTATTTTCATTTAAATAGTAAGAGCTGCTGACTTCACTGGGGCTGCTGGCTTGGAGCAGATCCTGAGATTGAGGCTGGGGATAGACTTGAATTGGCAGCTACAGTGAAAGAAATCCTGCCTGGTTCAGCCACTAATATCTCCGATGAGCCAGTACCTCAAAAACAGCATCAGAACTCACCATTCAAAATAAAAATCAGTTCAAAAATTCAACAAAATGCAGCAGAAGCAAACAAAAAGCACATGTTGATAAAGGGAAACTACTTCATGCTCCGCCAGCCTTTGTTACGGATTTCTCAACACTCATCAGCTGATGCTTTGAGGAGTCCTATTAGCGGCATCCCAGTAGATGTTTGCTTTGACGGGAATGTCCCATCATAGTGTCATGGAAGGAAGCAGTTGGTTGGTGGCAGCATTCACACCTGGTGTCGCCAAGCAGAGCAGAATTTCACCGTCCTACCTCAGCAGGAAAGAAAGACTTGCATTTATATAGCGCCTTTGACGACCTCAGGACATCCTAAAGTGCTCTATAACCAATGAAGTACTTTTGAAGTGTTGTAATGTAGGAAATGCAGCAGCCAATTTGGGCACAGCAAGCTCCCACAAACACCAATGTGATCAGGACCATATTTAAGGAAGGATATACTTGCATTGGAGGCTGTTCAGAGAAGGTTCACTAGGTTGATTCCAGAGATGAGGGGGTTGACTTATGAGGAAAGGTTGATTAGGTTGGGCTGATACACATTGCAGTTCAGAAGGAACCCTAACCCTAACCCTAAATACCGAGATCTTATTGAAACTTATAAGATAATGAGGGGGCTCAACAAGGTGGATGCAGAGAGGATATTTCCACTCACAGGGGGAACTAAAGCTAGGGGACATAGTCTCAGAATAAGGGGCTGCCCATTTAAAACTGAGATGAGGAGGAATTTCTTCTCTCAGAGGGTTGCAAATCTGTGGAATTCTCTGCCCCAGACAGCTGTGGAGGCTGGGTCATTGAATATATTTAAGGTGGAGATAGACAGATTTTTGAACGATAGGGCAATAAAGGATTATGGGAAGTGGGCAAGGAAGTGGAGCTGATTCCATGATCAGATCAGCCATGGTCTAATTGAATGGCGGAGCAGGCTCGAGGGGCTAAATGGCCTACTCCTGCTCCTATTTCTTATGTTCTTATGACCAGAGAATCTGCTTTTAGTGATGTTGATTGAGGGATACTTATTGGCTAGGACACTGGGGATAACTCCCCTGCTTTTCTTCAAAATAGCACCATGGGGTCTTTTACATCCACCCGAGAGGGCAAACAGGGACCTCCGTTTAACGTCTCATCCAAAAGACAGCACCTGCAACAGTGCAGCACTTGTCAGTATTGCGACTGGAGTGTCAGCCTAGATTTATGTGCTCACATACCTGGGGTGGGACTTGAAGCCAGAATCTCCTGACTCAGAGGCAAGAGTGCTACCCACTGAGCCATAGCTAACACAGCGCTAAGCGCGCAGTGACTCTGCTTCTATTACAGACTCTGACTTTTGCCGTAACCATTCACGTTATTTTTGTATCCTCCAGCTTCAGGTGGGTATGGTGGAGGCTCATGGCATCACACTCTCCCACATCTGTGGACCAAGTACCATGTGTGGGCGTGGCTCCAGCACACGCTGGACGCCAATCAGTTGGACGCTAATTGCATTCGCTTTCATGATTTTGACGTCACCGGGGAACAGCTATGTGCCATGTCTTTCCAGGACTTCAATCAGGTGACCGGCCCTCTGGGTCCGCTTCTCTTCGCCAACCTCGAGAGCTTAAAATGGAGCAGCAAGTACCTGCAGCCAATTGAACAGCCCTTGATGACGGTGCAGAGAGGCAAGTACCTTTGTGACAGATTCCTCTAATCTTACTTACACACTCGGTGCCGGGTAACTAAAGAGTACGGCCACTGGACTGGATGGGGGTAGTTTTATTAACCTACTTAAACTTAAATGTTACTACCAGTTTCAAGTAGTAATATAAGGCAGACATAGCTTTAAGCAACACAACCTCAGTAACTGTGCCAGGACACAAAGTAGATCAGACTTCCTCCTATCAGCACTGAGATCACGAAGCATCGTGAGAATTCTGCCGACCTGGGGGCTTGGCTTTTCCTTTACTGGATTTTTCGGCATGTCTTACACAATTACCCACCCCACCTTTTTGGCCCAATACAGTATTATTCTTTCGTATGGGGATGTTTGTCTTATCTGGAACACTGTGTACTGGGACTGGAGGCATGAAGATCTCACCCACCAGGTCAATGAAACCTAACAACCAAATGGTCTGCTTGTTACAAATAGTATTCATTCAGTTAAGTTACAGAGAACAGATCTTGAGCTGATAACACATCAGATATCCCTACCTTTTTGTATAAGATACTGGGTTGGCAGCTAAAAACTGGTGGGTTTAGTCACATGCCCCACACATGAGCCTTTGCTGTCCAATTTGGTGTATTTTCCCAAAGCATGCTGGATAAAGGTACCGGATTCCTGTCTCACACTCTGTGGCCATCTTTAGTCAGCAGTTGGAGAATGATCAAAATGGATGAGGGCAGTGGGCAAGATCAGTGGAGCTGGGAATGCAGATCAATCTTACGATTCAGTTGTAACCCAGAGCGGGTTTCAGGTGGAAGGAGGGCGGGGAGAATGCGGCATGCTGATCCTGCAGCCCTTGGTACCCACCAGCTTTCAGGTAAGTGGTGGGGGTGGGGAGGTGGGGGGGGAGTGCAGTGTCGCACAGGAGTGGGGGGGGGGGGGTCTGTAGGGCCACACAGGAGTGGGGTGATGGGGGGACTGCAGGAGGGTGGGGTGAGGGTCTGCAGGGTCGCACAGGAGTGTGGTGGGGGGGTCTGTAGGGTCTCGCAGGAGTGGGGTGGGGAAGGGAGGTTCTGTTGGAGTGGCATTCCTGGCCTCACTTACCTGACTTACCTGGAGTGCATCTTTGGTCTTCCCACTAGCTGTTGGCCTGTCGGGAAAGTTGCGGAGGCTTCCCCACTCAGGCCCTGGTTAACATCTCATCGGGGTCCTATTGACATCATCAGTGGACACCTCATCCCCCACCAAAACCGGAGAGCGGCGGGCACAGAACGACAAATGGAGCAGGTGCAACTTAACAGATGGCCTGGTCCTGCTCTGCGGGAAAAGTTAAAATTCCCCAGTAGGTTTTGTTTAATATATGCTGGACAGAGTGTGGAATGATGCCACTGGTCAGACATTTTGTCATTTGGGGCAGAATTAAATATTCTCAGGTCAACCACAACATGGGTTAGATGTTTGTTCTCCCAATTCACAACGCACATAAACAACGCCCAATGACTGCCTATTATGATATGTCATTTTGTGGTCCTTTTCAGTAACCTTGTTGAATTGATGCCCATCCTTACCAATGTTTAGGGAGATTTGAGTCATTCACCTGCAGACAGGTCTAACCTGTTCAGAATCATTTTCTGGTTGTGTACAGCTATGAGAAATGGACAGGCATTTCATGGAATCGATTGCTCAGAGTATTTTATATTGAGGTACCAAGGTCCTACTTGCACTAATACAGGCTTCAGTAACCCTGCTTCAGTGTGAGATGGCTCACTTTGCATCTGTACACCAGACACAAGAACATAAGGAAAAATGAAACGAGAATTGGCCCATCAAGCCAATTCCTCCCACAAACCTTCCACAATCTGCCCCATCACTGTATCTACCCAACCCATTAAATGTCCTGAGGAAAACATAAGGACATAAGAAATTGGAGCCCCTCGAGCCTGCTCCGCCACTTGATAAGATCACAGCTGATCTGATCTTGGGCTCAGCTCCACTTCCCTGCCCGCTCCCCATAACCATTTACTTTTTTATCGTACAAAAATCTGTCTATCTCCACCTTAAATTTATTCAATAACCCAGCTTCCACAGCTTTCTAGGGCAGAGAATTCCACAGATTTACAACCCTCTGAGAAAAGAAATTCCTCCTCATCTCAGTTCTAAATGGGCAACCCCTTATTCTTAAACTATGCCTCCTAGTTCTAGATTGTCCCACGAGTGGAAACATGCTCTCTGCATCTACCTTGTCAAGCCCCCTCAGTATCTTATAAGTTTCAATAAAATCATCTCTAATTCTTCTAAATTCCAATGAGGAGAGACCTAATCTGCTCAAACTTTCTTCATAATTCAATCTCTTCATCTCAGGAATCAACCTAGTGAACCTTCTCTGAACTGCCTCCAATGCTAGTATATACTTCCTTAAATAAGGAGACCAAATACGCAGTACTCCAGATGTCGTCTCACCAATACCTATACAGTTGGAGCAGGATTTATCTGATTTTATACTCCATCCCCCTTGCAATAAAGGCCAGCATTCCATTTGCCTTCCTGATTACTTGCTGTACCTGCATACTAACTTTTTGTATTTCATGCACAAGGACCCCCAGATCCCTTTATACTGCAGCATTTTGTAATTTCTCCATTGAAGTAATTATTTGCTTTTTTATTTTTCCTGCGAAAGTGGATAACCTCACACTTTCCCACATTTTACTCCAACTGCAAAATGTTTGCCCACTCACTTAGCCTGTCTATATCCCTTTGCAGATTCTTTGTGTCTTCCTCACAACTTGCTTTCCCACCCATGTTTGTATCATCAGCAAACTTGGCTACATTACACTCGGTCCCTTCATCTAAGTCATGAGAAACATAGAAACATAGAAAATAGGTGCAGGATTAGGCCATTCGGCCCTTCTAGCCTGCACCGCCATTCAATGAATTCATGGCTGAACATGCAACTTCAGTACCCCATTCCTGCTTTCTCACCATACCCCTTGATCCCCCTAGTAGTAAGGACTTCATCTAACTCCTTTTTGAATATATTTAGTAAATTGGCCTCAACAACTTTCTGTGGTAGAGAATTCCACAGGTTCATCACTCTCTGGGTGAAGAAGTTTCTCCTCATCTCGGTCATAAATGGCTTACCCCTTATCCTTAGACTGTGACCCCTGGTTCTGGACTTCCCCAACATTGGGAACATTCTTCCTGCATCTAACCTGTCTGAACCCATCAGAATTTTAAACGTTTCTATGAGGTCCCCTCTCATTCTTCTGAACTCCAGTGAATACAAGCCCAGTTGATCCAGTCTTTCTTGATAGGTCAGTCCCGCCATCCCGGGAATCAGTCTGGTGAACCTTCGCTGCACTCCCTCAATAGCAAGAATGTCCTTCCTCAAGTTGGAGACCAAAACTGTACACAATACTCCAGGTGTGGCCTCACCAAGGCCCTGTACAACTGTAGCAACACCTCCCTGCCCCTGTACTCAAATCCCCTCACTATGAAGGCCAACATGCCATTTGCTTTCTTAACCGCCTGCTGTACCTGCATGCCAACCTTCAATGACTGATGTACCATGACACCCAGGTCTCTTTGCACCTTCCCTTTTCCTAATCTGTCACCATTCAGATAATAGTCTGTCTCTCTGTTTTTACCACCAAAGTGGATAACCTCACATTTATCCACATTATACTTCATCTGCCATGCATTTGCCCACTCACCTAACCTATCCAAGTCACTCTGCAGCCTCATAGCATCCTCCTCGCAGCTCACACTGCCACCCAACTTAGTGTCATCCGCAAATTTGGAGATACTACATTTAATTCCCTCGTCTAAATCATTAATGTACAGTGTAAACAGCTGGGGCCCCAGCACATAACCTTGCGGTACCCCACTAGTCACTGCCTGCCATTCTGAAAAGTACCCATTTACTCCTACTCTTTGCTTCCTGTCTGACAACCAGTTCTCAATCCATGTCAGCACACTACCCCCAATCCCATGTGCTTTAACTTTGCACATTAATCTCTTGCGTGGGACCTTGTCGAAAGCCTTCTGAAAGTCCAAACATACCACATCAACTGGTTCTCCCTTGTCCACTCTACTGGAAACATCCTCAAAAAATTCCAGAAGATTTGTCAAGCATGGTTTCCCTTTCAGAAATCCATGCTGACTTGGATCTATCATGTTACCTCTTTCCAAATGCGCTGCTATGACATCCTTAATAATTGATTCCATCATTTTACCCACTACTGAGGTCAGGCTGACCGGTCTATAATTCCCTGTTTTCTCTCTCCCTCCTTTTTAAAAAAGTGGGGTTACATTGGCTACCCTCCACTCCATAGGAACTGATCCAGAGTCAATGGAATGTTGGAAAATGACTGTCAATGCATCCGCTATTTCCAAGGCCACCTCCTTAAGTACTCTGGGATGCAGCCCATCAGGCCCTGGGGATTTATCGGCCTTCAATCCCATTAATTTCCCCAACACAATTTCCCGACTAATAAGGATTTCCCTCAGTTCCTCCTCCTTACTAGACCCTCTGACCCCTTTTATATCCGGAAGGTTGTTTGTGTCCTCTTTAGTGAATACCGAACCAAAGTACTTGTTCAATTGGTCTGCCATTTCTTTGTTCCCCGTTATGACTTCCCCTGATTCTGACTGCAGGGGACCTACGTTTGTCTTTACTAACCTTTTTCTCTTTACATATCTATAGAAACTTTTGCAATCCGTCTTAATGTTCTCTGCACGTTTCTTCTCGTACTCCATTTTCACTGCCCTAATCAAACCCTTTGTCCTCCTCAATATATAGATTGTAAATAGTTGAGGATCCAGCACCTATCACTGTGGCACTAGTTACTGTTTGCCAACCGGAAAATGACTTATTTATCCGTACACGCTGTTTTCTGTTAGTTAGCTAATCCTCTATCCATGCTGATATATTATTAACAACCCCGTAAGCTCTTATCTTGTGCAGTAACCTTTTATGCGGCACCTTACCGAATGTCTTCTGGAAATCCAAATACACTACATCCTCTGGTTCCCCCTTATCCACCCTGTTCGTTACATCCTCAAAGAACTCCAGCAAATTTGTCAAACATGATTTCCCTTTCATAAAACCATGCTGACTCTGCTTGACTGCATTATGCTTTTCCAAATGTCCTGCTCCTGCTTCATTAATAATGGACTGCAGTATTTCCCAACAACAGATGTTAGGCTAACTGGTCTATAGTTTCCTGCTTTCTGTCTCCCTCCTTTTTTAAGTAGGGGTGTTACATTTGCAGTTTTCCAATCCGCTGGGACCTCTCCAGAATCCAGGGAATTTTGGTAGATTGCGACCAATTCATCCACTATATCTGCAGCCACTTATTTTAAGATCCTAGGATGCAGGCCATCAGGTCCACCTTTAGTTCCATTATTTTAGAATACTTTTCCTTTAGTGATAGTGATTGTTTTAAGTCCTCCCCCCACCCCACCATCCATAGCCCCTTGATTGTCTGTTTTAGAGATGTTTTTAATGTTTTCTACCATGAAGACCGATACAAAATATGTGTTCAAAGTCTCTGCCATTTCCCCGTTCCCCATTATTAATTCCCCAGTCTCATCCTCTAAGGGACCAATGTTTATTTTAGCTACCCTCTTCCTTTTTATATACCTACAGAAGCTATTACTATCTGTTTTTTATATTTCTTGCTAATTTACTCTCATAATCCATCTTCTCTTTCTTATTTTTTTAGTCATCCTTCGCTGGTTTTTAAAAATTTCCCAATCCTCCCACTAATCTTGGCCACATTGTATGCCATTGTTTTCAATTTGATACCATCCTTTACTTCCTTAGTTAGCAACAAATGGTTCTCCCTTCTCTTAATGTCTTTCCTTCTCACTGGAATATATTTTTGTTGAGAGTTATGAAATATCACCTTAATGTGTGCCACTGCTCATCAACTGTCTTACACTTTAATCTATTTTCCCAGTCCACTTTAGCCAACTCTGTAATCGCCCTTATTTAAGCTCAGGACCCTGGTTTGAGACCCAACTTTCTCACCCTCCAACTGAATTTGAAATTCAACCATGCTATGATCACTCTTTCCTAGAAGATCCTTGACTATAAGATTATTTATTAATCCTGTATTACACAGTACCAGTTCTAAGATAGCATGCTCCCTGGTTAGTTCCACAACGTACTTTTCAAGGAAATCATCCCGGATACACTCTATGAACTCTTCCTCAAGGCTACCTTGGCCAATTTGATTTGTCCAATCAATATGAAGATTAAAATCACCCATGATTATTGCCATACCTTTCTTACAAGCCTCCATTATTTATTGATGTATATTCTGTCCAACAATGTAGCTACTGTTAGGGGGCCTATAGACTACGCCCACCAGTGACTTCTTCCCCTTATTATTTCTTATATGTATCCAAACTGATTCTACATCTTGATCTTCTGAGCCAATATCGTTTCTCGCTAATGCACTGATCTCATCCTTTATTAACAGAGCTATCCCACCTCCTTTACCTTTCTGTCTACCCTTCCGAATTGTCAAATACCCCTGAATATTGCAACCACGTCTCTCTAATGGTTAAAAGGTACTACCTGAAAGGTTCTGCAGTATCTCCTCACCTCCCCCAACCAAACCTTTCACATTCTGAAAGAAAAGAAACAAAAATAGAAGTCTTTCACATCCTCATGACATCTCACAGTGCTTCACAGCCAATGAAATACTTTTGACGTGTAGTCACTTTGTAATGTAGGAAACGTAGCAGACAATTTGCACACGGCAAGGTCCCATAAACAGAAATGTGGTAATGACCAAACAAAACTGTATTAGTGATGTTGGTTGAGGGATGAGTTTTAGCCAGAACACCAGGAGAAGTCCCCTGTTATTCTTCAACATAGTGCCGTGGAACCTTGTGCAAGAACCTGATAGGTTAACATCTCATTTGAAAGACGCACCTCTGACAATGAAGCACTCCCTCAATAGTGCTCTGGAGTCAGTCTAGATTTTTACCCAAGTTTATAAAGTGGGCCTACGAACCCACAACCTTCTGACCCCGAGGCTAGAGAGCTAGCACTGAGTAAAGTTCCCTCGTCATTCAGGATCAGCCATCATTTGTTGCTCAGCATAATGAACAATGTTTGATCATTGTCAATAAATTTATCCAATGTATTTTTAAAAAACCTTTCCAACAAAGATACATATCCATGGGTCACTGTATTGTCAATTTGAAATCTTGTTGGTTCTGCTAGGGAACGAGGAAATGCCAAGTGGAAGCTGCTTGCTCACAATAGGCAGGAGGAAATATTGGTAGGCCGGTCAGTTCTCACTTATCTCTGAGGCAAGAACCTCAAAAATAGCCCGAACTGCGCCTGAGTGACGTCTCCCTGTGGCAATTCAGAGGCAGCAGGAATGTGAATGAACTGAGCTCTTCGCCAGAATGAAATGCTTGGATGATTGTTTTTTTCACATTTTCCGTGATATAAGCAGACAAAGGACACAAAGTCAGAGCAAATATTTTCTGGTGATTTTCAATATAAAATGGTTAAAGCTTGACGTGGAGATTGTTATCCAGCTGTAAGAGAGAGATGTTCATCCAGGTTGTAGTTGAACCTGGACCCAATATTGAACCTACTTCACATGCAACATGTCTGGATAATCTATATCCAAGGACCCTATTCTTCCTGCATATTTCAAATAATCGGGTACCTATGACCTCTGGAGCGATGATTCATGCCCGAAGATGTGTACTGCCCATCACCAGCAGTGAAACTGTCAGCTTCTCTGGTGTTCACCCTGTTCTGGTACCAAGTGTGGAAAGCCTCTGCACAAGAGAATTGATCACAGCAATGACTTGGAACCTATTATTACGATCATTTTAACAAAGGACCAATTAGTGTTATGATTGAGATCATGGATTTACTTCAAGACATGACTAACGTTGTCCCAAAGCTGGGAGAAACAAGGAAATAATTTCTTTATCTTACCTTTAGGTTCCTTTATCACTGATATGCTCCTCCCAGTCAATGCCACTGTTAAATCTCAGGCAATCGGTAAGTACCTGGTCAATCGGCCATGTCATTTTGAGTTACATATTCAATTCTCGTTTATCATCCCCGCCCAAACACAACCATCTCCTCAATCCAACCATAACAATCTTCCCAATCAACAAGAATAACTTGTATTTATATAGCGCCTTTAACATAGTAAAACATTCAAAGGTGCTTCACAAGAGCGTTATAAAACAAAATTTGACACCAAGCCACATAAGTTGTTATTAGGCAGATGACCAAAAGCTTGGTCAAAGAGGGAGGTTTTAAGGAGCGCCTTGAAGGAGGAAAGGGAGATAGAGAGGCGGAGATATTCAGGGAGGGAGTTCCAGAGCTTGGGATCGAGGCAGCTGAAGGCACGGTAACCAATGGTGGAGCGATTAAAATCGGGGATGTTCAAGAGGGCAGAATGAGAGCAGCGCAGACATCTCGGAAGATTGTGGGGCTGGAGGGGATTACAGAGATAGGGAGGGGTGAGGCCATGGAGCAATTGGAAAACAAGGATGAGAATTTTAAAATTGAGGAATTGCTTAACCGGGATCCGGGAAGTACACAGCTTATGAGTAAATGGGACTTGTTGCGCATTAGGACAAAGGCAGAAGAGTTTGGGATGAGATCAAGTTTAGGGAGGGTAGAACGTAAGAAGCTAGCCATCTCCTCACCTCAAACAAAACAAACTTCCCAATCCAAACACTATAATGTCCCCAATCCAAATGCAACGATCTCACCAGTCTCCACATGTCAACATCCCCAATCCAAACACTGCACTCACCCCAATCCAAACACTGAACTCATCCCAATCCAACCACTGAACTCATCCCAATCCACAAACAAAACTCATCCCAATCCAAACACTGAAATCATCCCAATCCACAAACTGATCTCATCCCAATCCAAACACTGAACACATCCCAATCCACAAACTGAACTCATCCCAATCCAAACATTGAACTCATCCCAATCCCAACACTGAACTCATCCCAATCCACAAACTGAACTCATCCCAATCCCAACACTGAACTCATCCCAATCCACAAACTGAACTCATCCCAATCCAAACATTGAACTCATCCCAATCCCAACACTGAACTCATCCCAAACCAAATACTGAACTCATCTCAATCCACAAACTGAACTCATCCCAATCCAAACACTGAACTCATCCCAATCTACAAACTGAACTCATCCCAATCCAAACACTGAACTCATCCCAATCCCAACACAGAACTCATCCCAATCCACAAATTGAACTCATCCCAATCCAAACACTGAACTCATCCGAATCCCAACACTGAACTCATCCCAATACAAACACTGAACTCATCGCAATCCACAAACTGAACTCATCCCAATCCTAACACTAAACTCGTCCCAAACCAAACACTGAACTCATCCCAATCCACAAACTGAACTCATCCCAAACCAAACACAGAACTCATCCCAATCCACGAACTAAACTCATCCCAATCCAAACACTGAACTCATGCCACTCCAAACTCTGAATGTGGTATATTTGGACTTTCAGAAGGCTTTCGACAAGGTCCCACACAAGAGATTAATGTGCAAAGTTAAAGCACATGGGATTGGGGGTAGTGTGCTGACGTGGATTGAGAACTGGTTGTCAGACAGGAAGCAAAGAGTAGGAGTAAACGGGTACTTTTCAGAATGGCAGGCAGTGACTAGTGGAGTGCCGCAAGGTTCTGTGCTGGGGCCCCAGCTGTTTACATTGTACATTAATGATTTAGACGAGGGGATTAAATGCAGTATCTCCAAATTTGCGGATGATACTAAGTTGGGTGGCAGTGTGAGCTGCGAGGAGGATGCTATTAGGCTGCAGAGTGACTTGGATAGGTTAGGTGAGTGGGCAAATGCATGGCAGATGAAGTATAATGTGGATAAATGTGAGGTTATCCACTTTGGTGGTAAAAACAGAGAGACAGACTATTATCTGAATGGTGACAGATTAGGAAAAGGGAAGGTGCAACGAGACCTGGGTGTCATGGTACATCAGTCATTGAAGGTTGGCATGCAGGTACAGCAGGCGGTTAAGAAAGCAAATGGCATGTTGGCCTTCATAGCGAGGGGATTTGAATACAGGGGCAGGGAGGTGTTGCTACAGTTGTACAGGGCCTTGGTGAGGCCACACCTGGAGTATTGTGTACAGTTTTGGTCTCCTAACTTGAGGAAGGACATTCTTGCTATTGAGGGAGTGCAGCGAAGGTTCACCAGACTGATTCCCGGGATGGCGGGACTGACCTATCAAGAAAGATTGGATCAATTGGGCTTGTATTCACTGGAGTTCAGAAGAATGAGAGGGGACCTCATAGAAACGTTTAAAATTCTGACGGGTTTAGACAGGTTAGATGCAGAAAGAATGTTCCCAATGTTGGGGAAGTCCAGAACCAGGGGTCACAGTCTGAGGATAAGGGGTAAGCCATTTAGGACCGAGATGAGGAGAAACTTCTTCACCCAGAGAGTGGTGAACCTGTGGAATTCTCTACCACAGAAAGTAGTTGAGGCCAATTCACTAAATATATTCAAAAGGGAGTTAGATGAAGTCCTTACTACTCGGGGGATCAAGGGTTATGGTGAGAAAGCAGGAAGGGGGTACTGAAGTTTCATGTTCAGCCATGAACTCATTGAATGGCGGTGCAGGCTAGAAGGGCTGAATGGCCTGCTCCTGCACCTATTTTCTATGTTTCTATGTTTCTATGTTTCATGCCACTCCAAACTCTGAACTCATCACATTCCACAAAGAACTCATCCCAATCCAAACACTGAACTCATCCCAATCCAAACACTGAACTCATCCCAATCCACAAACTGAACTCATCCCAAGCCACAAACTGAACTTATCCCATTCCAAGCACTGAACTCATCCCAATCCACACACTGAACTTATCCCGATCCACAAACTGAACTCAGCCCTATCCAAACACTGAACTCATTCCAATCCAAACACTGAACTCATCCCAATCCACAAATTGAACTCATCTCAATCCAAACACTGAACTCATCCCAATCCAAACACTGAACTCTTCCCAATCCAAACACTGAACTCTTCCCAATTGAAACACTGAACTCATCCCAATCCAAACAGTGAACTCATCCCAATCCACCAAGTGAACTCATCCCAATCCAGCACTGAACTCATCCCAATCCACAAAGAGAACTCCTCCCAATCCAACCACTGAAGTCATCCCAATCCAAATACTGAACTCATCCCAATCCCGAGACAGAGCTCATCCCAATCCAAGCACTGAACTAATCGCACTCCAAATACAGAACTCATCACAATCCAAACACTGAACACATCCCAATCCACAAACTAAACTCATCCCAATCCAGACACTGAACTCATCCCAATCGAGACACTGAGCTCATCCGAATCCAAACACTAAACTCATCCCAATCCAAACACGGAACTCATCCCAATCCACAAACTAAACTCATCCCAATCCAAACACTGAACTCATCACAATCTACAAACTGAACTCATCCCAATCCAAACACTGAACTCATCCCAATCCCTAAACTGAAGTCATCCCAATCCCGACACTGAACTCATCCCAATCCCGACACTGCACTCATCCCAATCCAAACACTGAACTCATCCCACTCGAGACAATGAACTCATCCCACTCCAAACACAGAGCTCATCACAATCCAAACACTGAACTCATCCCAATCCAAACACTGAACTCCTCCAATCCAGACACTGAACTCATCCCACTCCAAACACAGAACTCCTCCCAATACAAACACTGAACTCATCCCAATCCACAAACTGAACTCATCCCAATCCACAAACTGAACTCATCCCAATCCAAACATTGAACTCATCCCAATCCACAAATTTAATTCATCCCAATCCAAACACTGAACTCATCCCAATCCACAAACAGAACTCATCCCAATCCAAATACTGAAATAATCCCAATCCACAAACTGAACTCATCCCAATCCAAACACAGAACACATACCAATCCACAAACTGAACTCATCCCAATCCAAACACTGAACTCATCCCAATCCATAAACTGAACTCATCTCAATCCACAAAGTGAACTCATCCCACTCCCGACACTGAACTCATCCCCATCCCGACACTGAACTCATCCCAAATAAGATACTGAACTCATCCCAATCTAAACACTGAACTCATCCCAATCCAGACACTGAACGCATCCCAATCTAAACACTGAACTCAGCCCAATCCAAACATTGAACTCAGCCCAATTCAAGCCCTGAACTCATCCCAATCCAAAAACTGAACTCATCCCAATTCAGACCCTGAACGCATCCCAATCCAAAGGCTGAACTCATCCCAATTGAAACACTGAACTCATCCGAATCCAAACACTGAACTCATCCCAATCCACAAACTGAACTCATCTCAATCCAAACACTGAACTCGTCCCAGTCCACAAACTGAACTCAATCCCAATCCACAAACTGAACTCATTCCAATCCAAAGATTGAACTCATCCCAATCCCAACACTGAACTCATCCCAATCCACAAACTGAACTCATCCCAATCCAAACACTGAACTCATCCCAATCCCAACACTGATCTCAGCCCAATCCACAAACAGAACTCATCCCAGTCCAAACACTGAACTCATCCCAATCCACAAACTGAACTCATCCCAAACCAAACACAGAACTCATCCCAATCCACAAACTCAACTCATCCCAATCCAAACACTGAACTCATGTAAATCCAAACTCGGAACTCATCCCATTCCACGAATAACTCATCCCAATCCAAACACTGAACTCATCCCAATCCACAAACTGAACTAATCCCAATCCAAACACTGAACTCATCCCAATCCAAAATCTGAACTCATCCCAATCCAAACACTGAACTCAGCCCAATCCAAACACTGAACTCATCCCAATCCAAACACTGAACTCATCCCAATCCACCAACTGAACTCATCTCAATCCAAACACTGAACTCGTCCCAGTCCACAAACTGAACTCAATCCCAATCCACAAACTGAACTCATTCCAATCCAAAGATTGAACTCATCCCAATCCCAACACTGAACTCATCCCAATCCACAAACTGAACTCATCCCAATCCAAACACTGAACTCAGCCCAATCCAGAAACTGAACTCATCCCAAACCAAACACAGAACTCATCCCAATCCACAAACTCAACTCATCCCAATCCAAACACTGAACTCATGTAAATCCAAACTCGGAACTCATCCCATTCCACAAATAACTCATCCCAATCCAAACACTGAACTCATCCCAATCCACAAACTGAACTAATCCCAATCCAAACACTGAACTCATCCCAATCCAAAATCTGAACTCATCCCAATCCAAACACTGAACTCAGCCCAATCCAAACACTGAACTCATCCCAATCCACAAACTGAACTCATCCCAATCCACAAACTGAACTCATCCCATTCCAGGCACTGAATTCATCCCAATCCAAACACTGAACTCATCCCAATCCACAAACTGAACTCATCCCAATCCACAAACTGAACTCATCGCAATCCAAACACTGAACTCATCCCAATCCAAACATTGAACTCATCCCAATCCAAACATGGAACTCATCCCAAACCACAAACTGAACTCATCCTAATCCAAACACTAAACTCATCCCAATCCAAACACTGAACTCATCCCAATCCAAACACTGAACTCATCCCAATCCACAAACTGAACTCATCCTAATCCAAACATTGAACTTATCCCAATCCACAAACTGAACTCATCCCAATCCAAACACAGAACTCATCCCAATCGAAACACAGAACTCATCCCAATCCAAACACTGAACTCATCCCAATCCAAACACCGAACTCATCCCAATTGAAAGACTGAACTCATCCCAATCCAAACACTGAACTCATCCCAATCCACAAACCGAACTGATCCCAATCCACGAACTGAACTCATCCCATTCCAGACACTGAACTCATCCCAATCCATACACCGAACTCATCACAATCCAAACACTGAACTCAACATAATCCACAAACTGAACTCATCCCATTCCAAACACTTAATACCAACACTGAACTCATCCCAATACCAACACTGAACTCATCCTAATCCAAACACTGAACTCATCCCAATCCAAACACTGAACTAATCCCAATCCAAACACTGAACTACATCCCAATCGAATCACTGAACTCATCCCAATCCAAACACTGAAATCATCCCAAATCACCAAATGAAATCTTCCCAATCCAGATACTGAACTCATCCCAATCGAATCACTAAACTCATCGCAATCCACAAATTGAACTCATCCGAATCCAAACACTGAACTCTTCCCAATCAAGATACTGAACTCATCGCAATCCAAACACTGAACTCAACATAATCCACAAACTGAACTCATCCCAATCCAAACACTGAACTCATCCCAACACAAACCCTAAACTCATAACAATACAAACACTTAACTCATCCCAATCCACAAACTGAACTCATCCCAATCCAAACACTGAACTCATCCCAATCCAAACACTGAACTCATCCCAATCCAGCATTGAACTCATCCCAATCCAACCACTGAACTCATCCCAATCCAACCACTGAACTCATCCCAATCCAAACATTGAACTCATCCCAATCCAAACACTGAACTCATCCCAATCCACAAATTGAACATATCCCAAACCAAACACTGAATTCATCCCAATCCTAACACTGAACTCATCCCAATCTACAAACTGAACTCATCCCAATCCAAACACTCAACTCATCCCAATCCACAAACTGAACTCATCCCAATCTAAACACTGAACTCATCGCAATCCCAACACTGAACTCATCCCAATCCACAAACTGAACTCATCCCAATTCAAACACTGAACTCATCCCAATCCCAACACTGAAATCATCCCAAATCACCAAATGAAATCTTCCCAATCCAGATACTGAACTCATCCCAATCGAATCACTAAACTCATCGCAATCCACAAATTGAACTCATCCGAATCCAAACACTGAACTCTTCCCAATCAAGATACTGAACTCATCGCAATCCAAACACTGAACTCAACATAATCCACAAACTGAACTCATCCCAATCCAAACACTGAACTCATCCCAACACAAACCCTAAACTCATAACAATCCAAACACTTAACTCATCCCAATCCACAAACTGAACTCATCCCAATCCAAACACTGAACTCATCCCAATCCAAACACTGAACTCATCCCAATCCAGCATTGAACTCATCCCAATCCAACCACTGAACTCATCCCAATCCAACCACTGAACTCATCCCAATCCAAACATTGAACTCATCCCAATCCAAACACTGAACTCATCCCAATCCACAAATTGAACATATCCCAAACCAAACACTGAATTCATCCCAATCCTAACACTGAACTCATCCCAATCTACAAACTGAACTCATCCCAATCCAAACACTCAACTCATCCCAATCCACAAACTGAACTCATCCCAATCTAAACACTGAACTCATCGCAATCCCAACACTGAACTCATCCCAATCCACAAACTGAACTCATCCCAATTCAAACACTGAACTCATCCCAATCCCAACAGAGAACTCATTCCAATCCAGAAACTGAACTCAGCCCAATCCAAACACTGAACTCAGCCCAATCCACAAACTGAACTCATCCCAATCCGAACACTGAATTCATCCCAATCCAAACACTGAACTCATCCCAATTGAAACACTGAACTGATCCCAATCCAAACACTGAACACATCCCAATCCACAAACTGAACTCATCCCAATCCAAATACTGAACTCATCCCAATCCAAACACAGAACTCATCCCAACCCAAACAGTGAACTCATCCCAATCCACAAACTAAACTCATCCCAATCCAAATACTGAACTCATCCCAATCCACAAACTGAACTCATCCCAATTGAAACACTGAACTCATCCCAATACCAACACTGAACTCATCCCAATCGAAACACTGAACTCATCCCAATCGAAACACTGAACTCATCCCAATCCACAAACTGAACTCATCCCAATCCAGACACTGAACTCATCCCAATCGAGGCACTGAACTCATCCGAATCCAAACACTAAACTCATCCAAATCCAAACAGGGAACTCATCCCAAACCACAAACTGAACTCATCCCAATCCAAACACTGAACTCATCCCAATCCAAACACTGCACTCATCCCAATCTACAAACTGAACTCATCCCAATCCAAACACTGAACTCATCCCAATCCCAATACTGAACTCAGCCCAATCCAGAAACTGACTCAGCCCAATCCAAACACAGAACTCATCCTAATCCACAAACTGAACTCATCCCAATCCGAACACTGAATTCATCCCAATCCAAACACTGAACTCATCCCAATTGAAACACTGAACTGATCCCAATCCAAACACTGAACACATCCCAATCCACAAACTGAACTCATCCCAATCCACAAACTAAACTCATCCCAATCCAAACACTGAACTCATCCCAATCCACAAACTGAACTCATCCCAATCGAAACACTGAACTCATCCCAATACCAACACTGAACTCATCCCAATCCAAACACTGAACTCTTCCCAATCCACAAACTGAACTCATCCCAATCCAAACACTGAACTCATCCCAATCCAAACACTGCACTCATCCCAATCTACAAACTGAACTCATCCCAATCCAAACACTGAACTCATCCCAATCCCAACATTGAACTCAGCCCAATCCAGAAACTGAACTCAGCCCAATCCAAACACTGAACTCATCCTAATCCACAAACTGAACTCATCCCAATCTGAACACTGAATTCATCCCAATCCAAACACTGAACTCATCCCAATTGAAACACTGAACTGATCCCAATCCAAACACTGAACACATCCCAATCCACAAACTGAACACATCCCAATCCACAAACTGAACTCATCCCAATCCAAATACTGAACTCATCCCAATCCAAACACAGAACTCATCCCAACCCAAACAGTGAACTCATCCCAATCCACAAACTAAACTCATCCCAATCCAAACACTGAACTCATCCCAATCCACAAACTGAACTCATCCCAATCGAAACACTGAACTCATCCCAATACCAACACTGAACTCATCCCAATCCAAACACTGAACTCATCCCAATCCACAAACCGAACTCATCCCAATCCAGACACTGAACTTATCCCAATCGAGACACTGAACTCATCCGAATCCAAACACTAAACTCATCCCAATCCAAAAAGGGAACTCATCCCAAACCACAAACTGAACTCATCCCAATCTAAACACTGAACTCATCCCAATCCAAACACTGCACTCATCCTAATCTACAAACTGAACTCATCCCAATCCAAACACTGAACTCATTCCAATCCCTAAACTGAACTCATCCCAATCCCGACACTGAACTCATCCCAATCCTGACACTGCACTCATCCCAATCGAGACACTAAAATCATCCCAATCCAAACACTGAACTCATCCCACTCGAGACAATGAACTCATCCCTCTCCAAACACTGAACTCCTCTCAATTGAAACACTGAACTCATCCCAATCCACAAACTGAACTCGTCCCAATCCACAAACTGAACTCATCCCAATCCACAAACTGAACTCATCACAAACCAAACACTGAACTCATCCCAATCCAAACATTGAACTCATCCCAAGCTCAACACTGAACTCATCCCAATCCACAAATTTAATTCATCCCAATCCAAACACTGAACTCATCCCAATCCACAAACAGAACTCATCCCAATCCAAATACTGAAATCATCCCAATCCACAAACTGAACTCATCCCAATCCAAACACTGAACTCATCCCAATCCACAAACTGAACTCATCACAATCCAAACACTGAACACATACCAATCCACAAACTGAACTCATCCCAATCCAAACACTGAACTCATCCCAATCCATAAACTGAACTCATCTCAATCCACAAAGTGAACTCATCCCACTCCCGACACTGAACTCATCCCCATCCCGACACTGAACTCATCCCAAATAAGATACTGAACTCATCCCAATCTAAACACTGAACTCATCCCAATTCAAGCCCTGAACTCATCCCAATCCAAAAACTGAACTCATCCCAATCCACAAACTGAACGCATCCAAATCCAAAGATTGAACTCATCCCAATCCCAACACTGAACTCATCCCAATCCACAAACTGAACTCATCCCAATCCAAACACTGAACTCATCCCAATCCCAACACTGAACTCAGCCCAATCCACAAACTGAACTCAGCCCAATCCAAACACTGAACTCATCCCAATCCACAAACTGATCTCATCCCAATCCGAACACTGAATTCATCCCAATCCAAACACTGAACTCATCCCAATTGAAACACTGAACTGATCCCAATCCAAACACTGAACACATCCCAATCCACAAACTGAACTCATCCCAACCCAAACAGTGAACTCATCCCAATCCACAAACTGAACTCATCCCAATCCAAACACTGAACTCATCCCACTACCAACACTGAACTCATCCCAATCCAAACACTGAACTCATCCCAATCCACAAAGTGAACTCATCTCAATCCAAGCACTGAACTCATCCCAATCCAAACACTGAACTGATCCCAATCTACAAACTGAACTCATCCCAATCCAAACACTGAACTCATCCCAATCCCGACACTGAACTCACCCCAATCCCGATACTGCACTCATCCCAATCGAAACACTAAAATCATCCCAAACCAAACACTGAACTCATCCCAATCCACAAAGTGAACTCATCTCAATCCAAGCACTGAACTCATCCCAAACCCGACACTGCACTCATCCCAATTGAAACACTAAAATCATCCCAATCCAAACACTGAACTCATCCCACTCGAGACAATGAACTCATCCCACTCCAAACACAGAGCTCATCACAATCCAAACACTGAACTCATCCCAATCCAAACACTGAACTCCTCCCAATCCAGACATTGAACTCATCCCACTCCAAACACAGAACTCATCCCAATCCAAACACTGACCTCATCCCAATACAAACACTGAACTCGTCCCAATCCACAAACTGAACTCATCCCAATCCAAACATTGAACTCATCCCAAGCCCAACACTGAACTCATCCCAATCCACAAATTTAATTCATCCCAATCCAAACACTGAACTCATCCCAATCCACAAACAGAACTCATCCCAATCCAAATACTGAACTCATCTCAATCCACAAAGTGAACTCATCCCACTCCCGACACTGAACTCATCCCCATCCCGACACTGAACTCATCCCAAATAAGATACTGAACTCATCCCAATCTAAACACTGAACTGATCCCAATCCAGACACTGAACACATCCCAATCGAAACACTGAACTCAGCCCAATCCAAACATTGAACTCATCCCAATTCAAGCCCTGAACTCATCCCAATCCAAAAACTGAACTCATCCCAATTCAGGCCCTGAACGCATCCCAATCCAAAGACCGAACTCACCCCAATTGAAACACTAAACTCATCCGAATCCCAACACTGAACTCATCCCAATCCACAAACTGAACTCATCTCAATCCAAACACTGAACTCGTCCCAGTCCACAAACTGAACTCAATCCCAATCCACAAACTGAACTCATTCCAATCCAAAGATTGAACTCATCCCAATCCCAACACTGAACTCATCCCAATCCACAAACTGAACTCATCCCAATCCAAACACTGAACTCATCCCAATCCCAACACTGATCTCATCCCAATCCACAAACAGAACTCATCCCAATCCACAAACTGAACTTATCCCAATCCACAAACTGAACTCATCCCAATCCAAACACTGAACTCATCCCAATCCAAAGATTGAACTCAGCCCAATCCCAACACTGAACTCATCCCAATCCACATACTGAACTCATCCCAATCCAAACACTGAACTCATCCCAATCCCAACACTGATCTCATCCCAATCCACAAACAGAACTCATCCCAATCCACAAACTGAACTTATCCCAATCCACAAACTGAACTCATCCTAATCCAAACACTGAACTCATTCCAACCCCAACACTGAACTCATCCCAACCCAAACAATGAACTCATCCCAATCCACAAACTAAACTCATCCCAATCCAAACACTGAACTCATCCCAATCCACAAACAGAACTCATCCCAATCCAAATACTGAAATCATCCCAATCCACAAACTGAACTCATCCCAATCCAAACTCTGAACTCATCCCAGTCCACAAACTGAACTCATCCCAATCCAAACACTGAACACATACCAATCCACAAACTGAACTCATCCCAATCCAAACACTGAACTCATCCCAATCCATAAACTGAACTCATCTCAATCCACAAAGTGAACTCATCCCACTCCCGACACTGAACTCATCCCCATCCCGACACTGAACTCATCCCAAATAAGATACTGAACTCATCCCAATCTAAACACTGAACTCATCCCAATCCAGACACTGAACGCATCCCAATCTAAACACTGAACTCAGCCCAATCCAAACATTGAACTCATCCCAATTCAAGCCCTGAACTCATCCCAATCCAAAAACTGAACTCATCCCAATTCAGGCCCTGAACGCATCCCAATCCAAACACTGAACTCTTCCCAATTGAAACACTGAACTCATCCCAATCCAAACACAGAACTCATCCCAACCCAGTGAACTCATCCCAATCCACAAATTAAACTCATCCCAATCCAAACACTGAACTCATCCCAATCCACAAACTGAACTCATCCCAATCCACAAACTGAACTCATCCCAATCCAAACACTGAACTCATCCCAATACCAACACTGAACTCATCCCAATCCATAAACTGAACTCATCTCAATCCACAAAGTGAACTCATCCCACTCCCGACACTGAACTCATCCCAAATAAGATACTGAACTCATCCCAATCTAAACACTGAACTCATCCCAATCCAGACACTGAACGCATCCCAATCTAAACACTGAACTCAGCCCAATCCAAACATTGAACTCATCCCAATTCAAGCCCTGAACTCATCCCAATCCAAAAACTGAACTCATCCGAATTCAGGCCCTGAACGCATCCCAATCCAAAGACTGAACTCACCCCAATTGAAACACTGAACTCATCCGAATCCAAACACTGAACTCGTCCCAGTCCACAAACTGAACTCAATCCCAATCCACAAACTGAACTCATCCCAATCCAAAGATTGAACTCATCCCAATCCCAACACTGAACTCATCCCAATCCACAAACTGAACTCATCCCAATCCAAACACTGAACTCATCCCAATCCCAACACTGATCTCATCCCAATCCACAAACAGAACTCATCCCAATCCACAAACTGAACTTTTCCCAATCCACAAACTGAACTCATCCCAATCCAAACACTGAACTCATTCCAATCCCAACACTGAACTCATCCCAATCCAAACACTGAACTCATCCCAATCCACAAACTGAACTCATCCCAATTATAACACTGAACTCATCCCAATCCAAACACTGAACTCATCCCAATCCACAAACTGAACTCATCTCAATCCAAACACTGAACTTATCCCAATCCACAAACTGAACTCATAACAAGCCAAACACTGAACTCATCCCAATCCACAAACTGAACTCATCCCAAACCAAACACAGAACTCATCCCAATCCACAAACTCAACTCATCCCAATCCAAACACTGAACTCATGTAAATCCAAACTCGGAACTCATCCCATTCCACGAATAACTCATCCCAATCCAAACAGTGAACTCATCCCAATCCAAACACTGAACTCATCCCAATCCACAAACTGAACTCATCCCAATCCAAACACTGATCTCATCCCAATCCAAAATCTGAACTCATCCCAATCCAAACACTGAACTCATCCCAATCCAAACACTGAACTCATCCCAATCCACAAACTGAACTCATCCCATTCCAGGCACTGAATTCATCCCAATCCAAATACTGAACTCATCCCAATCCACAAACTGAACTCATCCCAATCCACAAACTGAACTCATCCCAATCCAAACACTGAACTCATCCCAATCCAAACATTGAACTCATCCCAATCCAAACACTGAACTCATCCCAATCAACAAACTGAACTCATCCCAATCCCAACACTGATCTCATCCCAATCCACAAACAGAACTCATCCCAATCCACAAACTGAACTCATCCCAATCCAAACACTGAACTCATTCCAATCCCAACACTGAACTCATCCCAATCCAAACACTGAACTCATCCCAATCCACAAACTGAACTCATCCCAAACCAAACACTGAACTCATCCCAATCCACAAACTGAACTCATCCCAAACCAAACACAGAACTCATCCCAATCCACAAACTCAACTCATCCCAATCCAAACACTGAACTCATGAAAATCCAAACTCGGAACTCATCCCATTCCACAAATAACTCATCCCAATCCAAACAGTGAACTCATCCCAATCCAAACACTGAACTCATCCCAATCCACAAACTGAACTCATCCCAATCCAAACACTGAACTCATCCCAATCCAAAATCTGAACTCATCCCAATCCAAACACTGAATTCATCCCAATCCAAACACTGAACTCATCCCAATCCACAAACTGAACTCATCCCAATCCACAAACTGAATTCATCGCAATCCAAACACTGAACTCATCCCAATCCAAACATTGAACTCATCCCAATCCAAAAACGGAACTCATCCCAAACCACAAACTGAACTCATCCCAATCCAAACATTGAACTCATCCCAATCCAAACATGGAACTCATCCCAAACCACAAACTGAACTCATCCAAATCCAAACACTAAACTCATCCCAATCCAAACACTGAACTCATCCCAATCCACAAACTGAACTCATGTCAATCCAAACACTGAACTCATCCCAATCCACAAACTGAACTCATCCCAATCCAAACATTGAACTCATCCCAATCCACAATCTGAACTCATCTCAATCCACAAACTGAACTCATCTCAATCCAAACACTGACCTCATCCCAATCCACAAACTGAACTCATCCTAATCCAAACATTGAACTCATCCCAATCCACAAACTGAACTCATCCCAATCCAAACACTGAACTCATCCCAATCGAAACACTGAATTCAAACCAATCCACAAACTGAACTCGTCCCAATCCAAACACTGAACTCATTCAAATCCAAACACCGAACTCATCCCAATTGAAAGACTGAACTCATCCCAATCCAAACACTGAACTCATCCCAATCCACAAACCGAACTCATCCCAATCCACGAACTGAACTCATCCGATTCCAGACACTGAACTCATCCCAATCCAAACACCGAACTCATCACAATCCAAACACTGAACTCAACATAATTCACAAACTGAACTCATCCCATTCCAAACACTGAACGCATCCCAATCCACACACTGAACTTATCCCGATCCACAAACTGAACTCAGCCCAATCCAAACACTTAATACCAACACTGAACTCATCCCAATCCAAACACTGAACTCATCCCAATGCAGCACTGAACTCATCCCAAGACACAAACTGAACTCTTCCCAATCCAGATACTGAACTCATCGCAATCCAAACACTGAACTAATCCCAATCCAAACATTAAACTCATCCCAATTGAAACACTGAACTCATCCCAATCCAAAAACTGAACTCATCGCAATCCAAACACCGAACTCATCCCAATCCCAATACTGAACTCATCCCAATCCACAAACTGAACTCATCCCAATCCAAACACTGAACTCTTCCCAATCCAGATACTGAACTCATCGCAATCCAAACACTGAACTAATCCCAATTCACAAATTGAAGTCATCCCAATCCAAAGACTGAACTCATCCCAACACAAACCCTAAACTCATCCCAATCCAAACACTGAACTCATCCCATTCCACAAACTGAACTCATCCCAATCCAAACACTGAACTCATCCCAATACCAACACTGAACTCATCCCAATCCATAAACTGAACTCATCTCAATCCACAAAGTGAACTCATCCCACTCCCGACACTGAACTCATCCCAAATAAGATACTGAACTCATCCCAATCTAAACACTGAACTCATCCCAATCCAGACACTGAACGCATCCCAATCTAAACACTGAACTCAGCCCAATCCAAACATTGAACTCATCCCAATTCAAGCCCTGAACTCATCCCAATCCAAAAACTGAACTCATCCGAATTCAGGCCCTGAACGCATCCCAATCCAAAGACTGAACTCACCCCAATTGAAACACTGAACTCATCCGAATCCAAACACTGAACTCGTCCCAGTCCACAAACTGAACTCAATCCCAATCCACAAACTGAACTCATCCCAATCCAAAGATTGAACTCATCCCAATCCCAACACTGAACTCATCCCAATCCACAAACTGAACTCATCCCAATCCAAACACTGAACTCATCCCAATCCCAACACTGATCTCATCCCAATCCACAAACAGAACTCATCCCAATCCACAAACTGAACTTTTCCCAATCCACAAACTGAACTCATCCCAATCCAAACACTGAACTCATTCCAATCCCAACACTGAACTCATCCCAATCCAAACACTGAACTCATCCCAATCCACAAACTGAACTCATCCCAATCCTAACACTGAACTCATCCCAATCCAAACACTGAACTCATCCCAATCCACAAACTGAACTCATCTCAATCCAAACACTGAACTTATCCCAATCCACAAACTGAACTCATCCCAAACCAAACACTGAACTCATCCCAATCCACAAACTGAACTCATCCCAAACCAAACACAGAACTCATCCCAATCCACAAACTCAACTCATCCCAATCCAAACACTGAACTCATGTAAATCCAAACTCGGAACTCATCCCATTCCACGAATAACTCATCCCAATCCAAACAGTGAACTCATCCCAATCCAAACACTGAACTCATCCCAATCCACAAACTGAACTCATCCCAATCCAAACACTGAACTCATCCCAATCCAAAATCTGAACTCATCCCAATCCAAACACTGAACTCATCCCAATCCAAACACTGAACTCATCCCAATCCACAAACTGAACTCATCCCATTCCAGGCACTGAATTCATCCCAATCCAAATACTGAACTCATCCCAATCCACAAACTGAACTCATCCCAGTCCACAAACTGAACTCATCGCAATCCAAACACTGAACTCATCCCAATCCAAACATTGAACTCATCCCAATCCAAACACGGTACTCATCCCAAATCCCAACACTGATCTCATCCCAATCCACAAACAGAACTCATCCCAATCCACAAACTGAACTCATCCCAATCCAAACACTGAACTCATTCCAATCCCAACACTGAACTCATCCCAATCCAAACACTGAACTCATCCCAATCCATAAACTGAACTCATCTCAATCCAAACACTGAACTCATCCCAATCCACAAACTGAACTCATCCCAAACCAAACACTGAACTCATCCCAATCCACAAACTGAACTCATCCCAAACCAAACACAGAACTCATCCCAATCCACAAACTCAACTCATCCCAATCCAAACACTGAACTCATGAAAATCCAAACTCGGAACTCATCCCATTCCACAAATAACTCATCCCAATCCAAACAGTGAACTCATCCCAATCCAAACACTGAACCCATCCCAATCCACAAACTGAACTCATCCCAATCCAAACACTGAACTCATCCCAATCCAAAATCTGAACTCATCCCAATCCAAACACTGAATTCATCCCAATCCAAACACTGAACTCATCCCAATCCACAAACTGAACTCATCCCAATCCACAAACTGAATTCATCGCAATCCAAACACTGAACTCATCCCAATCCAAACATTGAACTCATCCCAATCCAAAAACGGAACTCATCCCAAACCACAAACTGAACTCATCCCAATCCAAACATTGAACTCATCCCAATCCAAACACGGAACTCATCCCAAACCACAAACTGAACTCATCCAAATCCAAACATTGAACTCATCCCAATCCACAATCTGAACTCATCTCAATCCACAAACTGAACTCATCTCAATCCAAACATTGAACTCATCCCAATCCACAAACTGAACTCATCCTAATCCAAACATTGAACTCATCCCAATCCACAAACTGAACTCATCCCAATCCAAACACTGAACTCATCCCAATCGAAACACTGAATTCAAACCAATCCACAAACTGAACTCATCCCAATCCAAACACTGAACTCATCCCAATCCACAAACTGAACTCATCTCAATCCAAACACTGAACTCATCCCAATCCACAAACTGAACTCATCCTAATCCAAACATTGAACTCATCCCAATCCACAATCTGAACTCATCTCAATCCACAAACTGAACTCATCTCAATCCAAACACTGAACTCATCCCAATCCACAAACTGAACTCATCCTAATCCAAACATTGAACTCATCCCAATCCACAAACTGAACTCATCCCAATCCAAACACTGAACTCATCCCAATCGAAACACTGAATTCAAACCAATCCACAAACTGAACTCGTCCCAATCCAAACACTGAACTCATTCAAATCCAAACACCGAACTCATCCCAATTGAAAGTCTGAACTCATCCCAATCCAAACACTGAACTCATCCCAATCCACAAACCGAACTCATCCCAATCCACGAACTGAACTCATCCGATTCCAGACACTGAACTCATCCCAATCCAAACACCGAACTCATCACAATCCAAACACTGAACTCAACATAATTCACAAACTGAACTCATCCCATTCCAAACACTGAACGCATCCCAATCCACACACTGAACTTATCCCGATCCACAAACTGAACTCAGCCCAATCCAAACACTTAATACCAACACTGAACTCATCCCAATCCAAACACTGAACTCATCCCAATGCAGCACTGAACTCATCCCAAGACACAAACTGAACTCTTCCCAATCCAGATACTGAACTCATCGCAATCCAAACACTGAACTAATCCCAATCCAAACATTAAACTCATCCCAATTGAAACACTGAACTCATCCCAATCCAAAAACTGAACTCATCGCAATCCAAACACTGAACTCATCCCAATCCCAATACTGAACTCATCCCAATCCACAAACTGAACTCATCCCAATCCAAACACTGAACTCTTCCCAATCCAGATACTGAACTCATCGCAATCCAAACACTGAACTAATCCCAATTCACAAATTGAAGTCATCCCAATCCAAAGACTGAACTCATCCCAACACAAACCCTAAACTCATCCCAATCCAAACACTGAACTCATCCCATTCCACAAACTGAACTCATCCCAATCCAAACACTGAACTCATCCCATACAAACACTGAACTCATCCCAATTCAAACACGGAACTCATCCCAATTGAAACACTGAACAAATCGCAATCCATCACTGAACTCATCGCAATCCAAACACTGAACTAATCCCAATTCACAAATTGAAGTCATCCCAATCCAAACACTGAACTCATCCCAACACAAACCCTAAACTCATACCAATCCAAACACTGAACTCATCCCAATCCACAAACTAAACTCATCCCAATCCAAACACTGAACTCACGCCACTCCAAACTCTGAACTCATCCCATTCCACAAAGAACTCATCCGAATCCAAACACTGAACTCATCCCAATCCAAACACGGAACTCATCCCAAACCACAAACTGAACTCATCCCAATCCAAACACTGAACTCATCACAATCCACAAACTGAACTCATCCCAATCCAAACACTGAATTCATCCCAATCCTAACACTGAACTCATCCCAATCTACAAACTGAACTCATCACAATCCACAAACTGAACTCATTCCAATCCAAACACTGAACTCATCCCAATCCAGCACTGAACTCATCCCAAGACACAAACTGAACTCATCCCAATCCAAACACTCAACTCATTCCAATCCACAAACTGAACTCATCCCAATCCAAACACTGAACTCATCCCAATCCCAACACTGACCTCATCCCAATCCACAAACTGAACTCATCCCAATCCAAACACTGAACTCATCCCAATCCCAACACTGAACTCAGCCCAATCCACAAACTGAACTCAGCCCAATCCAAACACTGAACTCATCCCAATCCACAAACTGAACTCATCCCAATCCAAACACTGAACTCATCCCAATCCAAACATTAGCTCATCCCAATCCACAAACTGAACTCATCCCAATCCAAACACTGAACTCATCCCAATCCCAACACTGACCTCATCCCAATCCATAAACTGAACTCATCCCAATCCAAACACTGAACTCATCCCAATCCCAACACTGAACTCAGCCCAATCCACAAACTGAACTCATCCCAATCCCAACACTGAACTCATCCCAAATCAAATACTGAACTCATCCCAATCCACAAACTGAACTCATCCCAATCCAAACACTGAACTCATCCCAATCCCAACACAGAACTCATCCCAATCCACAAATTGAACTCATCCCAATCCAAATTCTGAACTCATCCCAATCCAAACACAGAACTCATCCCAACCCAAACAGTGAACTCATCCCAATCCACAAACTAAACTCATCCCAATACAAACACTGAACTCATCCCAATCCACAAACTGAACTCATCCCAATCCAAACACTGAACTCATCCCAATCCAAACACTGAACTCTTCCCAATTCACACATTTAAGTCATCCCAATCCAAACACTGAACTCATCCCAATCCACAAACTGAACTCATCCCAAACCAAACACTGAACTCATCCCAATCCACAAACTAAACTCATCCCAATCCAAACACTGAACTCATCCCAATCCACAAACTGAACTCATCCCAATCCAAACACTGAACACATCCCAATCCACAAACTGAACTCATCCCAATCCAAACACTGAACTCATCCCAACCCAAACACTGAACTCATCCCAATCCAACCACTGAACTTATCCCAATCCAAACGCTGAACTCATTCCAATCCAGCACTGAACTCATCCCAATCCACAAATTGAACATATCCCAAACCAAACAATGAATTCATCCCAATCCTAACACTGAACTCATCCCAATCTACAAACTGAACTCATCACAATCCAAACACTGAACTCATTCCAATCCAAACACTGAACTCATTCCAATCCAAACACTGAACTCATTCCAATCCAAACACTGAACTCATCCCAATCCACAAACGGAACTCATCCCAATCCAAACACTGAACTCATCCCAATCCCAACACTGAACTCATCCCAAACCAAATACTGAATTCATCCCAATCCACAAACAGAACTCATCACAATCCTAACACTGAACTCATCCCAATCCAAACACTGAATTCATCCCAATCCACAAACTGAACTCATCCCAATCCAAACACTGAACTCATCCCAATCCCAACACAGAACTCATCCCAATCCACAAATTGAACTCATCCCAATCCAAACACTGAATTCATCCCAATCCCAACACTGAACTCATCCCAATACAAACACTGAACTCATGACACTCCAAACTCTGAACTCATCCCATTCCACAAAGAACTCATCCCAATCCAAACACTGAACTCATCCCAATCCAAACACTGAACACATCCCAATCCACAAACTGAACTCATCCCAATCCAGACACTGAACTCATCCCAATCGAGACACTGAACTCATCTGAATCCAAACACTGAACTCATCCCAATCCAAACACGGAACTCATCCCAAACCACAAACTGAACTCATCCCAATCCAGACACTGAACTCATCTGAATCCAAACACTGAACTCATCCCAATCCAAACATGGAACTCATCCCAAACCACAAACTGAACTCATCCCAATCCAAACACTGAACTCATCACAATCCACAAACTGAACTCATCCCAATCCAAACACTGAATTCATCCCAATCCTAACACTGAACTCATCCCAATCTACAAACTGAACTCATCACAATCCACAAACTGAACTCATTCCAATCCAAACACTGAACTCATCCCAATGCAGCACTGAACTCATCCAAATCCACAAACTGAACTCATCCCAATCCAAACACTGAACTCATCCCAATCCCAACACTGACCTCATCCCAATCCACAAACTGAACTCATCCCAATCCAAACACTGAACTCATCCCAATCCCAACACTGAACTCAGCCCAATCCACAAACTGAACTCAGCCCAATCCAAACACTGAACTCATTCCAATCCAAACACTGAACTCATCCCAATCCAAACACTGAACTCATTCCAATCCAAACACTGAACTTATCCCAATCCACAAACTGAACTCATCACAATCCAAACACTGAACTCATCCCAATCCAAACATTAAACTCATCCCAATCCACAAACTGAACTCATCCCAATCCAAACACTGAACTCATCCCAATCCCAACACTGAACTCATCCCAAACCAAATACTGAACTCATCCCAATCCACAAACTGAATTCATCACAATCCTAACACTGAACTCATCCCAATCCAAACACTGAACTCATTCCAATCCACAAACTGAACTCATCCCAATCCAAACACTGAACTCATCCCAATCCCAACACAGAACTCATCCCAATCCACAAATTGAACTCATCCCAATCCAAACACTGAATTCATCCCAATCCCAACACTGAACTCACCCGAATACAAACACTGAACTCATCGCAATCCACAAACTGAACTTATCCCTATCTTAACACTAAACTCGTCCCAAACCAAACACTGACCTCATCCCAATCCACAAACTGAACTCATCCCAAACCAAACACAGAACTCATCCCAATCCACAAACTAAACTCATCCCAATCCAAACACTGAACTCATGCCACTCCAAACTCTGAACTCATCCCATTCCACAAAGAACTCATCCCAATCCAAACACTGAACTCATCCCAATCCAAACACTGAACACATCCCAATCCACAAACTGAACTCATCCCAATCCAGACACTGAACTCATCCCAATCGAGACACTGAACTGATCCGAATCCAAACACTGAACTCATCCCAATCCAAACACGGAACTCATCCCAAACCACAAACTGAACTCATCCCAATCCAAACACTGAACTCATCACAATCCACAAACTGAACTCATCCCAATCCAAACACTGAACTCTTCCCAATCCAGATACTGAACTCTTCCCAATCCAGATACTGAACTCATCGCAATCCAAACACTGAACTAATCCCAATTCACAAATTGAAGTCATCCCAATCTAAACACTGAATTCATCCCAATCCACGAACTGAACTCATCCCAATCCACAAACTGAACTCATCCCATTCCAGACACTGAACTCATCCCAATCCAAACACTGAACTCAACATAATCCACAAATTGAACTTATATCATTCCAAGCACTGAACTCATCCCAATCCACACACTGAATTTATCCCGATCCACAAACTGAACTCAGCCCTATCCAAACACTGAACTCATTCCAATCCAAACACTGAACTCATCCCAATCCACAAATTGAACTCATCTCAATCCAAACACTGAACTCATCCCAATCCAAACACTGAACTCATCCCAATCCACAAACTGAACTCATCCCAATCCAAACACTGAATTCATCCCAATCCAGCACTGAACTCATCCCAAGACACAAACTGAACTCATCCCAATCCAAACACTCAACTCATTCCAATCCACAAACTGAACTCATCCCAATCCAAACACTGAACTCATCCCAATCCCAACACTGACCTCATCCCAATCCACAAACTGAACTCATCCCAATCCAAACACTGAACTCATCCCAATCCCAACACTGAACTCAGCCCAATCCACAAACTGAACTCAGCCCAATCCAAACACTGAACTCATCCCAATCCACAAACTGAACTCATCCCAATCCAAACACTGAACTCATCCCAATCCAAACATTAGCTCATCCCAATCCACAAACTGAACTCATCCCAATCCAAACACTGAACTCATCCCAATCCCAACACTGAACTCATCCCAAATCAAATACTGAACTCATCCCAATCCACAAACTGAACTCATCCCAATCCAAACACTGAACTCATCCCAATCCAAACACTGAACTCATCCCAATCCCAACACAGAACTCATCCCAATCCACAAATTGAACTCATCCCAATCCAAACACTGAATTCATCCCAATCCCAACACTGAACTCATCCCAATACAAACACTGAACTCATCGCAATCCACAAACTGAACTTATCCCAATCCTAACACTAAACTCGTCCCAAACAAAACACTGAACTCATCCCAATCCACAAACTGAACTCATCCCAATCCAAAAACTGAACGCAACCCAATCCAAACACTGAACTCATCCCAATCCAGCATTGAACTCATCCCAATCCAACCACTGAACTCATCCCAATCCAACCACTGAACTCATCCGAATCCAAACACTGAACTGATCCAAATCCAAACACTGAACACATCCCAATCCACAAACTGAACATATCCCAATCCAAATTCTGAACTCATCCCAATCCAAACACAGAACTCATCCCAACCCAAACAGTGAACTCATCCCAATCCACAAACTAAACTCATCCCAATACAAACACTGAACTCATCCCAATCCACAAACTGAACTCATCCCAATCCAAACACTGAACTCATCCCAATCCAAACACTGAACTCTTCCCAATTCACAAATTGAAGTCATCCCAATCCAAACACTGAACTCATCCCAATCCACAAACTGAACTCATCCCAAACCAAACACTGAACTCATCCCAATCCACAAACTAAACTCTTCCCAATCCACAAACTGAACTCATCCCAATCCAAACACTGAACTCATCCCAACCCAAACACTGAACTCATCCCAATCCAACCACTGAACTTATCCCAATCCAAACGCTGAACTCATTGCAAGCCAGCACTGAACTCATCCCAATCCACAAATTGAACATATCCCAAACCAAACACTGAATTCATTACAATCCTAACACTGAACTCATCCCAATCTACAAACTGAACTCATCACAATCCAAACACTGAAATCATTCCAATCCAAACACTGAACTCATTCCAATCCAAACACTGAACTCATTCCAATCCAAACACTGAACTCATCCCAATCCACAAACGGAACTCATCCCAATCCAAACACTGAACTCATCCCAATCCCAACACTGAACTCATCCCAAACCAAATACTGAACTCATCCCAATCCACAAACTGAACTCATCACAATCCTAACACTGAACTCATCCCAATCCAAACACTGAATTCATCCCAATCCACAAACTGAACTCATCCCAATCCAAACACTGAACTCATCCCAATCCCAACACAGAACTCATCCCAATCCACAAATTGAACTCATCCCAATCCAAACACTGAATTCATCCCAATCCCAACACTGAACTCATCCCAATACAAACACTGAACTCATGACACTCCAAACTCTGAACTCATCCCATTCCACAAAGAACTCATCCCAATCCAAACACTGAACTCATCCCAATCCAAACACTGAACACATCCCAATCCACAAACTGAACTCATCCCAATCCAGACACTGAACTCATCCCAATCGAGACACTGAACTCATCTGAATCCAAACACTGAACTCATCCCAATCCAAACACGGAACTCATCCCAAACCACAAACTGAACTCATCCCAATCCAAACACTGAACTCATCACAATCCACAAACTGAACTCATCCCAATCCAAACACTGAATTCATCCCAATCCTAACACTGAACTCATCCCAATCTACAAACTGAACTCATCACAATCCACAAACTGAACTCATTCCAATCCAAACACTGAACTCATCCCAATGCAGCACTGAACTCATCCCAAGACACAAACTGAACTCATCCCAATCCAAACACTCAACTCATCCAAATCCACAAACTGAACTCATCCCAATCCAAACACTGAACTCATCCCAATCCCAACACTGACCTCATCCCAATCCACAAACTGAACTCATCCCAATCCAAACACTGAACTCATCCCAATCCCAACACTGAACTCAGCCCAATCCACAAACTGAACTCAGCCCAATCCAAACACTGAACTCATTCCAATCCAAACACTGAACTCATCCCAATCCAAACACTGAACTCATTCCAATCCAAACACTGAACTTATCCCAATCCACAAACTGAACTCATCCCAATCCAAACACTGAACTCATCCCAATCCAAACATTAAACTCATCCCAATCCATAAACTGAACTCATCCCAATCCAAACACTGAACTCATCCCAATCCCAACACTGAACTCATCCCAAACCAAATACTGAACTCATCCCAATCCACAAACTGAATTCATCACAATCCTAACACTGAACTCATCCCAATCCAAACACTGAACTCATCCCAATCCACAAACTGAACTCATCCCAATCCAAACACTGAACTCATCCCAATCCCAACACAGAACTCATCCCAATCCACAAATTGAACTCATCCCAATCCAAACACTGAATTCATCCCAATCCCAACACTGAACTCACCCCAATACAAACACTGAACTCATCGCAATCCACAAACTGAACTTATCCCTATCCTAACACTAAACTCGTCCCAAACCAAACACTGACCTCATCCCAATCCACAAACTGAACTCATCCCAAACCAAACACAGAACTCATCCCAATCCACAAACTAAACTCATCCCAATCCAAACACTGAACTCATGCCACTCCAAACTCTGAACTCATCCCATTCCACAAAGAACTCATCCCAATCCAAACACTGAACACATCCCAATCCACAAACTGAACTCATCCCAATCCAGACACTGAACTCATCCCAATCGAGACACTGAACTGATCCGAATCCAAACACTGAACTCATCCCAATCCAAACACGGAACTCATCCCAAACCACAAACTGAACTCATCCCAATCCAAACACTGAACTCAACATAATCCACAAATTGAACTTATCCCATTCCAAGCACTGAACTCATCCCAATCCACACACTGAATTTATCCCGATCCACAAACTGAACTCAGCCCTATCCAAACACTGAACTCATTCCAATCCAAACACTGAACTCATCCCAATCCACAAATTGAACTCATCTCAATCCAAACACTGAACTCATCCCAATCCAAACACTGAACTCATCCCAATCCACAAACTGAACTCATCTCAATCCACCAAGTGAACTCATCCCAATCCAGCACTGAACTCATCCCGATCCACAAATTGAACTCCTCCCAATCCAACAACTGAAGTCATCCCAATCCAAACACTGAACTCATCCCAATCCCGACACAGAGCTCATCCCAATCCAAACACTGAACTCATCCCAATCCAGTACTGAACTCATCCCAATCCTCAAACTGAACATATCCCAATCCAAGCACTGAACTCATCCCACTCCAAATACAGAACTCATCACAATCCAAACACTGAACACATCCCAATCCACAAACTGAACTCATCCCAATCCAGACACTGAACTCATCCCAATCGAGACACTGAACTCATCCGAATCCAAACACTGAACTCATCCCAATCCAAACACGGAACTCATCCCAAACCACAAACTGAACTCATCCCAATCCAAACACTGAACTGATCCCAATCTAAACACTGAACTCATCACAATCCACGAACTGAACTCATCCCAATCCAAACATTGAACTCATCCCAATCCACAAAGTGAACTCATCTCAATCCAAGCACTGAACTCATCCCAATCCAAGCACTGAACTCATCCCAATCCAAACACTGAACTCATCCCAATCTACAAACTGAATTCATCCCAATCCAAACACTGAACTCATCCCAATCCCTAAACTGAACTCATCCCAATCGAGACACTAAAATCATCCCAATCCAAACACTGAATTCATCCCACTCGAGACAATAAACTCAGCCCACTCGAAACACAGAGCTCATCACAATCCAAACACTGAACTCATCCCAATCCAAACACTGAACTCCTCCCAATCCAGACACTGAACTCATCCCACTCCAAACACAGAACTCATCCCAATCCAAAAACTGACCTCATCCCAATCCAAACACTGAACTCCTCCCAATTGAAACACTGAACTCATCCCAAGCCCAACACTGAACTCATCCCAATCCACAAATTTAATTCATCCCAATCCAAACACTGAACTCATCCCAATCCACAAACAGAACTCATCCCAATCCAAACACTGAAATCATCCCAATCCACAAACTGAACTCATCCCAATCCAAACACTGAACTCATCTCAATGCACAAACTGAACTCATCCCAATCCAAACACTGAACACATACCAAACCACAAACTGAACTCATCCCAATCCAAACACTGAACTCATCCCAATCCATAAACTGAACTCATCTCAATCCACAAAGTGAACTCATCCCACTCCCGACACTGAACTCATCCCCATCCCGACACTGAACTCATCCCAAATAAGATACTGAACTCATCCCAATCTAAACACTGAACTCATCCCAATCCAGACACTGAACGCATCCCAATCTAAACACTGAACTCAGCCCAATGCAAACATTGAACTCATCCCAATTCAAGCCCTGCACTCATCCCAATCCAAAAACTGAACTCATCCCAATTCATGCCCTGAAAGCATCCCAATCCAAAGACTGAACTCATCCCAATTGAAACACTGAACTCATCCGAATCCAAACACTGAACTCATCCCAATCCACAAACTGAACTCATCTCAATCCAAACATTGAACTCATCCCAATCCCAACACTGAACTCATCCCAATCCACAAACTGAACTCATCCCAATCCACAAACTGAACTCATTCCAATCCAAACATTGAACTCATCCCAATCCCAACACTGAACTCATCGCAATCCACAAACTGAACTCATCCCACTCCAAAGACTGATCTCATTGCAATCCACAAACTGATCTCATCCCAATCCAAAAACTGAACTCATCCCAATCCAAACACTGAACGCATTCCAATCCCAACACTGAACGCATCCCAATCCAAACACTGAACTCATCCCAATCCACAAACTGAACTCATCCCAATCCTAACACTGAACTCATCCCAATCCAAACACTGAACTCGTGCCAATCTACAAACTGAACTCATCTCAATCCAAACACTGAACTCATCCCAATCCACAAACTGAACTCATCCCAATCCTAACACTAAACTCATCCCAAACCAAACACTGAACTCATCCCAATCCACAAACTGAACTCATCCCAACCGAAACACAGAACTATCCCAATCCACAAACTCAACTCATCCCAATCCAAACACTGAACTCATGCCAATCCAAACTCAGAACTCATCCGATTCCACAAATAACTCATCCCAATCCAAACACTGAACTCATCCCAATCCAAAAACTGAACTCATCCCAATCCACAACCGGAACTCATCCCAATCCAAACACTGAACTCATCCCAATCCAAAATCTGAAGTCATCCCAATCCAAACACTGAACTCATCCCAATCCAAACACTGAACTCATCCCAATCCACAAACTGAACTCATCCCAATCCACAAACTGAACTCATCCCAATCCACAAACTGAACTCATCCCATTCCAGACACTGAATTCATCCCAATCCAAACAGTGAACTCATCCCAATCCAAACACAGAACTCATCCCAAACCACAAACTGAACTCATCCCAATCCAAATATTGAACTCATACCAATCCAAACACTGAACTCATGCCAATCTACAAACTGAACTCATCTCAATCCAAACACTGAACTCATCCCAATCCACAAACTGAACTCATCCGAATCCTAACACAAAACTCATCCCAAACCAAACACTGAACTCATCCCAATCCACAAACTGAACTCATCCCAACCGAAACACAGAACTCATCCCAATCCACAAACTCAACTCATCCTAATCAAAACATTGAACTAATCACAATCCCGACACTGAACTCATCCCAATCCAGACACTGAACTCATCCCACTCAAAATACAGAACTCATCCCAATCCAAACACTGAACTCATCCAAATCCAAACACCGAACTCATCCCAATCCAAGCACTGAACTCATCCCAATCCAAACACTGAACTCATCCCAATCTACAAACTGAATCCATCCCAATCCAAACACTGAACTCATCCCATTCCCTAAACTGAACTCATCCCAATCCCTAAACTGAACTCATCCCAATCGAGACACTAAAATCATCCCAATCCAAACACTGAATTCATCCCACTCGAGACAATGAACTCATCCCACTCGAAACACAGAGCTCATCACAATCCAAACACTGAACTCATCCCAATCCAAACACTGAACTCCTCCCAATCCAGACACTGAACTCATCCCACTCCAAACACAGAACTCATCCCAATCCAAACACTGACCTCATCCCAATCCAAACACTGAACTCCTCCCAATTGAAACACTGAACTCATCCCAAGCCCAACACTGAACTCATCCCAATCCACAAATTTAATTCATCCCAATCCAAACACTGAAATCATCCCAATCCACAAACTGAACTCATCCCAATCCAAACACTGAACTCATCTCAATGCACAAACTGAACTCATCCCAATCCAAACACTGAACACATAGCAAACCACAAACTGAACTCATCCCAATCCAAACACTGAACACATAGCAAACCACAAACTGAACTCATCCCAATCCAAACACTGAACTCATCCCAATCCATAAACTGAACTCATCTCAATCCACAAAGTGAACTCATCCCACTCCCGACACTGAACTCATCCCCATCCCGACACTGAACTCATCCCAAATAAGATACTGAACTCATCCCAATCTAAACACTGAACTCATCCCAATCCAGACACTGAACGCATCCCAATCTAAACACTGAACTCAGCCAAATGCAAACATTGAACTCATCCCAATTCAAGCCCTGCACTCATCCCAATCCAAAAACTGAACTCATCCCAATTCATGCCCTGAAAGCATCCCAATCCAAAGACTGAACTCATCCCAATTGAAACACTGAACTCATCCGAATCCAAACACTGAACTCATCCCAATCCACAAACTGAACTCATCTCAATCCAAACATTGAACTCATCCCAATCCCAACACTGAACTCATCCCAATCCACAAACTGAACTCATCCCAATCCACAAACTGAACTCATCCCAATCCAAAGACTGATCTCACCCCAATCCACAAACTGATCTCATCCCAATCCACAAACTGAACTCATCCCAATCCAAACACTGAACTCATTCCAATCCAAACACTGAACTCATGCCAATCTACAAACAGAACTCATCTCAATCCAAACACTGAACTCATCCCACTCCACAAACTGAACTCATCCCAATCCTAACACTAAACTCATCCCAAACCAAACACTGAACTCATCCCAATCCACAAACTGAACTCATCCCAACCGAAACACAGAACTCATCCCAATCCACAAACTCAACTCATCCCAATCCAAACACTGAACTCATGCCAATCCAAACTCAGAACTCATCCGATTCCACAAATAACTCATCCCAATCCAAACACTGAACTCATCCCAATCCAAAAACTGAACTCATCCCAATCCACAACCGGAACTCATCCCAATCCAAACACTGAACTCATCCCAAGCCAAAATCTGAAGTCATCCCAATCCAAACACTGAACTCATCCCAATCCAAACACTGAACTCATCCCAATCCACAAACTGAACTCATCCCAATCCACAAACTGAACTCATCCCATTCCAGACACTGAATTCATCCCAATCCAAACACTGAACTCATCCCAATCCAAACACAGAACTCATCCCAAACCACAAACTGAACTCATCCCAATCCACAAACTGAACTCATCCTAATCAAAACATTGAACTAATCACAATCCCGACACTGAACTCATCCCAATCCCGACACTGAACTTATCCCAATCCAAACACTGAACTCATCCCAATCCAATAACTGAACTCATCCCAATCCAGACACTGAACTCATCCCACTCAAAATACAGAACTCATCCCAATCCAAACACTGAACTCATCCAAATCCAAACACCGAACTCATCCCAATTGAAAGACTGAACATCCCAAACCAAACACTGAACTCATCCCAATCCACAAACCAAACTCATCCCAATCCACGAACTGAACTCATCCCATTCCAGACACTGAACTCATCCCAATCCAAACACCGAACTCATCACAATCCAAACACTGAACTCATCCCAATCCAAACACTGAACTCATCCCAATCCCAACACTGAACTCAGCCCAATCCACAAACTGAACTCAGCCCAATCCAAACACTGAACTCATCCCAATCCACAAACTGAACTCATCCCAATCCAAACACTGAACTCATCCCAATCCACAAACTGAACTCATCCCAATCCAAACACTGAACTCATCCCAATCCAAACACGGAACTCATCCCAATCCACAAACTGAACTCATCCCAATCCAAACACTGAACTCATCCCAATCCCAACACAGAACTCATCCCAATCCACAAATTGAACTCATCCCAATCCAAACACTGAATTCATCCCAATCCCAACACTGAACTCATCCCAATACAAACACTGAACTCATCGCAATCCACAAACTGAACTTATCCCAATCCTAACACTAAACTCGTCCCAAACCAAACACTGAACTCATCCCAATCCACAAACTGAACTCATCCCAAACCAAACACAGAACTCATCCCAATCCACAAACTAAACTCATCCCAATCCAAACACTGAACTCATGCCACTCCAAACTCTGAACTCATCCCATTATACAAGGAACTCATCCCAATCCAAACACTGAACTCATCCCAATCCAAACACTGAACTCATCCCAATCCAAACACTGAACACATCCCAATCCACAAACTGAACTCATCCCAATACAGACACTGAACTCATCCCAATCGAGACACTGAACTCATCCGAATCCAAACACTGAACTCATCCGAATCCAAACACTGAACTCATCCCAATCCACAAACTGAACTCATCTCAATCCAAACATTGAACTCATCCCAATCCCAACACTGAACTCATCCCAATCCACAAACTGAACTCATCCCAATCCACAAACTGAACTCATTCCAATCCAAACATTGAACTCATCCCAATCCCAACACTGAACTCATCGCAATCCACAAACTGAACTCATCCCACTCCAAAGACTGATCTCATTGCAATCCACAAACTGATCTCATCCCAATCCAAAAACTGAACTCATCCCAATCCAAACACTGAACGCATTCCAATCCCAACACTGAACGCATCCCAATCCAAACACTGAACTCATCCCAATCCACAAACTGAACTCATCCCAATCCTAACACTGAACTCATCCCAATCCAAACACTGAACTCGTGCCAATCTACAAACTGAACTCATCTCAATCCAAACACTGAACTCATCCCAATCCACAAACTGAACTCATCCCAATCCTAACACTAAACTCATCCCAAACCAAACACTGAACTCATCCCAATCCACAAACTGAACTCATCCCAACCGAAACACAGAACTATCCCAATCCACAAACTCAACTCATCCCAATCCAAACACTGAACTCATGCCAATCCAAACTCAGAACTCATCCGATTCCACAAATAACTCATCCCAATCCAAACACTGAACTCATCCCAATCCAAAAACTGAACTCATCCCAATCCACAACCGGAACTCATCCCAATCCAAACACTGAACTCATCCCAATCCAAAATCTGAAGTCATCCCAATCCAAACACTGAACTCATCCCAATCCAAACACTGAACTCATCCCAATCCACAAACTGAACTCATCCCAATCCACAAACTGAACTCATCCCAATCCACAAACTGAACTCATCCCATTCCAGACACTGAATTCATCCCAATCCAAACAGTGAACTCATCCCAATCCAAACACAGAACTCATCCCAAACCACAAACTGAACTCATCCCAATCCAAATATTGAACTCATACCAATCCAAACACTGAACTCATGCCAATCTACAAACTGAACTCATCTCAATCCAAACACTGAACTCATCCCAATCCACAAACTGAACTCATCCGAATCCTAACACAAAACTCATCCCAAACCAAACACTGAACTCATCCCAATCCACAAACTGAACTCATCCCAACCGAAACACAGAACTCATCCCAATCCACAAACTCAACTCATCCTAATCAAAACATTGAACTAATCACAATCCCGACACTGAACTCATCCCAATCCAGACACTGAACTCATCCCACTCAAAATACAGAACTCATCCCAATCCAAACACTGAACTCATCCAAATCCAAACACCGAACTCATCCCAATCCAAGCACTGAACTCATCCCAATCCAAACACTGAACTCATCCCAATCTACAAACTGAATCCATCCCAATCCAAACACTGAACTCATCCCATTCCCTAAACTGAACTCATCCCAATCCCTAAACTGAACTCATCCCAATCGAGACACTAAAATCATCCCAATCCAAACACTGAATTCATCCCACTCGAGACAATGAACTCATCCCACTCGAAACACAGAGCTCATCACAATCCAAACACTGAACTCATCCCAATCCAAACACTGAACTCCTCCCAATCCAGACACTGAACTCATCCCACTCCAAACACAGAACTCATCCCAATCCAAACACTGACCTCATCCCAATCCAAACACTGAACTCCTCCCAATTGAAACACTGAACTCATCCCAAGCCCAACACTGAACTCATCCCAATCCACAAATTTAATTCATCCCAATCCAAACACTGAAATCATCCCAATCCACAAACTGAACTCATCCCAATCCAAACACTGAACTCATCTCAATGCACAAACTGAACTCATCCCAATCCAAACACTGAACACATAGCAAACCACAAACTGAACTCATCCCAATCCAAACACTGAACACATAGCAAACCACAAACTGAACTCATCCCAATCCAAACACTGAACTCATCCCAATCCATAAACTGAACTCATCTCAATCCACAAAGTGAACTCATCCCACTCCCGACACTGAACTCATCCCCATCCCGACACTGAACTCATCCCAAATAAGATACTGAACTCATCCCAATCTAAACACTGAACTCATCCCAATCCAGACACTGAACGCATCCCAATCTAAACACTGAACTCAGCCAAATGCAAACATTGAACTCATCCCAATTCAAGCCCTGCACTCATCCCAATCCAAAAACTGAACTCATCCCAATTCATGCCCTGAAAGCATCCCAATCCAAAGACTGAACTCATCCCAATTGAAACACTGAACTCATCCGAATCCAAACACTGAACTCATCCCAATCCACAAACTGAACTCATCTCAATCCAAACATTGAACTCATCCCAATCCCAACACTGAACTCATCCCAATCCACAAACTGAACTCATCCCAATCCACAAACTGAACTCATCCCAATCCAAAGACTGATCTCACCCCAATCCACAAACTGATCTCATCCCAATCCACAAACTGAACTCATCCCAATCCAAACACTGAACTCATTCCAATCCAAACACTGAACTCATGCCAATCTACAAACAGAACTCATCTCAATCCAAACACTGAACTCATCCCACTCCACAAACTGAACTCATCCCAATCCTAACACTAAACTCATCCCAAACCAAACACTGAACTCATCCCAATCCACAAACTGAACTCATCCCAACCGAAACACAGAACTCATCCCAATCCACAAACTCAACTCATCCCAATCCAAACACTGAACTCATGCCAATCCAAACTCAGAACTCATCCGATTCCACAAATAACTCATCCCAATCCAAACACTGAACTCATCCCAATCCAAAAACTGAACTCATCCCAATCCACAACCGGAACTCATCCCAATCCAAACACTGAACTCATCCCAAGCCAAAATCTGAAGTCATCCCAATCCAAACACTGAACTCATCCCAATCCAAACACTGAACTCATCCCAATCCACAAACTGAACTCATCCCAATCCACAAACTGAACTCATCCCATTCCAGACACTGAATTCATCCCAATCCAAACACTGAACTCATCCCAATCCAAACACAGAACTCATCCCAAACCACAAACTGAACTCATCCCAATCCACAAACTGAACTCATCCTAATCAAAACATTGAACTAATCACAATCCCGACACTGAACTCATCCCAATCCCGACACTGAACTTATCCCAATCCAAACACTGAACTCATCCCAATCCAATAACTGAACTCATCCCAATCCAGACACTGAACTCATCCCACTCAAAATACAGAACTCATCCCAATCCAAACACTGAACTCATCCAAATCCAAACACCGAACTCATCCCAATTGAAAGACTGAACATCCCAAACCAAACACTGAACTCATCCCAATCCACAAACCAAACTCATCCCAATCCACGAACTGAACTCATCCCATTCCAGACACTGAACTCATCCCAATCCAAACACCGAACTCATCACAATCCAAACACTGAACTCATCCCAATCCAAACACTGAACTCATCCCAATCCCAACACTGAACTCAGCCCAATCCACAAACTGAACTCAGCCCAATCCAAACACTGAACTCATCCCAATCCACAAACTGAACTCATCCCAATCCAAACACTGAACTCATCCCAATCCACAAACTGAACTCATCCCAATCCAAACACTGAACTCATCCCAATCCAAACACGGAACTCATCCCAATCCACAAACTGAACTCATCCCAATCCAAACACTGAACTCATCCCAATCCCAACACAGAACTCATCCCAATCCACAAATTGAACTCATCCCAATCCAAACACTGAATTCATCCCAATCCCAACACTGAACTCATCCCAATACAAACACTGAACTCATCGCAATCCACAAACTGAACTTATCCCAATCCTAACACTAAACTCGTCCCAAACCAAACACTGAACTCATCCCAATCCACAAACTGAACTCATCCCAAACCAAACACAGAACTCATCCCAATCCACAAACTAAACTCATCCCAATCCAAACACTGAACTCATGCCACTCCAAACTCTGAACTCATCCCATTATACAAGGAACTCATCCCAATCCAAACACTGAACTCATCCCAATCCAAACACTGAACTCATCCCAATCCAAACACTGAACACATCCCAATCCACAAACTGAACTCATCCCAATACAGACACTGAACTCATCCCAATCGAGACACTGAACTCATCCGAATCCAAACACTGAACTCATCCCAATCCAAACACGGAACTCATCCCAAACCACTAACTGAACTCATCCCAATCCAAACACTGAACTCATCACAATCCACAAACTGAACTCATCCCAATCCAAACACTGAATTCATCGCAATCCTAACACTGAACTCATCCCAATCTACAAACTGAACTCATCACAATCCACAAACCGAACTCATTCCAATCCAAACACTGAACTCATCCCAATGCAGCTCTGAACTCATCCCAAGACACAAACTGAACTCATCCCAATCCAAACACTCAACTCTTCCCAATCCACAAACTGAACTCATCCCAATCCAAACACTGAACTCATCCCAATCCCAACACTGACCTCATCCCAATCCACAAACTGAACTCATCCCAATCCAAACACTGAACTCATCCCAATCCCAACACTGAACTCAGCCCAATCCAAACACTGAACTCATCCCAATCCAAACACTGAACTCATTCCAATCTAAACACTGAACTCATCCCAATCCACAAACTGAACTCATCACAATCCAAACACTGAACTCATCTCAATCCAAACATTAAACTCATCCCAATCCACAAACTGAACTCATCCCAATCCAAACACTGAACTCATCCCAATCCCAACACTGAACTCATCCCAAACCAAATACTGAACTCATCCCAATCCACAAACTGAACTCATCCCAATCCACAAACTGAACTCATCCCAATCCAAACACTGAACTCATCTCAATGCACAAACTGAACTCATCCCAATCCAAACACTGAACACATAGCAAACCACAAACTGAACTCATCCCAATCCAAACACTGAACACATAGCAAACCACAAACTGAACTCATCCCAATCCAAACACTGAACTCATCCCAATCCATAAACTGAACTCATCTCAATCCACAAAGTGAACTCATCCCACTCCCGACACTGAACTCATCCCCATCCCGACACTGAACTCATCCCAAATAAGATACTGAACTCATCCCAATCTAAACACTGAACTCATCCCAATCCAGACACTGAACGCATCCCAATCTAAACACTGAACTCAGCCAAATGCAAACATTGAACTCATCCCAATTCAAGCCCTGCACTCATCCCAATCCAAAAACTGAACTCATCCCAATTCATGCCCTGAAAGCATCCCAATCCAAAGACTGAACTCATCCCAATTGAAACACTGAACTCATCCGAATCCAAACACTGAACTCATCCCAATCCACAAACTGAACTCATCTCAATCCAAACATTGAACTCATCCCAATCCCAACACTGAACTCATCCCAATCCACAAACTGAACTCATCCCAATCCACAAACTGAACTCATCCCAATCCAAAGACTGATCTCACCCCAATCCACAAACTGATCTCATCCCAATCCACAAACTGAACTCATCCCAATCCAAACACTGAACTCATTCCAATCCAAACACTGAACTCATGCCAATCTACAAACAGAACTCATCTCAATCCAAACACTGAACTCATCCCACTCCACAAACTGAACTCATCCCAATCCTAACACTAAACTCATCCCAAACCAAACACTGAACTCATCCCAATCCACAAACTGAACTCATCCCAACCGAAACACAGAACTCATCCCAATCCACAAACTCAACTCATCCCAATCCAAACACTGAACTCATGCCAATCCAAACTCAGAACTCATCCGATTCCACAAATAACTCATCCCAATCCAAACACTGAACTCATCCCAATCCAAAAACTGAACTCATCCCAATCCACAACCGGAACTCATCCCAATCCAAACACTGAACTCATCCCAAGCCAAAATCTGAAGTCATCCCAATCCAAACACTGAACTCATCCCAATCCAAACACTGAACTCATCCCAATCCACAAACTGAACTCATCCCAATCCACAAACTGAACTCATCCCATTCCAGACACTGAATTCATCCCAATCCAAACACTGAACTCATCCCAATCCAAACACAGAACTCATCCCAAACCACAAACTGAACTCATCCCAATCCAAACATTGAACTCATACCAATCCAAACATGGAACTCATCCCAAACCACAAACTGAACTCATCCCAATCCACAAACTGAACTCATCCTAATCAAAACATTGAACTAATCACAATCCCGACACTGAACTCATCCCAATCCCGACACTGGACTTATCCCAATCCAAACACTGAACTCATCCCAATCCAATAACTGAACTCATCCCAATCCAGACACTGAACTCATCCCACTCAAAATACAGAACTCATCCCAATCCAAACACTGAACTCATCCAAATCCAAACACCGAACTCATCCCAATTGAAAGACTGAACATCCCAAACCAAACACTGAACTCATCCCAATCCACAAACCAAACTCATCCCAATCCACGAACTGAACTCATCCCATTCCAGACACTGAACTCATCCCAATCCAAACACCGAACTCATCACAATCCAAACACTGAACTCATCCCAATCCAAACACTGAACTCATCCCAATCCCAACACTGAACTCAGCCCAATCCACAAACTGAACTCAGCCCAATCCAAACACTGAACTCATCCCAATCCACAAAGTGAACTCATCCCAATCCAAACACTGAACTCATCCCAATCCACAAACTGAACTCATCCCAATCCAAACACTGAACTCATCCCAATCCAAACACGGAACTCATCCCAATCCACAAACTGAACTCATCCCAATCCAAACACTGAACTCATCCCAATCCCAACACAGAACTCATCCCAATCCACAAATTGAACTCATCCCAATCCAAACACTGAATTCATCCCAATCCCAACACTGAACTCATCCCAATACAAACACTGAACTCATCGCAATCCACAAACTGAACTTATCCCAATCCTAACACTAAACTCGTCCCAAACCAAACACTGAACTCATCCCAATCCAAACACTGAACTCATCCCAATCCCAACACTGACCTCATCCCAATCCATAAACTGAACTCATCCCAATCCAAACACTGAACTCATCCCAATCCCAACACTGAACTCAGCCCAATCCACAAACTGAACTCATCCCAATCCCAACACTGAACTCATCCCAAATCAAATACTGAACTCATCCCAATCCACAAACTGAACTCATCCCAATCCAAACACTGAACTCATCCCAATCCCAACACAGAACTCATCCCAATCCACAAATTGAACTCATCCCAATCCAAATTCTGAACTCATCCCAATCCAAACACAGAACTCATCCCAACCCAAACAGTGAACTCATCCCAATCCACAAACTAAACTCATCCCAATACAAACACTGAACTCATCCCAATCCACAAACTGAACTCATCCCAATCCAAACACTGAACTCATCCCAATCCAAACACTGAACTCTTCCCAATTCACACATTTAAGTCATCCCAATCCAAACACTGAACTCATCCCAATCCACAAACTGAACTCATCCCAAACCAAACACTGAACTCATCCCAATCCACAAACTAAACTCATCCCAATCCAAACACTGAACTCATCCCAATCCACAAACTGAACTCATCCCAATCCAAACACTGAACACATCCCAATCCACAAACTGAACTCATCCCAATCCAAACACTGAACTCATCCCAACCCAAACACTGAACTCATCCCAATCCAACCACTGAACTTATCCCAATCCAAACGCTGAACTCATTCCAATCCAGCACTGAACTCATCCCAATCCACAAATTGAACATATCCCAAACCAAACAATGAATTCATCCCAATCCTAACACTGAACTCATCCCAATCTACAAACTGAACTCATCACAATCCAAACACTGAACTCATTCCAATCCAAACACTGAACTCATTCCAATCCAAACACTGAACTCATTCCAATCCAAACACTGAACTCATCCCAATCCACAAACGGAACTCATCCCAATCCAAACACTGAACTCATCCCAATCCCAACACTGAACTCATCCCAAACCAAATACTGAATTCATCCCAATCCACAAACAGAACTCATCACAATCCTAACACTGAACTCATCCCAATCCAAACACTGAATTCATCCCAATCCACAAACTGAACTCATCCCAATCCAAACACTGAACTCATCCCAATCCCAACACAGAACTCATCCCAATCCACAAATTGAACTCATCCCAATCCAAACACTGAATTCATCCCAATCCCAACACTGAACTCATCCCAATACAAACACTGAACTCATGACACTCCAAACTCTGAACTCATCCCATTCCACAAAGAACTCATCCCAATCCAAACACTGAACTCATCCCAATCCAAACACTGAACACATCCCAATCCACAAACTGAACTCATCCCAATCCAGACACTGAACTCATCCCAATCGAGACACTGAACTCATCTGAATCCAAACACTGAACTCATCCCAATCCAAACACGGAACTCATCCCAAACCACAAACTGAACTCATCCCAATCCAGACACTGAACTCATCTGAATCCAAACACTGAACTCATCCCAATCCAAACATGGAACTCATCCCAAACCACAAACTGAACTCATCCCAATCCAAACACTGAACTCATCACAATCCACAAACTGAACTCATCCCAATCCAAACACTGAATTCATCCCAATCCTAACACTGAACTCATCCCAATCTACAAACTGAACTCATCACAATCCACAAACTGAACTCATTCCAATCCAAACACTGAACTCATCCCAATGCAGCACTGAACTCATCCAAATCCACAAACTGAACTCATCCCAATCCAAACACTGAACTCATCCCAATCCCAACACTGACCTCATCCCAATCCACAAACTGAACTCATCCCAATCCAAACACTGAACTCATCCCAATCCCAACACTGAACTCAGCCCAATCCACAAACTGAACTCAGCCCAATCCAAACACTGAACTCATTCCAATCCAAACACTGAACTCATCCCAATCCAAACACTGAACTCATTCCAATCCAAACACTGAACTTATCCCAATCCACAAACTGAACTCATCACAATCCAAACACTGAACTCATCCCAATCCAAACATTAAACTCATCCCAATCCACAAACTGAACTCATCCCAATCCAAACACTGAACTCATCCCAATCCCAACACTGAACTCATCCCAAACCAAATACTGAACTCATCCCAATCCACAAACTGAATTCATCACAATCCTAACACTGAACTCATCCCAATCCAAACACTGAACTCATTCCAATCCACAAACTGAACTCATCCCAATCCAAACACTGAACTCATCCCAATCCCAACACAGAACTCATCCCAATCCACAAATTGAACTCATCCCAATCCAAACACTGAATTCATCCCAATCCCAACACTGAACTCACCCGAATACAAACACTGAACTCATCGCAATCCACAAACTGAACTTATCCCTATCTTAACACTAAACTCGTCCCAAACCAAACACTGACCTCATCCCAATCCACAAACTGAACTCATCCCAAACCAAACACAGAACTCATCCCAATCCACAAACTAAACTCATCCCAATCCAAACACTGAACTCATGCCACTCCAAACTCTGAACTCATCCCATTCCACAAAGAACTCATCCCAATCCAAACACTGAACTCATCCCAATCCAAACACTGAACACATCCCAATCCACAAACTGAACTCATCCCAATCCAGACACTGAACTCATCCCAATCGAGACACTGAACTGATCCGAATCCAAACACTGAACTCATCCCAATCCAAACACGGAACTCATCCCAAACCACAAACTGAACTCATCCCAATCCAAACACTGAACTCATCACAATCCACAAACTGAACTCATCCCAATCCAAACACTGAACTCTTCCCAATCCAGATACTGAACTCTTCCCAATCCAGATACTGAACTCATCGCAATCCAAACACTGAACTAATCCCAATTCACAAATTGAAGTCATCCCAATCTAAACACTGAATTCATCCCAATCCACGAACTGAACTCATCCCAATCCACAAACTGAACTCATCCCATTCCAGACACTGAACTCATCCCAATCCAAACACTGAACTCAACATAATCCACAAATTGAACTTATATCATTCCAAGCACTGAACTCATCCCAATCCACACACTGAATTTATCCCGATCCACAAACTGAACTCAGCCCTATCCAAACACTGAACTCATTCCAATCCAAACACTGAACTCATCCCAATCCACAAATTGAACTCATCTCAATCCAAACACTGAACTCATCCCAATCCAAACACTGAACTCATCCCAATCCACAAACTGAACTCATCTCAATCCACCAAGTGAACTCATCCCAATCCAGCACTGAACTCATCCCAATCCACAAATTGAACTCCTCCCAATCCAACAACTGAAGTCATCCCAATCCAAACACTGAACTCATCACAATCCACAAACTGAACTCATCCCAATCCAAACACTGAATTCATCCCAATCCAGCACTGAACTCATCCCAAGACACAAACTGAACTCATCCCAATCCAAACACTCAACTCATTCCAATCCACAAACTGAACTCATCCCAATCCAAACACTGAACTCATCCCAATCCCAACACTGACCTCATCCCAATCCACAAACTGAACTCATCCCAATCCAAACACTGAACTCATCCCAATCCCAACACTGAACTCAGCCCAATCCACAAACTGAACTCAGCCCAATCCAAACACTGAACTCATCCCAATCCACAAACTGAACTCATCCCAATCCAAACACTGAACTCATCCCAATCCAAACATTAGCTCATCCCAATCCACAAACTGAACTCATCCCAATCCAAACACTGAACTCATCCCAATCCCAACACTGAACTCATCCCAAATCAAATACTGAACTCATCCCAATCCACAAACTGAACTCATCCCAATCCAAACACTGAACTCATCCCAATCCAAACACTGAACTCATCCCAATCCCAACACAGAACTCATCCCAATCCACAAATTGAACTCATCCCAATCCAAACACTGAATTCATCCCAATCCCAACACTGAACTCATCCCAATACAAACACTGAACTCATCGCAATCCACAAACTGAACTTATCCCAATCCTAACACTAAACTCGTCCCAAACAAAACACTGAACTCATCCCAATCCACAAACTGAACTCATCCCAATCCAAAAACTGAACGCAACCCAATCCAAACACTGAACTCATCCCAATCCAGCATTGAACTCATCCCAATCCAACCACTGAACTCATCCCAATCCAACCACTGAACTCATCCGAATCCAAACACTGAACTGATCCAAATCCAAACACTGAACACATCCCAATCCACAAACTGAACATATCCCAATCCAAATTCTGAACTCATCCCAATCCAAACACAGAACTCATCCCAACCCAAACAGTGAACTCATCCCAATCCACAAACTAAACTCATCCCAATACAAACACTGAACTCATCCCAATCCACAAACTGAACTCATCCCAATCCAAACACTGAACTCATCCCAATCCAAACACTGAACTCTTCCCAATTCACAAATTGAAGTCATCCCAATCCAAACACTGAACTCATCCCAATCCACAAACTGAACTCATCCCAAACCAAACACTGAACTCATCCCAATCCACAAACTAAACTCTTCCCAATCCACAAACTGAACTCATCCCAATCCAAACACTGAACTCATCCCAACCCAAACACTGAACTCATCCCAATCCAACCACTGAACTTATCCCAATCCAAACGCTGAACTCATTGCAAGCCAGCACTGAACTCATCCCAATCCACAAATTGAACATATCCCAAACCAAACACTGAATTCATTACAATCCTAACACTGAACTCATCCCAATCTACAAACTGAACTCATCACAATCCAAACACTGAAATCATTCCAATCCAAACACTGAACTCATTCCAATCCAAACACTGAACTCATTCCAATCCAAACACTGAACTCATCCCAATCCACAAACGGAACTCATCCCAATCCAAACACTGAACTCATCCCAATCCCAACACTGAACTCATCCCAAACCAAATACTGAACTCATCCCAATCCACAAACTGAACTCATCACAATCCTAACACTGAACTCATCCCAATCCAAACACTGAATTCATCCCAATCCACAAACTGAACTCATCCCAATCCAAACACTGAACTCATCCCAATCCCAACACAGAACTCATCCCAATCCACAAATTGAACTCATCCCAATCCAAACACTGAATTCATCCCAATCCCAACACTGAACTCATCCCAATACAAACACTGAACTCATGACACTCCAAACTCTGAACTCATCCCATTCCACAAAGAACTCATCCCAATCCAAACACTGAACTCATCCCAATCCAAACACTGAACACATCCCAATCCACAAACTGAACTCATCCCAATCCAGACACTGAACTCATCCCAATCGAGACACTGAACTCATCTGAATCCAAACACTGAACTCATCCCAATCCAAACACGGAACTCATCCCAAACCACAAACTGAACTCATCCCAATCCAAACACTGAACTCATCACAATCCACAAACTGAACTCATCCCAATCCAAACACTGAATTCATCCCAATCCTAACACTGAACTCATCCCAATCTACAAACTGAACTCATCACAATCCACAAACTGAACTCATTCCAATCCAAACACTGAACTCATCCCAATGCAGCACTGAACTCATCCCAAGACACAAACTGAACTCATCCCAATCCAAACACTCAACTCATCCAAATCCACAAACTGAACTCATCCCAATCCAAACACTGAACTCATCCCAATCCCAACACTGAACTCAGCCCAATCCACAAACTGAACTCAGCCCAATCCAAACACTGAACTCATTCCAATCCAAACACTGAACTCATCCCAATCCAAACACTGAACTCATTCCAATCCAAACACTGAACTTATCCCAATCCACAAACTGAACTCATCCCAATCCAAACACTGAACTCATCCCAATCCAAACATTAAACTCATCCCAATCCATAAACTGAACTCATCCCAATCCAAACACTGAACTCATCCCAATCCCAACACTGAACTCATCCCAAACCAAATACTGAACTCATCCCAATCCACAAACTGAATTCATCACAATCCTAACATTGAACTCATCCCAATCCAAACACTGAACTCATCCCAATCCACAAACTGAACTCATCCCAATCCAAACACTGAACTCATCCCAATCCCAACACAGAACTCATCCCAATCCACAAATTGAACTCATCCCAATCCAAACACTGAATTCATCCCAATCCCAACACTGAACTCACCCCAATACAAACACTGAACTCATCGCAATCCACAAACTGAACTTATCCCTATCCTAACACTAAACTCGTCCCAAACCAAACACTGACCTCATCCCAATCCACAAACTGAACTCATCCCAAACCAAACACAGAACTCATCCCAATCCACAAACTAAACTCATCCCAATCCAAACACTGAACTCATGCCACTCCAAACTCTGAACTCATCCCATTCCACAAAGAACTCATCCCAATCCAAACACTGAACACATCCCAATCCACAAACTGAACTCATCCCAATCCAGACACTGAACTCATCCCAATCGAGACACTGAACTGATCCGAATCCAAACACTGAACTCATCCCAATCCAAACACGGAACTCATCCCAAACCACAAACTGAACTCATCCCAATCCAAACACTGAACTCAACATAATCCACAAATTGAACTTATCCCATTCCAAGCACTGAACTCATCCCAATCCACACACTGAATTTATCCCGATCCACAAACTGAACTCAGCCCTATCCAAACACTGAACTCATTCCAATCCAAACACTGAACTCATCCCAATCCACAAATTGAACTCATCTCAATCCAAACACTGAACTCATCCCAATCCAAACACTGAACTCATCCCAATCCACAAACTGAACTCATCTCAATCCACCAAGTGAACTCATCCCAATCCAGCACTGAACTCATCCCGATCCACAAATTGAACTCCTCCCAATCCAACAACTGAAGTCATCCCAATCCAAACACTGAACTCATCCCAATCCCGACACAGAGCTCATCCCAATCCAAACACTGAACTCATCCCAATCCAGTACTGAACTCATCCCAATCCTCAAACTGAACATATCCCAATCCAAGCACTGAACTCATCCCACTCCAAATACAGAACTCATCACAATCCAAACACTGAACACATCCCAATCCACAAACTGAACTCATCCCAATCCAGACACTGAACTCATCCCAATCGAGACACTGAACTCATCCGAATCCAAACACTGAACTCATCCCAATCCAAACACGGAACTCATCCCAAACCACAAACTGAACTCATCCCAATCCAAACACTGAACTGATCCCAATCTAAACACTGAACTCATCACAATCCACGAACTGAACTCATCCCAATCCAAACATTGAACTCATCCCAATCCACAAAGTGAACTCATCTCAATCCAAGCACTGAACTCATCCCAATCCAAGCACTGAACTCATCCCAATCCAAACACTGAACTCATCCCAATCTACAAACTGAATTCATCCCAATCCAAACACTGAACTCATCCCAATCCCTAAACTGAACTCATCCCAATCGAGACACTAAAATCATCCCAATCCAAACACTGAATTCATCCCACTCGAGACAATAAACTCAGCCCACTCGAAACACAGAGCTCATCACAATCCAAACACTGAACTCATCCCAATCCAAACACTGAACTCCTCCCAATCCAGACACTGAACTCATCCCACTCCAAACACAGAACTCATCCCAATCCAAAAACTGACCTCATCCCAATCCAAACACTGAACTCCTCCCAATTGAAACACTGAACTCATCCCAAGCTCAACACTGAACTCATCCCAATCCACAAATTTAATTCATCCCAATCCAAACACTGAACTCATCCCAATCCACAAACAGAACTCATCCCAATCCAAACACTGAAATCATCCCAATCCACAAACTGAACTCATCCCAATCCAAACACTGAACTCATCTCAATGCACAAACTGAACTCATCCCAATCCAAACACTGAACACATACCAAACCACAAACTGAACTCATCCCAATCCAAACACTGAACTCATCCCAATCCATAAACTGAACTCATCTCAATCCACAAAGTGAACTCATCCCACTCCCGACACTGAACTCATCCCCATCCCGACACTGAACTCATCCCAAATAAGATACTGAACTCATCCCAATCTAAACACTGAACTCATCCCAATCCAGACACTGAACGCATCCCAATCTAAACACTGAACTCAGCCCAATGCAAACATTGAACTCATCCCAATTCAAGCCCTGCACTCATCCCAATCCAAAAACTGAACTCATCCCAATTCATGCCCTGAAAGCATCCCAATCCAAAGACTGAACTCATCCCAATTGAAACACTGAACTCATCCGAATCCAAACACTGAACTCATCCCAATCCACAAACTGAACTCATCTCAATCCAAACATTGAACTCATCCCAATCCTAACACTGAACTCATCCCAATCCACAAACTGAACTCATCCCAATCCACAAACTGAACTCATTCCAATCCAAACATTGAACTCATCCCAATCCCAACACTGAACTCATCGCAATCCACAAACTGAACTCATCCCACTCCAAAGACTGATCTCATTGCAATCCACAAACTGATCTCATCCCAATCCAAAAACTGAACTCATCCCAATCCAAACACTGAACGCATTCCAATCCCAACACTGAACGCATCCCAATCCAAACACTGAACTCATCCCAATCCACAAACTGAACTCATCCCAATCCTAACACTGAACTCATCCCAATCCAAACACTGAACTCGTGCCAATCTACAAACTGAACTCATCTCAATCCAAACACTGAACTCATCCCAATCCACAAACTGAACTCATCCCAATCCTAACACTAAACTCATCCCAAACCAAACACTGAACTCATCCCAATCCACAAACTGAACTCATCCCAACCGAAACACAGAACTATCCCAATCCACAAACTCAACTCATCCCAATCCAAACACTGAACTCATGCCAATCCAAACTCAGAACTCATCCGATTCCACAAATAACTCATCCCAATCCAAACACTGAACTCATCCCAATCCACAACCGGAACTCATCCCAATCCAAACACTGAACTCATCCCAATCCAAAATCTGAAGTCATCCCAATCCAAACACTGAACTCATCCCAATCCAAACACTGAACTCATCCCAATCCACAAACTGAACTCATCCCAATCCACAAACTGAACTCATCCCAATCCACAAACTGAACTCATCCCATTCCAGACACTGAATTCATCCCAATCCAAACAGTGAACTCATCCCAATCCAAACACAGAACTCATCCCAAACCACAAACTGAACTCATCCCAATCCAAATATTGAACTCATACCAATCCAAACACTGAACTCATGCCAATCTACAAACTGAACTCATCTCAATCCAAACACTGAACTCATCCCAATCCACAAACTGAACTCATCCGAATCCTAACACAAAACTCATCCCAAACCAAACACTGAACTCATCCCAATCCACAAACTGAACTCATCCCAACCGAAACACAGAACTCATCCCAATCCACAAACTCAACTCATCCTAATCAAAACATTGAACTAATCACAATCCCGACACTGAACTCATCCCAATCCAGACACTGAACTCATCCCACTCAAAATACAGAACTCATCCAAATCCAAACACTGAACTCATCCAAATCCAAACACCGAACTCATCCCAATCCAAGCACTGAACTCATCCCAATCCAAACACTGAACTCATCCCAATCTACAAACTGAATCCATCCCAATCCAAACACTGAACTCATCCCATTCCCTAAACTGAACTCATCCCAATCCCTAAACTGAACTCATCCCAATCGAGACACTAAAATCATCCCAATCCAAACACTGAATTCATCCCACTCGAGACAATGAACTCATCCCACTCGAAACACAGAGCTCATCACAATCCAAACACTGAACTCATCCCAATCCAAACACTGAACTCCTCCCAATCCAGACACTGAACTCATCCCACTCCAAACACAGAACTCATCCCAATCCAAACACTGACCTCATCCCAATCCAAACACTGAACTCCTCCCAATTGAAACACTGAACTCATCCCAAGCCCAACACTGAACTCATCCCAATCCACAAATTTAATTCATCCCAATCCAAACACTGAAATCATCCCAATCCACAAACTGAACTCATCCCAATCCAAACACTGAACTCATCTCAATGCACAAACTGAACTCATCCCAATCCAAACACTGAACACATAGCAAACCACAAACTGAACTCATCCCAATCCAAACACTGAACACATAGCAAACCACAAACTGAACTCATCCCAATCCAAACACTGAACTCATCCCAATCCATAAACTGAACTCATCTCAATCCACAAAGTGAACTCATCCCACTCCCGACACTGAACTCATCCCCATCCCGACACTGAACTCATCCCAAATAAGATACTGAACTCATCCCAATCTAAACACTGAACTCATCCCAATCCAGACACTGAACGCATCCCAATCTAAACACTGAACTCAGCCAAATGCAAACATTGAACTCATCCCAATTCAAGCCCTGCACTCATCCCAATCCAAAAACTGAACTCATCCCAATTCATGCCCTGAAAGCATCCCAATCCAAAGACTGAACTCATCCCAATTGAAACACTGAACTCATCCGAATCCAAACACTGAACTCATCCCAATCCACAAACTGAACTCATCTCAATCCAAACATTGAACTCATCCGAATCCCAACACTGAACTCATCCCAATCCACAAACTGAACTCATCCCAATCCACAAACTGAACTCATCCCAATCCAAAGACTGATCTCACCCCAATCCACAAACTGATCTCATCCCAATCCACAAACTGAACTCATCCCAATCCAAACACTGAACTCATTCCAATCCAAACACTGAACTCATGCCAATCTACAAACAGAACTCATCTCAATCCAAACACTGAACTCATCCCACTCCACAAACTGAACTCATCCCAATCCTAACACTAAACTCATCCCAAACCAAACACTGAACTCATCCCAATCCACAAACTGAACTCATCCCAACCGAAACACAGAACTCATCCCAATCCACAAACTCAACTCATCCCAATCCAAACACTGAACTCATGCCAATCCAAACTCAGAACTCATCCGATTCCACAAATAACTCATCCCAATCCAAACACTGAACTCATCCCAATCCAAAAACTGAACTCATCCCAATCCACAACCGGAACTCATCCCAATCCAAACACTGAACTCATCCCAAGCCAAAATCTGAAGTCATCCCAATCCAAACACTGAACTCATCCCAATCCAAACACTGAACTCATCCCAATCCACAAACTGAACTCATCCCAATCCACAAACTGAACTCATCCCATTCCAGACACTGAATTCATCCCAATCCAAACACTGAACTCATCCCAATCCAAACACAGAACTCATCCCAAACCACAAACTGAACTCATCCCAATCCAAACATTGAACTCATACCAATCCAAACATGGAACTCATCCCAAACCACAAACTGAACTCATCCCAATCCACAAACTGAACTCATCCTAATCAAAACATTGAACTAATCACAATCCCGACACTGAACTCATCCCAATCCCGACACTGGACTTATCCCAATCCAAACACTGAACTCATCCCAATCCAATAACTGAACTCATCCCAATCCAGACACTGAACTCATCCCACTCAAAATACAGAACTCATCCCAATCCAAACACTGAACTCATCCAAATCCAAACACCGAACTCATCCCAATTGAAAGACTGAACATCCCAAACCAAACACTGAACTCATCCCAATCCACAAACCAAACTCATCCCAATCCACGAACTGAACTCATCCCATTCCAGACACTGAACTCATCCCAATCCAAACACCGAACTCATCACAATCCAAACACTGAACTCATCCCAATCCAAACACTGAACTCATCCCAATCCCAACACTGAACTCAGCCCAATCCACAAACTGAACTCAGCCCAATCCAAACACTGAACTCATCCCAATCCACAAACTGAACTCATCCCAATCCAAACACTGAACTCATCCCAATCCACAAACTGAACTCATCCCAATCCAAACACTGAACTCATCCCAATCCAAACACGGAACTCATCCCAATCCACAAACTGAACTCATCCCAATCCAAACACTGAACTCATCCCAATCCCAACACAGAACTCATCCCAATCCACAAATTGAACTCATCCCAATCCAAACACTGAATTCATCCCAATCCCAACACTGAACTCATCCCAATACAAACACTGAACTCATCGCAATCCACAAACTGAACTTATCCCAATCCTAACACTAAACTCGTCCCAAACCAAACACTGAACTCATCCCAATCCACAAACTGAACTCATCCCAAACCAAACACAGAACTCATCCCAATCCACAAACTAAACTCATCCCAATCCAAACACTGAACTCATGCCACTCCAAACTCTGAACTCATCCCATTATACAAGGAACTCATCCCAATCCAAACACTGAACTCATCCCAATCCAAACACTGAACTCATCCCAATCCAAACACTGAACACATCCCAATCCACAAACTGAACTCATCCCAATACAGACACTGAACTCATCCCAATCGAGACACTGAACTCATCCGAATCCAAACACTGAACTCATCCCAATCCAAACACGGAACTCATCCCAAACCACTAACTGAACTCATCCCAATCCAAACACTGAACTCATCACAATCCACAAACTGAACTCATCCCAATCCAAACACTGAATTCATCGCAATCCTAACACTGAACTCATCCCAATCTACAAACTGAACTCATCACAATCCACAAACCGAACTCATTCCAATCCAAACACTGAACTCATCCCAATGCAGCTCTGAACTCATCCCAAGACACAAACTGAACTCATCCCAATCCAAACACTCAACTCTTCCCAATCCACAAACTGAACTCATCCCAATCCAAACACTGAACTCATCCCAATCCCAACACTGACCTCATCCCAATCCACAAACTGAACTCATCCCAATCCAAACACTGAACTCATCCCAATCCCAACACTGAACTCAGCCCAATCCAAACACTGAACTCATCCCAATCCAAACACTGAACTCATTCCAATCTAAACACTGAACTCATCCCAATCCACAAACTGAACTCATCCCAATACAGACACTGAACTCATCTCAATCGAGACACTGAACTCATCCGAATCCAAACACTGAACTCATCCCAATCCAAACACGGAACTCATCCCAAACCACTAACTGAACTCATCCCAATCCAAACACTGAACTCATCACAATCCACAAACTGAACTCATCCCAATCCAAACACTGAATTCATCGCAATCCTAACACTGAACTCATCCCAATCTACAAACTGAACTCATCACAATCCACAAACCGAACTCATTCCAATCCAAACACTGAACTCATCCCAATGCAGCTCTGAACTCATCCCAAGACACAAACTGAACTCATCCCAATCCAAACACTCAACTCTTCCCAATCCACAAACTGAACTCATCCCAATCCAAACACTGAACTCATCCCAATCCCAACACTGACCTCATCCCAATCCACAAACTGAACTTATCCCAATCCAAACACTGAACTCATCCCAATCCCAACACTGAACTCAGCCCAATCCAAACACTGAACTCATCCCAATCCAAACACTGAACTCATTCCAATCTAAACACTGAACTCATCCCAATCCACAAACTGAACTCATCACAATCCAAACACTGAACTCATCTCAATCCAAACATTAAACTCATCCCAATCCACAAACTGAACTCATCCCAATCCAAACACTGAACTCATCCCAATCCCAACACTGAACTCATCCCAAACCAAATACTGAACTCATCCCAATCCACAAACTGAACTCATCCCAATCCACAAACTGAACTCATCCCAATCCAAACACTGAACTCATCTCAATGCACAAACTGAACTCATCCCAATCCAAACACTGAACACATAGCAAACCACAAACTGAACTCATCCCAATCCAAACACTGAACACATAGCAAACCACAAACTGAACTCATCCCAATCCAAACACTGAACTCATCCCAATCCATAAACTGAACTCATCTCAATCCACAAAGTGAACTCATCCCACTCCCGACACTGAACTCATCCCCATCCCGACACTGAACTCATCCCAAATAAGATACTGAACTCATCCCAATCTAAACACTGAACTCATCCCAATCCAGACACTGAACGCATCCCAATCTAAACACTGAACTCAGCCAAATGCAAACATTGAACTCATCCCAATTCAAGCCCTGCACTCATCCCAATCCAAAAACTGAACTCATCCCAATTCATGCCCTGAAAGCATCCCAATCCAAAGACTGAACTCATCCCAATTGAAACACTGAACTCATCCGAATCCAAACACTGAACTCATCCCAATCCACAAACTGAACTCATCTCAATCCAAACATTGAACTCATCCCAATCCCAACACTGAACTCATCCCAATCCACAAACTGAACTCATCCCAATCCACAAACTGAACTCATCCCAATCCAAAGACTGATCTCACCCCAATCCACAAACTGATCTCATCCCAATCCACAAACTGAACTCATCCCAATCCAAACACTGAACTCATTCCAATCCAAACACTGAACTCATGCCAATCTACAAACAGAACTCATCTCAATCCAAACACTGAACTCATCCCACTCCACAAACTGAACTCATCCCAATCCTAACACTAAACTCATCCCAAACCAAACACTGAACTCATCCCAATCCACAAACTGAACTCATCCCAACCGAAAGACAGAACTCATCCCAATCCACAAACTCAACTCATCCCAATCCAAACACTGAACTCATGCCAATCCAAACTCAGAACTCATCCGATTCCACAAATAACTCATCCCAATCCAAACACTGAACTCATCCCAATCCAAAAACTGAACTCATCCCAATCCACAACCGGAACTCATCCCAATCCAAACACTGAACTCATCCCAAGCCAAAATCTGAAGTCATCCCAATCCAAACACTGAACTCATCCCAATCCAAACACTGAACTCATCCCAATCCACAAACTGAACTCATCCCAATCCACAAACTGAACTCATCCCAATCCACAAACTGAACTCATCCCAATCCACAAACTGAATTCATCCCAATCCAAACACTGAACTCATCCCAATCCAAACACAGAACTCATCCCAAACCACAAACTGAACTCATCCCAATCCAAACATTGAACTCATACCAATCCAAACATGGAACTCATCCCAAACCACAAACTGAACTCATCCCAATCCACAAACTGAACTCATCCTAATCAAAACATTGAACTAATCACAATCCCGACACTGAACTCATCCCAATCCCGACACTGAACTTATCCCAATCCAAACACTGAACTCATCCCAATCCAATAACTGAACTCATCCCAATCCAGACACTGAACTCATCCCACTCAAAATACAGAACTCATCCCAATCCAAACACTGAACTCATCCAAATCCAAACACCGAACTCATCCCAATTGAAAGACTGAACATCCCAAACCAAACACTGAACTCATCCCAATCCACAAACCAAACTCATCCCAATCCACGAACTGAACTCATCCCATTCCAGACACTGAACTCATCCCAATCCAAACACCGAACTCATCACAATCCAAAAACTGAACTCATCCCAATCCAAACACTGAACTCATCCCAATCCCAACACTGAACTCAGCCCAATCCACAAACTGAACTCAGCCCAATCCAAACACTGAACTCATCCCAATCCACAAACTGAACTCATCCCAATCCAAACACTGAACTCATCCCAATCCACAAACTGAACTCATCCCAATCCAAACACTGAACTCATCCCAATCCAAACACGGAACTCATCCCAATCCACAAACTGACCTCATCCCAATCCAAACACTGAACTCATCCCAATCCCAACACAGAACTCATCCCAATCCACAAATTGAACTCATCCCAATCCAAACACTGAATTCATCCCAATCCCAACACTGAACTCATCCCAATACAAACACTGAACTCATCGCAATCCACAAACTGAACTTATCCCAATCCTAACACTAAACTCGTCCCAAACCAAACACTGAACTCATCCCAATCCACAAACTGAACTCATCCCAAACCAAACACAGAACTCATCCCAATCCACAAACTAAACTCATCCCAATCCAAACACTGAACTCATGCCACTCCAAACTCTGAACTCATCCCATTATACAAGGAACTCATCCCAATCCAAACACTGAACTCATCCCAATCCAAACACTGAACTCATCCCAATCCAAACACTGAACACATCCCAATCCACAAACTGAACTCATCCCAATACAGACACTGAACTCATCCCAATCGAGACACTGAACTCATCCGAATCCAAACACTGAACTCATCCCAATCCAAACACGGAACTCATCCCAAACCACTAACTGAACTCATCCCAATCCAAACACTGAACTCATCACAATCCACAAACTGAACTCATCCCAATCCAAACACTGAATTCATCGCAATCCTAACACTGAACTCATCCCAATCTACAAACTGAACTCATCACAATCCACAAACCGAACTCATTCCAATCCAAACACTGAACTCATCCCAATGCAGCTCTGAACTCATCCCAAGACACAAACTGAACTCATCCCAATCCAAACACTCAACTCTTCCCAATCCACAAACTGAACTCATCCCAATCCAAACACTGAACTCATCCCAATCCCAACACTGACCTCATCCCAATCCACAAACTGAACTCATCCCAATCCAAACACTGAACTCATCCCAATCCCAACACTGAACTCAGCCCAATCCAAACACTGAACTCATCCCAATCCAAACACTGAACTCATTCCAATCTAAACACTGAACTCATCCCAATCCACAAACTGAACTCATCACAATCCAAACACTGAACTCATCTCAATCCAAACATTAAACTCATCCCAATCCACAAACTGAACTCATCCCAATCCAAACACTGAACTCATCCCAATCCCAACACTGAACTCATCCCAAACCAAATACTGAACTCATCCCAATCCACAAACTGAACTCATCACAATCCTAACACTGAACTCATCCCAATCCAGACACTGAACTCATCCCAATCGAGACACTGAACACATCCGAATCCAAACACTGAACTCATCCCAATCCAAACACTGAATTCATCCCAATCCACGAACTGAACTCATCCCAATCCACAAACTGAACTCATCCCATTTCTGACACTGAACTCATCCCAATCCAAACACTGAACTCAACATAATCCACAAATTGAACTTATCCCATTCCAAGCACTGAACTCATCCCAATCCACACACTGAATTTATCCCGATCCACAAACTAAACTCAGCCCTATCCAAACACTGAACTCATTCCAATCCAAACACTGAACTCATCCCAATCCACAAATTGAACTCATCTCAATCCAAACACTGAACTCATCCCAATCCAAACACTGACCTCTTCCCAATTGAAACACTGAACTCATCCCAATCCACAAACTGAACTCATCTCAATCCACCAAGTGAACTCATCCCAATCCAGCACTGAACTCATCCCAATCCACAAAGTGAACTCCTCCCAATCCAACCACTGAAGTCATCCCAATCCAAACACTGAACTCATCCCAATCCCGACACAGAGCTCATCCCAATCCAAACACTGAACTCATCCCAATCCAGTACTGAACTCATCCCAATCCTCAAACTGAACATATCCCAATCCAAGCACTGAACTCATCCCACTCCAAATACAGAACTCATCACAATCCAAACACTGAACACATCCCAATCCACAAACTGAACTCATCCCAATCCAGACACTGAACTCATCCCAATCGAGACACTGAACTCATCCGAATCCAAACACTGAACTCATCCCAATCCAAACACGGAACTCATCCCAAACCACAAACTGAACTCATCCCAATCCAAACACTGAACTGATCCCAATCCAAACACTGAACTCATCACAATCCACGAACTGAACTCATCCCAATCCAAACATTGAACTCATCCCAATCCACAAAGTGAACTCATCTCAATCCAAGCACTGAACTCATCCCAATCCAAACACTGAACTCATCCCAATCTACAAACTGAATTCATCCCAATCCAAACACTGAACTCATCCCAATCCCTAAACTGAACTCATCCCAATCCCTAAACTGAACTCATCCCAATCGAGACATTAAAATCATCCCAATCCAAACACTGAATTCATCCCACTCGAGACAATGAACTCATCCCACTCGAAACACAGAGCTCATCACAATCCAAACACTGAACTCATCCCAATCCAAACACTGAACTCCTCCCAATCCAGACACTGAACTCATCCCACTCCAAACACAGAACTCATCCCAATCCAAACACTGACCTCATCCCAATCCAAACACTGAACTCCTCCCAATTGAAACACTGAACTCATCCCAAGCCCAACACTGAACTCATCCCAATCCACAAATTTAATTCATCCCAATCCAAACACTGAACTCATCCCAATCCACAAACAGAACTCATCCCAATCCAAACACTGAAATCATCCCAATCCACAAACTGAACTCATCCCAATCCAAACACTGAACTCATCCCAATCCACAAACTGAACTCATCCCAATCCAAACACTGAACGCATACCAATCCACAAACTGAACTCATCCCAATCCAATCACTGAACTCATCCCAATCCATAAACTGAACTCATCTCAATCTACAAAGTGAACTCATCCCACTCCCGACACTGAACTCATCCCCATCCCGACACTGAACTCATCCCAAATAAGATACTAAACACATCCCAATCTAAACACTGAACTCATCCCAATTCAAGCCCTGAACTCCTCCCAATCCAAAAACTGAACTCATCCCAATTCATGCCCTGAAAGCATCCCAATCCAAAGGCTGAACTCATCCCAATTGAAACACTGAACTCATCCGAATCCAAACACTGAACTCATCCCAATCCACAAACTGAACTCATCTCAATCCAAACACTGAACTCGTTCCAATCCACAAACTGAACTCAATCCCAATCCACAAACTGAACTCATTCCAATCCAAACATTGAACTCATCCCAATCCCAACACTGAACTCATCCCAATCCACAAACTGAACTCATCCCAATCCAAAGACTGATCTCATCCCAATCCACAAACTGATCTCATCCCAATCCACAAACTGATCTCATCCCAATCCAAACACTGAACTCATCCCAATCCTAACACTGAACTCATCCCAATCCAAACACTGAACTCATGCCAATCTACAAACTGAACTCATCTCAATCCAAACACTGAACTCATCCCAATCCACAAATTGAACTCATCCCAATCCTAACACTAAACTCATCCCAAACCAAACACAGAACTCATCCCAATCCACAAACTCAACTCATCCCAATCCAAACACTGAACTCATGCCAATCCAAACTCAGAACTCATCCGATTCCACAAATAACTCATCCCAATCCAAACACTGAACTCATCCCAATCCAAAAACTGAACTGATCCCAATCCACAACCTGAACTCATCCCAATCCAAACACTGAACTCATCCCAATCCCAACACAGAACTCATCACAATCCAAACACTGAACTCAACATAATCCACAAACTGAACTCATCCCATTCCAAACACTGAACGCATCCCAATCCACACACTGAACTTATCCCGATCCACAAACTGAACTCAGCCCAATCCAAACACTGAATACCAACACTGAACTCATCCCAATACCAACACTGAACTCATCCTAATCCAAACACTGAACTCATCCCAATCCAAACACTGAACTCATCCCAATCCAAACACTGAACTCATCGCAATCGAATCACTGAACTCATCCCAGTCCAAACCCTGAAATTATCCCAAACCACCAAATGCAATCTTCCCAATCCAGATACTGAACTCATCCCAATCGAATCACGAAACTCATCGCAATCCACAAACTGAACTCATCCCAATCCACAAATTGAAGTAATTCCAATCCAAACACTGAACTCATCCCAATCCAAACATTAAACTCATCCCAATCCAAGCACTGAACTCATCCCAATCCACAAACTGAACTCATCCCAATCGAAACACTGAACTCATCCCAATTGAAACACTGAACTCATCCCAATCCAAAAACTGAACTCATCGCAATCCAAACACTGAACTCATCCCAATCCCAATACTGAACTCATCCCAATCCACAAACTGAACTCATCCCAATCCAAACACTGAACTCTTGCCAATCCAGATACTGAAGTCATCGCAATCCAAAAACTGAACTAATCCCAATTCACAAATTGAAGTCATCCCAATCCAAACACTGAACTCATCCCAACACAAACCCTAAACTCATCCCAATCCAAACACTGAACTCATCCCAATCCCAACACTGACCTCATCCCAATCCACAAACTGAACTCATCCCAATCCAAACACTGAACTCATCCCAATCCCAACACTGAACACATCACAATCTACAAACTGAATTCAGCCCAATCCAAACACTGAACTCATCCCAATCCCTAAACTGAACTCATCCCAATCCCTAAACTGAACTCATCCCAATCCCTAAACTGAACTCATCCCAATCCCGACACTGAACTCATCCCAATCCCGACACTGAACTCATCCCAATCCCGACACTGAACTCATCCCAATCCCGACACTGAACTCATCCCAATCCCGACACTGAACTCCTCCCAATCCATACACTGAACTCATCCCACTCCAAACACAGAACTCATCCCAATCCAAACACTGACCTCATCCCAATCCAAACACTGAACTCATCCCAATCCAGCACTGAACTCAACCCAAGACACAAACTGAACTCATCCCAAACCAAACACTCAACTCATCCCAATCCACAAACTGAACTCATCCCAATCCAAACACTGAACTCATCCCAATCCCAACACTGAACTAATCCCAATTCACAAATTGAAGTCATCCCAATCCAAACACTGAACTCATCCCAATCCCAACACTGACCTCATCCCAATCCACAAACTGAACTCATCCCAATCCAAACACTGAACTCATCCCAATCGAAACACTGAACTCATCCCAATTGAAACACTGAACTCATCCCAATCCACAAACTGAACTCATCCCAATCCAAACACTGAACTCTTGCCAATCCAGATACTGAAGTCATCGCAATCCAAACACTGAACTAATCCCAATTCACAAATTGAAGTCATCCCAATCCAAACACTGAACTCATCCCAACACAAACCCTAAACTCATCCCATTCCAAACACTGAACTCATCCCAATCCCAACACTGACCTCATCCCAATCCACAAACTGAACTCATCCCAATCCAAACACTGAACTCATCCCAATCCCAACACTGAACACATCCCAATCTACAAACTGAATTCATCCCAATCCAAACACTGAACTCATCCCAATCCCTAAACTGAACTCATCCCAATCCCTAAACTGAACTCATCCCAATCCCGACACTGAACTCATCCCAATCCCGACACTGAACTCATCCCAATCCCGACACTGAACTCATCACAATCCAATCACTGAACTCATCCCAATCCAAACACTGAACTCCTCCCAATCCATACACTGAACTCATCCCACTCCAAACACAGAACTCATCCCAATCCAAACACTGACCTCATCCCAATCCAAACACTGAACTCATCCCAATCCAGCACTTAACTCAACCCAAGACACAAACTGAACTCATCCCAATCCAAACACTCAACTCATCCCAATCCACAAACTGAACTCATCCCAATCCAAACACTGAACTCATCCCAATCCCAACACTGAACTAATCCCAATTCACAAATTGAAGTCATCCCAATCCAAACACTGAACTCATCCCAATCCCAACACTGACCTCATCCCAATCCACAAACTGAACTCATCCCAATCCAAACACTGAACTCATCCCAATCCCAACACTGAACTCAGCCCAATCCACAAACTGAACTCAGCCCAATCCAAACACTGAACTCATCCCAATCTAAATACTGAACTCATCACAATCCAAACACTGAACTCATCCAAATCCAAACACCGAACCCATCCCAATTGAAAGACTGAACTCATCCCAATCCAAACACTGAACTCATCCCAATCAACAAACCAAACTCATCCCAATCCACGAACTGAACTCATCCCATTCCAGACACTGAACTCATCCCAATCCAAACACCGAACTCATCACAATCCAAACACTGAACTCAACATAATCCACAAACTGAACTCATCCCATTCCAAACACTGAACGCATCCCAATCCACACACTGAACTTATCCCAATTCACAAACTGAACTCAGCCAAATCCAAACACTGAATACCAACACTGAACTCATCCCAATACCAACACTGAACTCATCCTAATCCAAACACTGAACTCATTCCAATCCAAACACTGAACTCATCCCAATCCAAACACTGATCTCATCCCAATCGAATCACTGAACTCATCCCAATCCAAACACTGAAATCATCCCAAACCACCAAATGAAATCTTCCCAATCCAGATACTGAACTCATCCCAATCGAATCACGAAACTCATCGCAATCCACAAACTGAACTCATCCCAATCCACAAATTGAAGTAATTCCAATCCAAACACTGAACTCATCCCAATCCAAACATTAAACTCATCCCAATCCAAGCACTGAACTCATCCCAATCCACAAACTGAACTCATCCCAATCCAAACACTGAACTCATCCCAATTGAAACACTGAACTCATCCCAATTGAAACACTGAACTCATCCCAATTGAAACACTGAACTCATCCCATTCCAAAAACTGAACTCATCGCAATCCAAACACTGAACTCATCCCAATCCCAATACTGAACTCATCCCAATCCACAAACTGAACTCATCCCAATCCAAACACTGAACTCTTCCCGATCCAGATACTGAACTCATCGCAATCCAAACACTGAACTAATCCCAATTCACAAATTGAAGTCATCCCAATCCAAACATTGAACTCATCCCAACACAAACCCTACGCTCATCCCAATCCAAACACTGAACTCATCCCAATCCCAACACTGACCTCATCCCAATCCACAAACTGAACTCATCCCAATCCAAACACTGAACTCATCCCAATCCCAACACTGACCTCATCCCAATCCACAAACTGAACTCATCCCAATCCAAACACTGAACTCATCCCAATCCCAACACTGAACTCATCCCAATCCCAACACTGAACTCAGCCCAATCCACAAACTGAACTCAGCCCAATCCAAACACTGAACTCATCCCAATCTAAATACTGAACTCATCCCAATCCAAACACAGAACTCATCCCAACCCAAACACTGAACTCATCCCAATCCACAAACTGAACTCATCCCAATCCAAACACTGAACTCATCCCAATACCAACACTGAACTCATCCCAATCCAAACAGCAACTCATCCCAATCCAAACACTGAACTCATCCCAATCCACAAACTGAACTCATCCCAATCCAAACACTGAACTTATCCCAATCCAAACACTGAACTTATCCCAATCCACAAACTGAACTCATCCCAATCCAAACATTGAACTCATCCCAATACCAACACTGAACTCATCCCAATCGAAACACTGATCTCATCCCAATCCAAACACTGAACTCATCCCAATCCACAAACTGAACTCATCCCAATCCAAAGAATGAAATCATCCCAATCTACAAACTGAACTCATCACAATCCACAAACTGAACTCATTCCAATCCAAACACTGAACTCATCCCAATCCAGCACTGAACTCATCCCAAGACACAAACTGAACTCATCCCAATCCAAACACTCAACTCATCCCAATCCACAAACTGAACTCATCCCAATCCAAACACTGAACTCATCCCAATCCCAACACTGAACTAATCCCAATTCACAAATTGAAGTCATCTCAATCCAAACACTGAAGTCATCCCAATCCCAACACTGAACTCAGCCCAATCCACAAACTCAACTCAGCCTAATCGAAACACTGAACTCATCCCAATCTAAATACTGAACTCATCACAATCCAAACACAGAACTCATCCCAACCCAAACACTGAACTCATCCCAATTCACAAACTGAACTCATCCCAATCCAAACACTGAACTCATCCCAATACCAACACTGAACTGATCCCAATCCAAACACTAACTCATCCCAATCCAAACACTGAACTCATCCCAATCCACAAACTGAACACATCCCAATCCAAACACTGAACTTATCCCAATCCAAACATTGAACTCATCCCAATACCAACACTGAACTCATCCCAATCGGAACACTGAACTCATCCCAATCCAAACACTGAACTCATCCCAATCCAAACACTGAACTCATCCCAATCCAAACACAGAACTCATCCCAACCCAAACAGTGAACTCATCCCAATCCACAAACTGAATTCATCCCAATCCACAAACTGAACTCATCCCATTCCAGACACTGAATTCATCCCAATCCAAACACTGAACTCAACATAATCCACAAACTGAACTTATCCCATTCCAAGCACTGAACTCATCCCAATCCACACACTGAACTTATCCCGATCCACAAACTGAACTCAGCCCTATCCAAACACTGAACTCATTCCAATCCAAACACTGAACTCATCCCAATCCACAAATTGAACTCATCTCAATCCAAACACTGAACTCATCCCAATCCAAACACTGAACTCTTCGCAATTGAAACACTGAACTCATCCCAATCCAAACACTGAACTCATCCCAATCCACAAACTGAACTCATCTCAATCCACCAAGTGAACTCATCCCAATCTAGCACTGAACTCATCCCAATCCACAAAGTGAACTCCTCCCAATCCAACCACTGAAGTCATCCCAATCCAAACACTGAACTCTTCCCAATCTACAAATTGAATTCATCCCAATCCAAACACTGAACTCATCCCAATCCCTAAACTGAACTCATCCCAATCCCTAAACTGAACTCATCACAATCCAAACACTGAACTCACCCCAATCCAAACACTGAACTCCTCCCAATCCAGACACTGAACTCATCCCACTCCAAACACAGAACTCATCCCAAACCAAACACTGACCTCATCCCAATCCAAACACTGAACTCCTCCCAATTGAAACACTGAACTCATCCCAAGCCCAACACTGAACTCATCCCAATCCACAAATTTAATTCATCCCAATCCAAACACTGAACTCATCCCAATCCACAAACAGAACTCATCCCAATCCAAACACTGAAATCATCCCAATCCATAAACTGAACTCATCCCAATCCAAACACTGAACTCATCCCATTCCACAAACTGAACTCATCCCAATCCAAACACTGAACACATACCAATCCACAAACTGAACTCATCCCAATCCAAACACTGAACTCATCCCAATCCATAAACTGAACTCATCTCAATCCACAAAGTGAACTCATCCCACTCCCGACACTGAACTCATCCCCATCCCGACACTGAACTCATCCCAAATAAGATACTGAACTCATCCCAATCTAAACACTGATCTCATCCCAATCCAGACACTGAACGCATCCCAATCTAAACACTGAACTCAGCCCAATCCAAACATTGAACTCATCCCAATTCAAGCCCTGAACTCATCCCAATCCAAAAACTGAACTCATCCCAATTCATGCCCTGAAAGCAGCCCAATCCAAAGACTGAACTCATCCCAATTGAAACACTGAACTCATTCCAATCCAAACATTGAACTCATCCAAATCCCAACACTGAACTCATCCCAATCCCAACACTGAACTCATCCCAATCCACAAACTGAACTCATCCCAATCCAAAGACTGATCTCATCCCAATCCACAAACTGATCTCATCCCAATCCACAAACTGAACTCATCCCAATACAAACACTGAACTCATTCCAATCCCAACACTGAACTCATCCCAATCCAAACACTGAACTCATCCCAATCCAAACACTGAACTCATCCCAATCCACAAACTGAACACATCCCAATCCTAACACTGAACTCATCCCAATCCAAACACTGAACTCATGCCAATCTACAAACTGAACTCATCTCAATCCAAACACTGAACTCATCCCAATCCACAAACTGAACTCATCCCAATCCAAACACTGAACTCATGCCAATCCAAACTCAGAACTCATACGATTCCACAAATAACTCATCCCAATCCAAGCACTGAACTCAGCCCAATCCAAACACTGAACTCATCCCAATCCACAAACTGAACTCATCCCAATCCACAAACTGAACTCATCCCAATCCAAACATTGAACTCATACCAATCCAAACATGGAAGTCATCCCAAACCACAAACTGAACTCATCCCAATCCAAACACTGAACTCATCCCAATCCACAGACTGAACTCATCCTAATCCAAACATTGAACTCATCCCAATCCCGACACTGAACTCATCCCAATCCCGACACTGAACTCATCCCAATCCAAACACTGAACTCATCCAAATCCAAACACCGATCTCATCCCAATTGAAAGACTGAACTCATCCCAAACCAAACACTGAACTCATCACAATCCACAAACCAAACTCATCCCAATCCACGAACTGAACTCATCCCATTCCAGACACTGAACTCATCCCAATCCACACACTGAACTTATCCCGATCCACAAACTGAACTCAGCCCAATCCAAACACTGAATACCAACACTGAACTCATCCCAATACCAACACTGAACTCATCCTAATCCAAACACTGAACTCATCCCAATCCAAACACTAAACTCATCCCAATCGAATCACTGAACTCATCCCAGTCCAAACCCTGAAATCATCCCAAACCACCAAATGCAATCTTCCCAATCCAGATACTGAACTCATCCCAATCGAATCACGAAACTCATCGAAATCCACAAGCTGAACTCATTCCAATCCACAAATTGAAGTAATTCCAATCCAAACACTGAACTCATCCCAATCCAAACATTAAACTCATCCCAATCCAAGCACTGAACTCATCCCAATCCACAAACTGAACTCATCCCAATCCAAACACTGAACTCATCCCAATTGAAACACTGAACTCATCCCAATCCAAAAACTGAACTCATCGCAATCCAAACACTGAACTCATCCCAATCCCAATACTGAACTCATCCCAATCCACAAACTGAACTCATCCCAATCCAAACACTGAACTCTTCCCAATCCAGATACTGAAGTAATCGCAATCCAAACACTGAACTAAACCCAATTCACAAATTGAAGTCATCCCAATCCAAACACTGAACTCATCCCAATCTACAAACTGAACTCATCCCAATCCAAACACTGAACTCATCCCAACACAAACCCTAACCTCATCCCAATCCAAACACTGAACTCATCCCAATCCACGAACTGAATTCATCCCAATCCAAACACTGAACTCATCCCAATCTACAAACTGAACTCATCCCAATCTAAACACTGAACACATACCAATCCAGATACTGAAGTAATCGCAATCCCAACACTGACCTCATCCCAATCCACAAACTGAACTCATCCCAATCCAAACACTGAACTCATCCCAATCCCAACACTGAACTCATCCCAATCTACAAACTGAATTCATCCCAATCCAAACACTGAACTCATCCCAATCCCTAAACTGAACTCATCCCAATCCCTAAACTGAACTCATCCTAATCCCGACACTGAACTCATCCCAATCCCGACACTGAACTCATCCCAATCGAGACACTAAAATCATCCCCATCCAAACCCTGAACTCATCCCACTCGAGACAATGAACTCATCCCACTCCAAACACAGAGCTCATCACAATCCAAACACTGAACTCATCCCAATCCAAACACTGAACTCCTCCCAATCCAGACACTGAACTCATCCCACTCCAAACACAGAACTCATCCCAATCCAAACACTGACCTCATCCCAATCCAAACACTAAACTCCTCCCAATTGAAACACTGAACTCATCCCAATTGAGACACTGAACTCATCCCAATACAAACACTGAACTCATCTCAATCCACAAACTGAACTCGTCCCAATCCACAAACTGAACTCATCCCAATCCACAAACTGAACTCATCGCAAACCAAACACTGAACTCATCCCTCTCCAAACATTGAACTCATCCCAAGCCCAACACTGAACTCATCCCAATCCACAAATTTAATTCATCCCAATCCAAACACTGAACTCATCCCAATCCACAAACAGAACTCATCCCAATCCAAACACTGAAATCATCCCAATCCACAAACTGAATTCATCCCAATCCAAACACTTAACTCATCCCAATCCATAAACTGAACTCATCTCAATCCACAAAGTGAACTCATCCCACTCCCGACACTGAACTCATCCCCATCCCGACACTGAACTCATCCCAAATAAGATACTGAACTCATCCCAATCTAAACACTGAACTCATCCCAATCCAGACACTGAACGCATCCCAATCTAAACACTGAACTCAGCCCAATCCAAACATTGAACTCATCCCAATTCAAGCCCAGAACTCATCCCAATCCAAAAACTGAACTCATCCCAATTCATGCCCTGAACGCATCCCAATCCAAAGACTGAACTCATCCCAATTGAAACACTGATCTCATCCGAATCCAAACACTGAACTCATCCCAATCCACTAACTGAACTCATCCCAATCCCAACACTGAACTCATCCCAATCCAAACACTGAACTCATGCCAATCTACAAACTGAACTCATCTCAATCCAAACACTGAACTCATCCCAATCCACAAACTGAACTCATCCCAATCCTAACACTAAACTCATCCCAAACCAAACACTGAACTCATCCCAATCCACAAACTGAACTCATCCCAACCGAAACACAGAACTCATCCCAATCTACAAACTCAACTCATCCCAATCCAAACACTGAACTCATGCCAATCCAAACTCAGAACTCATCCGATTCCACAAATAACTCATCCCTCTCCAAACATTGAACTCATCCCAAGCCCAACACTGAACTCATCCCAATGCACAAATTTAATTCATCCCAATCCAAACACTGAACTCATCCCAATCCACAAACAGAACTCATCCCAATCCAAACACTGAAATCATCCCAATCCACAAACTGAATTCATCCCAATCCAAACACTGAACTCATCCCAATCTACAAACTGAACTCATCCCAATCTAAACACTGAACACATACCAATCCACAAACTGAACTCATCCCAATCCAAACACTGAACTCATCCCAATCCATAAACTGAACTCATCTCAATCCACAAAGTGAACTCATCCCACTCCCGACACTGAACTCATCCCCATCCCGACACGGAACTCATCCCAAATAAGATACTGAACTCATCCCAATCTAAACACTGAACTCATCCCAATCCAGACACTGAACGCATCCCAATCTAAACACTGAACTCAGCCCAATCCAAACATTGAACTCATCCCAATTCAAGCCCTGACATCATCCCAATCCAAAAACTGAACTCATCCCAATCCTAACACTAAACTCATCCCAATCCCGACACTGAACTCATCCCAATCCAAACACTGAACTCATCCAAATCCAAACACCGATCTCATCCCAATTGAAAGACTGAACTCATCCCAAACCAAACACTGAACTCATCACAATCCACAAACCAAACTCATCCCAATCCACGAACTGAACTCATCCCATTCCAGACACTGAACTCATCCCAATCCACACACTGAACTTATCCCGATCCACAAACTGAACTCAGCCCAATCCAAACACTGAATACCAACACTGAACTCATCCCAATACCAACACTGAACTCATCCTAATCCAAACACTGAACTCATCCCAATCCAAACACTAAACTCATCCCAATCGAATCACTGAACTCATCCCAGTCCAAACCCTGAAATCATCCCAAACCACCAAATGCAATCTTCCCAATCCAGATACTGAACTCATCCCAATCGAATCACGAAACTCATCGAAATCCACAAGCTGAACTCATTCCAATCCACAAATTGAAGTAATTCCAATCCAAACACTGAACTCATCCCAATCCAAATTAAACTCATCCCAATCCAAGCACTGAACTCATCCCAATCCACAAACTGAACTCATCCCAATCCAAACATGAACTCATCCCAATTGAAACACTGAACTCATCCCAATCCAAAAACTGAACTCATCGCAATCCAAACACTGAACTCATCCCAATCCCAATACTGAACTCATCCCAATCCACAAACTGAACTCATCCCAATCCAAACACTGAACTCTTCCCAATCCAGATACTGAAGTAATCGCAATCCAAACACTGAACTAAACCCAATTCACAAATTGAAGTCATCCCAATCCAAACACTGAACTCATCCCAATCTACAAACTGAACTCATCCCAATCCAAACACTGAACTCATCCCAACACAAACCCTAACCTCATCCCAATCCAAACACTGAACTCATCCCAATCCACGAACTGAATTCATCCCAATCCAAACACTGAACTCATCCCAATCTACAAACTGAACTCATCCCAATCTAAACACTGAACACATACCAATCCAGATACTGAAGTAATCGCAATCCCAACACTGACCTCATCCCAATCCACAAACTGAACTCATCCCAATCCAAACACTGAACTCATCCCAATCCCAACACTGAACTCATCCCAATCTACAAACTGAATTCATCCCAATCCAAACACTGAACTCATCCCAATCCCTAAACTGAACTCATCCCAATCCCTAAACTGAACTCATCCTAATCCCGACACTGAACTCATCCCAATCCCGACACTGAACTCATCCCAATCGAGACACTAAAATCATCCCCATCCAAACCCTGAACTCATCCCACTCGAGACAATGAACTCATCCCACTCCAAACACAGAGCTCATCACAATCCAAACACTGAACTCATCCCAATCCAAACACTGAACTCCTCCCAATCCAGACACTGAACTCATCCCACTCCAAACACAGAACTCATCCCAATCCAAACACTGACCTCATCCCAATCCAAACACTAAACTCCTCCCAATTGAAACACTGAACTCATCCCAATTGCGACACTGAACTCATCCCAATACAAACACTGAACTCATCTCAATCCACAAACTGAACTCGTCCCAATCCACAAACTGAACTCATCCCAATCCACAAACTGAACTCATCGCAAACCAAACACTGAACTCATCCCTCTCCAAACATTGAACTCATCCCAAGCCCAACACTGAACTCATCCCAATCCACAAATTTAATTCATCCCAATCCAAACACTGAACTCATCCCAATCCACAAACAGAACTCATCCCAATCCAAACACTGAAATCATCCCAATCCACAAACTGAATTCATCCCAATCCAAACACTTAACTCATGCCAATCCATAAACTGAACTCATCTCAATCCACAAAGTGAACTCATCCCACTCCCGACACTGAACTCATCCCCATCCCGACACTGAACTCATCCCAAATAAGATACTGAACTCATCCCAATCTAAACACTGAACTCATCCCAATCCAGACACTGAACGCATCCCAATCTAAACACTGAACTCAGCCCAATCCAAACATTGAACTCATCCCAATTCAAGCCCAGAACTCATCCCAATCCAAAAACTGAACTCATCCCAATTCATGCCCTGAACGCATCCCAATCCAAAGACTGAACTCATCCCAATTGAAACACTGAACTCATCCGAATCCAAACACTGAACTCATCCCAATCCACTAACTGAACTCATCCCAATCCCAACACTGAACTCATCCCAATCCAAACACTGAACTCATGCCAATCTACAAACTGAACTCATCTCAATCCAAACACTGAACTCATCCCAATCCGCAAACTGAACTCATCCCAATCCTAACACTAAACTCATCCCAAACCAAACACTGAACTCATCCCAATCCACAAACTGAACTCATCCCAACCGAAACACAGAACTCATCCCAATCCACAAACTCAACTCATCCCAATCCAAACACTGAACTCATGCCAATCCAAACTCAGAACTCATCCGATTCCACAAATAACTCATCCCTCTCCAAACATTGAACTCATCCCAAGCCCAACACTGAACTCATCCCAATGCACAAATTTAATTCATCCCAATCCAAACACTGAACTCATCCCAATCCACAAACAGAACTCATCCCAATCCAAACACTGAAATCATCCCAATCCACAAACTGAATTCATCCCAATCCAAACACTGAACTCATCCCAATCTACAAACTGAACTCATCCCAATCTAAACACTGAACACATACCAATCCACAAACTGAACTCATCCCAATCCAAACACTGAACTCATCCCAATCCATAAACTGAACTCATCTCAATCCACAAAGTGAACTCATCCCACTCCCGACACTGAACTCATCCCCATCCCGACACGGAACTCATCCCAAATAAGATACTGAACTCATCCCAATCTAAACACTGAACTCATCCCAATCCAGACACTGAACGCGTCCCAATCTAAACACTGAACTCAGCCCAATCCAAACATTGAACTCATCCCAATTCAAGCCCTGACATCATCCCAATCCAAAAACTGAACTCATCCCAATCCTAACACTAAACTCATCCCAAACCAAACACTGAACTCATCCCAATCCACAAACTGAACTCATCCCAATCCAAAGACTGATCTCATCCCAATCCACAAACTGATCATATCCCAATCCACAAACTGATCTCATCCCAATCCAAACACTGAACTCATCCAAATCCAAACACCGATCTCATCCCAATTGAAAGACTGAACTCATCCCAAACCAAACACTGAACTCATCCCAATCCACAAACCAAACTCATCCCAATCCATGAACTTAACTCATCCCATTCCAGACACTGAACTCATCCCAATCCAAACACCAAACTCATCCCAATCCCAACACTGAACTCATCCCAATCCACAAACTGAACTCATCCCAATCCAAAGACTGATCTCATCCCAATCCACAAACTGATCTCATCCCAATCCACAAACTGAACTCATCCCAATACAAACACTGAACTCATTCCAATCCCAACACTGAACTCATCCCAATCCAAACACTGAACTCATCCCAATCCACAAACTGAACTCATCCCAATCCTAACACTAAACTCATCCCAAACCAAACACTGAACTCATCCCAATCCACAAACTGAACTCATCCCAACCGAAACACAGAACTCATCCCAATCCACAAACTCAACTCATCCCAATCCAAACACTGAACTCATGCCAATCCAAACTCAGAACTCATCCGATTCCACAAATAACTCATCCCAATCCAAACACTGAACTCATCCCAATCCAAAAACTGAACTCATCCCAATCCACAACCGGAACTCATCCCAATCCAAACACTGAACTCATCCCAATCCAAAATCTGAACTCATCCCAATCCAAACATTGAACTCAGCCCAATCCAAACACTGAACTCATCCCAATCTACAAACTGAACTCATCCCAATCCACAAACTGAACTCATCACATTCCAGAAACTGAATTCATCCCATTCCAAACAGTGAACTCATCCCAATCCAAACACGGAACTCATCCCAAACCACAAACTGAACTCATCCCAATCCAAACATTGAACTCATACCAATCCAAACATGGAACTCATCCCAAACCACAAACTGAACTCATCCCAATCCAAACACTGAACTCATCCCAATCCACAAACTGAACGCATCCTAATCCAAACATTGAACTCATCCCAATCCCGACACTGAACTCATCCCAATCCCGACACTGAACTCATCCCAATCCAAACACTGAACTCATCCCAATCCAAACACTGAACTCATCCCAATCCAATAACTGAACTCATCCCAATCCAGACACTGAACTCATCCCACTCAAAATACAGAACTCATCCCAATCCAAACACTGAACTCATCCAAATCCAAACACCGATCTCATCCCAATTGAAAGACTGAACTCATCCCAAACCAAACACTGAACTCATCCCAATCCACAAACCAAACTCATCCCAATCCACGAACTGAACTCATCCCATTCCAGACACTGAACTCATCCCAATCCACACACTGAACTTATCCCGATCCACAAACTGAACTCAGCCCAATCCAAACACTGAATACCAACACTGAACTCATCCCAATACCAACACTGAACTCATTATAATCCAAACACTGAACTCATCCCAATCCAAACACTGAACTCATCCCAATCCAAACACTAAACTCATCCCAATCGAATCACTGAACTCATCCCAGTCCAAACCCTGAAATCATCCCAAACCACCAAATGCAATCTTCCCAATCCAGATACTGAACTCATCCCAATCGAATCACGAAACTCATCCCAATCCAAGCACTGAACTCATCCCAATCCACAAACTGAACTCATCCCAATCCAAACACTGAACTCATCCCAATTGAAACACTGAACTCATCCCAATCCAAAAACTGAACTCATCGCAATCCAAACACTGAACTCATCCCAATCCCAATACTGAACTCATCCCAATCCACAAACTGAACTCATCCCAATCCAAACACTGAACTCTTCCCAATCCAGATACTGAAGTAATCGCAATCCAAACACTGAACTAATCCCAATTCACAAATTGAAGTCATCCCAATCCAAACACTGAACTCATCCCAACACAAACCCTAACCTCATCCCAATCCAAACACTGAACTCATCCCAATCCCAACACTGACCTCATCCCAATCCACAAACTGAACTCATCCCAATCCAAACACTGAACTCATCCCAATCCCAACACTGAACTCATCCCAATCTACAAACTGAATTCATCCCAATCCAAACACTGAACTCATCCCAATCCCTAAACTGAACTCATCCCAATCCCTAAACTGAACTCATCCCAATCCCGAGACTGAACTCATCCCAATCGAGACACTAAAATCATCCCCATCCAAACACTGAACTCATCCCACTCGAGACAATGAACTCATCCCACTCCAAACACAGAGCTCATCACAATCCAAACACTGAACTCATCCCAATCCAAACACTGAACTCCTCCCAATCCAGACACTGAACTCATCCCAATCCACAAACAGAACTCATCCCAATCCAAACACTGAAATCATCCCAATCCACAAACTGAATTCATCCCAATCCAAACACTGAACTCATCCCAATCCACAAACTGAACTCATCCCAATCTAAACACTGAACACATACCAATCCACAAACTGAACTCATCCCAATCCAAACACTGAACTCATCCCAATCCATAAACTGAACTCATCTCAATCCACAAAGTGAACTCATCCCACTCCCGACACTGAACTCATCCCCATCCCGACACTGAACTCATCCCAAATAACATACTGAACTCATCCCAATCTAAACACTGAACTCATCCCAATCCAGACACTGAACGCATCCCAATCTAAACACTGAACTCAGCCCAATCCAAACATTGAACTCATCCCAATTCAAGCCCTGAACTCATCCCAATCCAAAAACTGAACTCATCCCAATTCATGCCCTGAACGCATCCCAATCCAAAGACTGAACTCATCCCAATTGAAACACTGAACTCATCCCAATCCCAACACTGAACTCATCCCAATCCAAACACTGAACTCATGCCAATCCAAACACTGAACTCATCCCAATCCACAAACTGAACTCATCCCAATCCTAACACTAAACTCATCGCAAACCAAACACTGAACTCATCCCAATCCACAAACTGAACTCATCCCAACCGAAACAAAGAACTCATCCCAGTCCACAAACTCAACTCATCCCAATCCAAACACTGAACTCATGCCAATCCAAACTCAGAACTCATCCGATTCCACAAATAACTCATCCCAATCCAAACACTGAACTCATCCCAATCCAAAAACTGAACTCATCCCAATCCACAACCTGAACTCATCCCAATCCAAACACTGAACTCATCCCAATCCAAACACTGAACTCATCCCAATCCAAACACTGAACGCATCCCAATCCACAAACTGAACTCATCCCAATCCACATAATGAACTCATCCCATTCCAAACACTGAATTCATCCCAATCCAAACACTGAACTCATCCCAATCCAAACACGGAACTCATCACAAACCACAAACTGAACTCATCCCAATACAAACATTGAACTCATACCAATCCAAACATGGAACTCATCCCAAACCACAAACTGAACTCATCCCAATCCAAACACTGATCTCATCCCAATCCACAAACTGAACTCATCCTAATCCAAACATTGAACTCATCCCAATCCCGACACTGAACTCATCCCAATCCAGACACTGAACTCATCCCAATCCAAACACTGAACTCATCCCAATCCAATAACTGAACTCATCCCAATCCAGACACTGAACTCATCCCACTCAAAATACAGAACTCATCCCAATCCAAACACTGAACTCATCCAAATCCAAACACCGATCTCATCCCAATTGAAAGACTGAACTCATCCCAAACCAAACACTGAACGCATCCCAATCCACACACTGAACTTATCCCGATCCACAAACTGAACTCAGCCCAATCCAAACACTGAATACCAACACTGAACTCATCCCAATACCAACACTGAACTCATCCTAATCGAAACACTGAACTCATCCCAATCCAAACACTGAACTCATCCCAATCCAAACACTAAACTCATCCCAATCGAATCACTGAACTCATCCCAGTCCAAACACTGAAATCATCCCAAACCACCAAATGCAATCTTCCCAATCCAGATACTGAACTCATCCCAATCGAATCACGAAACTCATCGAAATCCACAAACTGAACTCATCCCAATCCACAAATTGAAGTAATTCCAATCCAAACACTGAACTCATCCCAATCCAAACATTAAACTCATCCCAATCCAAGCACTGAACTCATCCCAATCCACAAACTGAACTCATCCCAATCCAAACACTGAACTCTTCCCAATCCAGATACTGAAGTTATCGCAATCCAAACACTGAACTAATCCCAATTCACAAAGTGAAGTCATCCCAATCCAAACACTGAACTCATCCCAACACAAACCCTAAACTCGTCCCAATCCCAACACTGAACTCATCCCAATCCCAACACTGACCTCATCCCAATCCACAAACTGAACTCATCCCAATCCAAACACTGAACTCATCCCAATCCCAACACTGAACTCATCCCAATCTACAAACTGAATTCATCCCAATCCAAACACTGAACTCATCCCAATCCCTAAACTGAACTCATCCCAATCCCTAAACTGAACTCATCCCAATCCCGACACTGAACTCATCCCAATCGAGACACTAAAATCATCCCCATCCAAACACTGAACTCATCCCACTCGAGACAATGAACTCATCCAACTCCAAACACAGAGCTCATCACAATCCAAACACTGACCTCATCCCAATCCAAACACTGAACTCCTCCCAATCCAGACACTGAACTCATCCCAATCCACAAACAGAACTCATCCCAATCCAAACACTGAAATCATCCCAATCCACAAACTGAATTCATCCCAATCCAAACACTGAACTCATCCTAAACCACAAACTGAACTCATTCCAATCCAAACACTGAACACATACCAATCCACAAACTGAACTCATCCCAATCCAAACACTGAACTCATCCCAATCCATAAACTGAACTCATCTCAATCCACAAAGTGAACTCATCCCACTCCCGACACTGAACTCATCCCCATCCCGACACTGAACTCATCCCAAATAACATACTGAACTCATCCCAATCTAAACACTGAACTCATCCCAATCCAGACACTGAACGCATCCCAATCTAAACACTGAATCAGCCCAATCCAAACATTGAACTCATCCCAATTCAAGCCCTGAACTCATCCCAATCCAAAAACTGAACTCATCCCAATTCATGCCCTGAACGCATCCCAATCCAAAGACTGAACTCATCCCAATTGAAACACTGAACTCATCCGAATCCAAACACTGAACTCATCCGAATCCACAAACTGAACTCATCCCAATCCCAACACTGAACTCATCCCAATCCACAAACTGAACTCATCCCAATCCAAAGACTGATCTCATCCCAATCCACAAATTGATCTCATCCCAATCCACAAACTGAACTCATCCCAATCCTAACACTGAACTCATCCCAATCCAAACACTGAACTCATCCCAATCTACAAACTGCACTCATCTCAATCCAAACACTGAACTCATCCCAATCCACAAACTGAACTCATCCCAATCCTAACACTAAACTCATCCCAAACCAAACACTGAACTCATCCCAATCCACAAACTGAACTCATCCCAACCCAAACACAGAACTCATCCCAATCCACAAACTCAACTCATCCCAATCCAAACACTGAACTCATGCCAATCCAAACTCGGAACTCATCCCATTCCACAAATAACTCATCCCAATCCAAACACTGAACTCATCCCAATCCAAACACTGAACTCATCCCAATCCAAACACTGAACTCATCCCAATCCACAAACTGAACTCATCCCATTCCAGACACTGAATTTTTCCCAATCCAAACACTGAACTCATCCCAATCCAAACACGGAACTCATCCCAAACCACAAACTGAACTCATCCTAATCCAAACATTGAACTCATACCAATCCAAACATGGAACTCATCCTAAACCACAAACTGAACTCATTCCAATCCAAACACTGAACACATACCAATCCACAAACTGAACTCATCCTAATCCAAACATTGAACTCATCACAATCCACACACTGAACTCATCCCAATCCCGACACTGAACTCATCCCAATCCAAACACTGAACTCATCCCAATCCAATAACTGAACTCATCCCAATCCAAACACTGAACTCATCCCAATCCACAAACTGAACGCATCCTAATCCAAACATTGAACTCATCCCAATCCCGACACTGAACTCATCCCAATCCCGACACTGAACTCATCCCAATTAAAACACTGAACTCATCCCAATCCAAACACTGAACTCATCCCAATCCAATAACTGAACTCATCCCAATCCAGACACTGAACTCATCCCACTCAAAATACAGAACTCATCCCAATCCAAACACTGAACTCATCCAAATCCAAACACCGATCTCATCCCAATTGAAAGACTGAACTCATCCCAAACCAAACACTGAACTCATCCCAATCCACAAACCAAACTCATCCCAATCCACGAACTGAACTCATCCCATTCCAGACACTGAACTCATCCCAATCCACACACTGAACTTATCCCGATCCACAAACTGAACTCAGCCCAATCCAAACACTGAATACCAACACTGAACTCATCCCAATACCAACACTGAACTCATTATAATCCAAACACTGAACTCATCCCAATCCAAACACTGAACTCATCCCAATCCAAACACTAAACTCATCCCAATCGAATCACTGAACTCATCCCAGTCCAAACCCTGAAATCATCCCAAACCACCAAATGCAATCTTCCCAATCCAGATACTGAACTCATCCCAATCGAATCACGAAACTCATCGAAATCCACAAGCTGAACTCATTCCAATCCACAAATTGAAGTAATTCCAATGCAAACACTGAACTCATCCCAATCCAAACATTAAACTCATCCCAATCCAAGCACTGAACTCATCCCAATCCACAAACTGAACTCATCCCAATCCAAACACTGAACTCATCCCAATTGAAACACTGAACTCATCCCAATCCAAAAACTGAACTCTTCCCAATCCAGATACTGAAGTAATCGCAATCCAAACACTGAACTAATCCCAATTCACAAATTGAAGTCATCCCAATCCAAACACTGAACTCATCCCAACACAAACCCTAATCTCATCCCAATCCAAACACTGAACTCATCCCAATCCCAACACTGACCTCATCCCAATCCACAAACTGAACTCATCCCAATCCAAACACTGAACTCATCCCAATCCCAACACTGAACTCATCCCAATCTACAAACTGAATTCATCCCAATCCAAACACTGAACTCATCCCAATCCCTAAACTGAACTCATCCCAATCCCTAAACTGAACTCATCCCAATCCCGACACTGAACTCATCCCAATCCCGACACTGAACTCATCCCAATCGAGACACTAAAATCATCCCCATCCAAACACTGAACTCATCCCACTCGAGACAATGAACTCATCCCACTCCAAACACAGAGCTCATCACAATCCAAACACTGAACTCATCCCAATCCAAACACTGAACTCCTCCCAATCCAGACACTGAACTCATCCCACTCCAAACACAGAACTCATCCCAATCCAAACACTGACCTCATCCCAATCCAAACACTAAACTCCTCCCAATTCAAACACTGAACTCATCCCTCTCCAAACATTGAACTCATCCCAAGCCCAACACTGAACACATCCCAATCAACAAATTTAATTCATCCCAATCCAAACACTGAACTCATCCCAATCCACAAACAGAACTCATCCCAATCCAAACACTGAAATCATCCCAATCTACAAACTGAACTCATCGCAATCTAAACACTGAACACATACCAATCCACAAACTGAACTCATCCCAATCCAAACACTGAACTCATCCCAATCCATAAACTGAACTCATCTCAATCCACAAAGTGAACTCATCCCACTCCCGACACTGAACTCATCCCCATCCCGACACTGAACTCATCCCAAATAAGATACTGAACTCATCCCAATCTAAACACTGAACTCATCCCAATCCAGACACTGAACGCATCCCAATCTAAACACTGAACTCAGCCCAATCCAAACATTGAACTCATCCCAATTCAAGCCCTGAACTCATCCCAATCCAAAAACTGAACTCATCCCAATTCATGCCCTGAACGCATCTCAATCCAAAGACTGAACTCATCCCAATTGAAACACTGAACTCATCCCAATCCCAACACTGAACTCATCCCAATCCAAACACTGAACTCATGCCAATCTACCAACTGAACTCATCTCAATCCAAACACTGAACTCATCCCAATCCACAAACTGAACTCATCCCAATCCTAACACTAAACTCATCGCAAACCAAACACTGAACTCATCCCAATCCACAAACTGAACTCATCCCAACCGAAACAAAGAACTCATCCCAGTCCACAAACTCAACTCATCCCAATCCAAACACTGAACTCATGCCAATCCAAACTCAGAACTCATCCGATTCCACAAATAACTCATCCCAATCCAAACACTGAACTCATCCCAATCCAAAAACTGAACTCATCCCAATCCACAACCTGAACTCATCCCAATCCAAACACTGAACTCATCCCAATCCAAAATCTGAACTCATCCCAATCCAAACACTGAACTCATCCCAATCCACAAACTGAACTCATCCCAATCCACATAATGAACTCATCCCATTCCAAACACTGAATTCATCCCAATCCAAACACTGAACTCATCCCAATCCAAACACGGAACTCATCCCAAACCACAAACTGAACTCATCCCAATCCAAACATTGAACTCATCCCAATCCAAACATGGAACTCATCCCAAACCACAAACTGAACTCATCCAAATCCAAACACTAAACTCATCCCAATCCAAATACTGAACTCATCCCAATCCAAACACTGAACTCATCCCATTCCACGAATAACTCATCCCAATCCAAACACTGAACTCATCCCAATCCACAAACTGAACTCATCCCAATCCAAACACTGAACCCATCCCAATCCAAAACCCAAACTCAGCCCAATCCAAACACTGAACTCATCCCAATCCACGAACTGAACTCATCGCAATCCACAAACTGAACTCATCCCAATCCAAACATTGAACTCATCCCAATCCAAACACGGAACTCATCCCAAACCACCAACTGAACTCATCCCAATCCACAAACTGAACTCATCCCAAACCAAACACAGAACTCATCCCAATCCACAAACTCAACTCATCCCAATCCAAACACTGAACTCATCGCATTCCACGAATAACTCATCCCAATCCAAACACTGAACTCATCCCAATCCACAAACTGAACTCATCCCAATCCAAACACTGAACTCATCCCAAGCCAAAATCCGAACTCATCCCAATCCAAACACTGAACTCAGCCCAATCCAAACACTGAACTCAGCCCAAACCACAAACTGAACTCAGCCCAATCCACAAACTGAACTCAGCCCATTCCAGACACTGAATTCATCCCAATCCAAACACTGAACTCATCCCAATCCACAAACTGAACTCATCCCAATCCACAAACTGAACTCATCCCAATCCAAATATTGAACTCATCCCAATCCAAACATGGAACTCATCCCAAACCACAAACTGAACTCATCCAAATCCAAACACTAAACTCCTCCCAATCCAGACACTGAACTCATCCCACTCCAAACACAGAACTCATCCCAATCCAAACACTGACCTCATCCCAATCCAAACACTAAACTCCTCCCAATTCAAACACTGAACTCATCCCTCTCCAAACATTGAACTCATCCCAAGCCCAACACTGAACACATCCCAATCAACAAATTTAATTCATCCCAATCCAAACACTGAACTCATCCCAATCCACAAACAGAACTCATCCCAATCCAAACACTGAAATCATCCCAATCTACAAACTGAACTCATCGCAATCTAAACACTGAACACATACCAATCCACAAACTGAACTCATCCCAATCCAAACACTGAACTCATCCCAATCCATAAACTGAACTCATCTCAATCCACAAAGTGAACTCATCCCACTCCCGACACTGAACTCATCCCCATCCCTACACTGAACTCATCCCAAATAAGATACTGAACTCATCCCAATCTAAACACTGAACTCATCCCAATCCAGACACTGAACGCATCCCAATCTAAACACTGAACTCAGCCCAATCCAAACATTGAACTCATCCCAATTCAAGCCCTGAACTCATCCCAATCCAAAAACTGAACTCATCCCAATTCATGCCCTGAACGCATCCCAATCCAAAGACTGAACTCATCCCAATTGAAACACTGAACTCATCCCAATCCCAACACTGAACTCATCCCAATCCAAACACTGAACTCATGCCAATCTACCAACTGAACTCATCTCAATCCAAACACTGAACTCATCCCAATCCACAAACTGAACTCATCCCAATCCTAACACTAAACTCATCGCAAACCAAACACTGAACTCATCCCAATCCACAAACTGAACTCATCCCAACCGAAACAAAGAACTCATCCCAGTCCACAAACTCAACTCATCCCAATCCAAACACTGAACTCATGCCAATCCAAACTCAGAACTCATCCGATTCCACAAATAACTCATCCCAATCCAAACACTGAACTCATCCCAATCCAAAAACTGAACTCATCCCAATCCACAACCTGAACTCATCCCAATCCAAACACTGAACTCATCCCAATCCAAAATCTGAACTCATCCCAATCCAAACACTGAACTCATCCCAATCCATAAACTGAACTCATCCCAATCCACATAATGAACTCATCCCATTCCAAACACTGAATTCATCCCAATCCAAACACTGAACTCATCCCAATCCAAACACGGAACTCATCCCAAACCACAAACTGAACTCATCCCAATCCAAACATTGAACTCATCCCAATCCAAACATGGAACTCATCCCAAACCACAAACTGAACTCATCCAAATCCAAACACTAAACTCATCCCAATCCAAATACTGAACTCATCCCAATCCAAACACTGAACTCATCCCATTCCACGAATAACTCATCCCAATCCAAACACTGAACTCATCCCAATCCACAAACTGAACTCATCCCAATCCAAACACTGAACCCATCCCAATCCAAAACCCAAACTCAGCCCAATCCAAACACTGAACTCATCCCAATCCACGAACTGAACTCATCGCAATCCACAAACTGAACTCATCCCAATCCAAACATTGAACTCATCCCAATCCAAACACTGAACTCATCCCATTCCACGAATAACTCATCCCAATCCAAACACTGAACTCATCCCAATCCAAATACTGAACTCATCCCAATCCAAACACTGAACTCATCCCATTCCACGAATAACTCATCCCAATCCAAACATGGAACTCATCCCAAACCACAAACTGAACTCATCCAAATCCAAACACTAAACTCATCCCAATCCAAACACTGAAATCATCCCAATCTACAAACTGAACTCATCGCAATCTAAACACTGAACACATACCAATCCACAAACTGAACTCATCCCAATCCAAACACTGAACTCATCCCAATCCATAAACTGAACTCATCTCAATCCACAAAGTGAACTCATCCCACTCCCGACACTGAACTCATCCCCATCCCTACACTGAACTCATCCCAAATAAGATACTGAACTCATCCCAATCTAAACACTGAACTCATCCCAATCCAGACACTGAACGCATCCCAATCTAAACACTGAACTCAGCCCAATCCAAACATTGAACTCATCCCAATTCAAGCCCTGAACTCATCCCAATCCAAAAACTGAACTCATCCCAATTCATGCCCTGAACGCATCCCAATCCAAAGACTGAACTCATCCCAATTGAAACACTGAACTCATCCCAATCCCAACACTGAACTCATCCCAATCCAAACACTGAACTCATGCCAATCTACCAACTGAACTCATCTCAATCCAAACACTGAACTCATCCCAATCCACAAACTGAACTCATCCCAATCCTAACACTAAACTCATCGCAAACCAAACACTGAACTCATCCCAATCCACAAACTGAACTCATCCCAACCGAAACAAAGAACTCATCCCAGTCCACAAACTCAACTCATCCCAATCCAAACACTGAACTCATGCCAATCCAAACTCAGAACTCATCCGATTCCACAAATAACTCATCCCAATCCAAACACTGAACTCATCCCAATCCAAAAACTGAACTCATCCCAATCCACAACCTGAACTCATCCCAATCCAAACACTGAACTCATCCCAATCCAAAATCTGAACTCATCCCAATCCAAACACTGAACTCATCCCAATCCATAAACTGAACTCATCCCAATCCACATAATGAACTCATCCCATTCCAAACACTGAATTCATCCCAATCCAAACACTGAACTCATCCCAATCCAAACACGGAACTCATCCCAAACCACAAACTGAACTCATCCCAATCCAAACATTGAACTCATCCCAATCCAAACATGGAACTCATCCCAAACCACAAACTGAACTCATCCAAATCCAAACACTAAACTCATCCCAATCCAAATACTGAACTCATCCCAATCCAAACACTGAACTCATCCCATTCCACGAATAACTCATCCCAATCCAAACACTGAACTCATCCCAATCCACAAACTGAACTCATCCCAATCCAAACACTGAACCCATCCCAATCCAAAACCCAAACTCAGCCCAATCCAAACACTGAACTCATCCCAATCCACGAACTGAACTCATCGCAATCCACAAACTGAACTCATCCCAATCCAAACATTGAACTCATCCCAATCCAAACACTGAACTCATCCCATTCCACGAATAACTCATCCCAATCCAAACACTGAACTCATCCCAATCCAAATACTGAACTCATCCCAATCCAAACACTGAACTCATCCCATTCCACGAATAACTCATCCCAATCCAAACATGGAACTCATCCCAAACCACAAACTGAACTCATCCAAATCCAAACACTAAACTCATCCCAATCCAAATACTGAACTCATCCCAATCCAAACACTGAACTCATCCCATTCCACGAATAACTCATCCCAATCCAAACACTGAACTCATCCCAAACCACAAACTGAACTCATCCCAATCCAAAACCCAAACTCAGCCCAATCCAAACACTGAACTCATCCCAATCCACGAACTGAACTCATCGCAATCCACAAACTGAACTCATCTAAATCCAAACATTGAACTCATCCCAATCCAAACACGGAACTCATCCCAAACCACCAACTGAACTCATCCCAATCCAAACATTGAACTCATCCCAATCCACAAACTGAACTCATCCCAATCCAAACACAGAACTCATCCCAATCGAAACACAGAACTCATCCCAATCCAAACACGGAACTCATCCCAAACCACAAACTGAACTCATCCCAATCCAAACATTGAACTCATCCCAATCCAAACATGGAACTCATCCCAAACCACAAACTGAACTCATCCAAATCCAAACACTAAACTCATCCCAATCCAAATACTGAACTCATCCCAATCCAAACACTGAACTCATCCCATTCCACGAATAACTCATCCCAATCCAAACACTGAACTCATCCCAATCCACAAACTGAACTCATCCCAATCCAAACACTGAACCCATCCCAATCCAAAACCCAAACTCAGCCCAATCCAAACACTGAACTCATCCCAATCCACGAACTGAACTCATCGCAATCCACAAACTGAACTCATCCCAATCCAAACATTGAACTCATCCCAATCCAAACACGGAACTCATCCCAAACCACCAACTGAACTCATCCCAATCCACAAACTGAACTCATCCCAAACCAAACACAGAACTCATCCCAATCCACAAACTCAACTCATCCCAATCCAAACACTGAACTCATCGCATTCCACGAATAACTCATCCCAATCCAAACACTGAACTCATCCCAATCCACAAACTGAACTCATCCCAATCCAAACACTGAACTCATCCCAAGCCAAAATCCGAACTCATCCCAATCCAAACACTGAACTCAGCCCAATCCAAACACTGAACTCAGCCCAAACCACAAACTGAACTCAGCCCAATCCACAAACTGAACTCAGCCCATTCCAGACACTGAATTCATCCCAATCCAAACACTGAACTCATCCCAATCCACAAACTGAACTCATCCCAATCCACAAACTGAACTCATCCCAATCCAAATATTGAACTCATCCCAATCCAAACATGGAACTCATCCCAAACCACAAACTGAACTCATCCAAATCCAAACACTAAACTCATCCCAATCCAAACACTGAACTCATCCCAATCCCAAACTGAAATCATCCCAATCCACCAACTGAACTCATCCCATTCCAGACACTGAATTCATCCCAATCCAAACAATGAACTCATCCCAATTCAGGCACTGAACGCATCCCAATCCAAAGACTGAACTCATCCCAATTGAAACACTGAACTCATCCGAATCCAAACACTGAACTCATCCCAATCCACAAACTGAACTCAATCCCAATCCACAAACTGAACTCATCCCAATCCAAACATTGAACTCATCCCAATCGCAACACTGAACTCATCCCAATCCACAAACTGAACTCATCCCATCCAAACACTGAACTCATCCCAATCCCAACACTGATCTCATCCCAATCCACAAACTGAACTCATCCCAATCCACAAACTGAACTCATCCCAATTCAAACACTGAACTCATTCCAATCCCAACACTGAACTCATCCCAATCCAAACACGGAACTCATCCCAATCCACAAACTGAACTCATCCCAATCCTAACACTGAACTCATCCCAATCCAAACACTGAACTCATCCCAATCCACAAACTCAACTCATCTCAATCCAAACACTGAACTCATCCCAATCCACAAACTGAACTGATCCCAATCCTAACACTAAACTCATCCCAAACCAAACACTGAACTCATCCCAATCCACAAACTGAACTCATCCCAAACCAAACACAGAACTCATCCCAATCAACAAACTCAACTCATCCCAATCCAAACACTGAACTCATCGCAATCCAAACACTGAACTCATCCCAATCCAAATATTGAACTCAGCCCAATCCAAACACTGAACTCATCCCAATCCACAAACTTAACTCATCCCAATCCACAAACTGAATTCATCCCAATCCAAACACTGAACTCATTCCAATCCCAACACTGAACTCATCCCAATCCAAACACTGAACTCATCCCAATCCACAAACTGAACTCATCCCAATCCACAAACTGAACTCATCGCAATCCAAACACTGAACTCATCCCAATCCAAACATTGAACTCATCCCAATCCAAACACGGATCTCATCCCAAACCACAAACTGAACACATCCCAATCCAAACATTGAACTCAGCCCAATCCAAACATGGAACTCATACCAAACCACAAACTGAACTCATCCAAATCCAAACACTAAACTCAGCCCATTCCAAACACTGAACTCATCCCAATCCCAAACTGAAATCATCCCAATCCACAAACTGAACTCATCCAAATCCAAACACTAAACTCATCCCAATCCAAACACTGAACTCATCCCAATCCCAAACTGAAATCATCCCAATCCACCAACTGAACTCATCCCATTCCAGACACTGAATTCATCCCAATCCAAACAATGAACTCATCCCAATTCAGGCACTGAACGCATCCCAATCCAAAGACTGAACTCATCCCAATTGAAACACTGAACTCATCCGAATCCAAACACTGAACTCATCCCAAACCACAAACTGAACTCAATCCCAATCCACAAACTGAACTCATCCCAATCCAAACATTGAACTCATCCCAATCCCAACACTGAACTCATCCCAATCCACAAACTGAACTCATCCCATCCAAACACTGAACTCATCCCAATCCCAACACTGATCTCATCCCAATCCACAAACTGAACTCATCCCAATCCACAAACTGAACTCATCCCAATTCAAACACTGAACTCATTCCAATCCCAACACTGAACTCATCCCAATCCAAACACGGAACTCATCCCAATCCACAAACTGAACTCATCCCAATCCTAACACTGAACTCATCCCAATCCAAACACTGAACTCATCCCAATCCACAAACTCAACTCATCTCAATCCAAACACTGAACTCATCCCAATCCACAAACTGAACTGATCCCAATCCTAACACTAAACTCATCCCAAACCAAACACTGAACTCATCCGAATCCAAACACTGAACTCATCCCAAACCACAAACTGAACTCAATCCCAATCCACAAACTGAACTCATCCCAATCCAAACATTGAACTCATCCCAATCCCAACACTGAACTCATCCCAATCCACAAACTGAACTCATCCCATCCAAACACTGAACTCATCCCAATCCCAACACTGATCTCATCCCAATCCACAAACTGAACTCATCCCAATCCACAAACTGAACTCATCCCAATTCAAACACTGAACTCATTCCAATCCCAACACTGAACTCATCCCAATCCAAACACGGAACTCATCCCAATCCACAAACTGAACTCATCCCAATCCTAACACTGAACTCATCCCAATCCAAACACTGAACTCATCCCAATCCACAAACTCAACTCATCTCAATCCAAACACTGAACTCATCCCAATCCACAAACTGAACTGATCCCAATCCTAACACTAAACTCATCCCAAACCAAACACAGAACTCATCCCAATCAACAAACTCAACTCATCCCAATCCAAACACTGATCTCATCGCAATCCAAACACTGAACTCATCCCAATCCACAAACTGAACTCATCCCAATCCAAACATTGAACTCATCCCAATCGCAACACTGAACTCATCCCAATCCACAAACTGAACTCATCCCATCCAAACACTGAACTCATCCCATCCAAACACTGAACTCATCCCAATCCCAACACTGATCTCATCCCAATCCACAAACTGAACTCATCCCAATCCACAAACTGAACTCATCCCAATTCAAACACTGAACTCATTCCAATCCCAACACTGAACTCATCCCAATCCAAACACGGAACTCATCCCAATCCACAAACTGAACTCATCCCAATCCTAACACTGAACTCATCCCAATCCAAACACTGAACTCATCCCAATCCACAAACTGAACTGATCCCAATCCTAACACTAAACTCATCCCAAACCAAACACTGAACTCATCCCAATCCACAAACTGAACTCATCCCAAACCAAACACAGAACTCATCCCAATCAACAAACTCAACTCATCCCAATCCAAACACTGAACTCATCGCAATCCAAACACTGAACTCATCCCAATCCAAATATTGAACTCAGCCCAATCCAAACACTGAACTCATCCCAATCCACAAACTTAACTCATCCCAATCCACAAACTGAATTCATCCCAATCCAAACACTGAACTCATTCCAATCCCAACACTGAACTCATCCCAATCCAAACACTGAACTCATCCCAATCCACAAACTGAACTCATCCCAATCCACAAACTGAACTCATCGCAATCCAAACACTGAACTCATCCCAATCCAAACATTGAACTCATCCCAATCCAAACACGGATCTCATCCCAAACCACAAACTGAACACATCCCAATCCAAACATTGAACTCAGCCCAATCCAAACATGGAACTCATACCAAACCACAAACTGAACTCATCCAAATCCAAACACTAAACTCAGCCCATTCCAAACACTGAACTCATCCCAATCCCAAACTGAAATCATCCCAATCCACAAACTGAACTCATCCAAATCCAAACACTAAACTCATCCCAATCCAAACACTGAACTCATCCCAATCCCAAACTGAAATCATCCCAATCCACCAACTGAACTCATCCCATTCCAGACACAGAATTCATCCCAATCCAAACAATGAACTCATCCCAATTCAGGCACTGAACGCATCCCAATCCAAAGACTGAACTCATCCCAATTGAAACACTGAACTCATCCGAATCCAAACACTGAACTCATCCCAAACCACAAACTGAACTCAATCCCAATCCACAAACTGAACTCATCCCAATCCAAACATTGAACTCATCCCAATCCCAACACTGAACTCATCCCAATCCACAAACTGAACTCATCCCATCCAAACACTGAACTCATCCCAATCCCAACACTGATCTCATCCCAATCCACAAACTGAACTCATCCCAATCCACAAACTGAACTCATCCCGATTCAAACACTGAACTCATTCCAATCCCAACACTGAACTCATCCCAATCCAAACACGGAACTCATCCCAATCCACAAACTGAACTCATCCCAATCCTAACACTGAACTCATCCCAATCCAAACACTGAACTCATCCCAATCCACAAACTCAACTCATCTCAATCCAAACACTGAACTCATCCCAATCCACAAACTGAACTGATCCCAATCCTAACACTAAACTCATCCCAAACCAAACACTGAACTCATCCGAATCCAAACACTGAACTCATCCCAAACCACAAACTGAACTCAATCCCAATCCACAAACTGAACTCATCCCAATCCAAACATTGAACTCATCCCAATCCCAACACTGAACTCATCCCAATCCACAAACTGAACTCATCCCATCCAAACACTGAACTCATCCCAATCCCAACACTGATCTCATCCCAATCCACAAACTGAACTCATCCCAATCCACAAACTGAACTCATCCCAATTCAAACACTGAACTCATTCCAATCCCAACACTGAACTCATCCCAATCCAAACACGGAACTCATCCCAATCCACAAACTGAACTCATCCCAATCCTAACACTGAACTCATCCCAATCCAAACACTGAACTCATCCCAATCCACAAACTCAACTCATCTCAATCCAAACACTGAACTCATCCCAATCCACAAACTGAACTGATCCCAATCCTAACACTAAACTCATCCCAAACCAAACACAGAACTCATCCCAATCAACAAACTCAACTCATCCCAATCCAAACACTGAACTCATCGCAATCCAAACACTGAACTCATCCCAATCCAAATATTGAACTCAGCCCAATCCAAACACTGAACTCATCCCAATCCACAAACTTAACTCATCCCAATCCACAAACTGAATTCATCCCAATCCAAACACTGAACTCATTCCAATCCCAATACTGAACTCATCCCAATCCAAACACTGAACTCATCCCAATCCACAAACTGAACTCATCCCAATCCACAAACTGAACTCATCGCAATCCAAACACTGAACTCATCCCAATCCAAACATTGAACTCATCCCAATCCAAACACGGATCTCATCCCAAACCACAAACTGAACACATCCCAATCCAAACATTGAACTCAGCCCAATCCAAACATGGAACTCATACCAAACCACAAACTGAACTCATCCAAATCCAAACACTAAACTCAGCCCATTCCAAACACTGAACTCATCCCAATCCCAAACTGAAATCATCCCAATCCACAAACTGAACTCATCCCAATCCAAACACTGAACTCATCCCAATCCCAAACTGAAACCATCCCAATCCACCAACTGAACTCATCCCATTCCAGACACTGAATTCATCCCAATCCAAACACTGAACTCATCCCAATCCACAAACTGAACTCATCCCAATCCACAAACTGAACTCATCGCAATCCAAACACTGAACTCATCCCAATCCAAACATTGAACTCATCCCAATCCAAACACGGAACTCATCCCAAACCACAAACTGAATTCATCCCAATCCAAACATTGAACTCATCCCAATGCAAACATGGAACTCATCCCAAACCACAAACTGAACTCATCCCAATCCAAACACTGAACTCATCCCAATCCCAAACTGAAATCATCCCAATCCACCAACTGAAATCTTCCCAATCCAAACAATGAACTTATCCCAATCCAAACAGTGAACTCATCCCAACACAAACACTGAACTCATCCCAATCCAAACACTGAAATCATCCCAATCCAAGCACTGAACTCATTCCAATCCAGCACTGAACTCATCCCAATCCACAAATTGAACATATCCCAAACCAAACACTGAATTCATCCCAATCCTAACATTGAACTCATCCCAATCTAAAAACTGAACTCATCCCAATCCAAACACAGAACTCATCCCAATTCAAACACTGAACTCATCCCAATCCACAAACTGAAGTCATCCCAATCCAAACACTGAACTCATCCCAACCCAAACCCTAAACTCATCCCAATCCAAACACTGTACTCATCCCAATCCACAAACTGAACTCATCCCAATCCAAACACGAACTCATCCCAATCGAAACACTAAACTCATCCCAATCCAAACACTGAACTCATCCCAATCCAAACACTGAACTCAACCCAATCCACAAACTGAACTCATCCCAATTCACAAACTGAACTCATCCCAATCCAAACACAGAATTCAGCCCAATCGAAACATTAAACTCATCCCAATCCAAACACTGAACTCATCCCAATCCAAACACTAAACTCATCCCAATCCAAACACTGAACTCATCCCAATCCAAACACTGAACTCATCCCAATTGAAACACTGAACTCATCCCAATCCAAACACTGAACTCATCCCAATCCCTAAACTGAACTCATCCCAATCCCGACACTGAACTCATCCCAATCCCGACACTGAACTCATCCCAATCGAGACACTAAAATCATCCCAATCCAAACACTGAACTCATCCCACTCGAGACAATGAACTCATCCCACTCGAGACAATGAACTCATCCCACTCCAAACACAGAGCTCATCACAATCCAAACACTGAACTCATCCCAATCCACAAACTGAGCTCGTCCCAATCCACAAACTGAATTCATCCCAATACACAAACTGAACTCATCGCAAACCAAACACTGAACTCATCCCAATCCAAACATTGAACTCATCCCAAGCCGAACACTGAACTCATCCCAATCCACAAATTTAATTAATCCCAACCCAAACACTGAACTCGTCCCAATCCACAAACTGAACTCAATCCCAATCCACAAACTGAACTCATCTCAATCCAAACACTGAACTCATCCCAATCCACAAACTGAACTCATCCCAATCCTAACACTAAACTCATCCCAAACCAAACACAGAACTCATCCCAATCCACAAACTCAACTCATCCCAATCCAAACACTGAACTCATCCCAATCCACAAACTGGACTCATCCCAATCCAAACACTGAACTCATCCCAATCCAAAATCCAAACTCATCCCAATCCAAACACTGAACTCATCCCAGTCCCCAAACTGAACTCATCCCAATCCACAAACTGAACTCATCCCATTCCAGACACTGAATTCATCCCAATCCAAACACTGAACTCATCCCAATCCACAAACTGAACTCATCCCAATCCACAAACTGAACTCATCCCATTCCAGACACTGAATTCATCCCAATCCAAACACTGAACTCATCCCAATCCACAAACTGAACTCGTCCCAATCCACAAGCTGAACTCATCGCAATCCAAACACTGAACTCATCCCAATCCAAACATTGAACTCATCCCAATCCAAACATGGAACTCATCCCAAACCACAAACTGAACTCATCCAAATCCAAACACTAAACTGATCCCAATCCAAACATTGAACTCATCCCAATCCAAACACTGAACTCATCCCATTCCACGAATAACTCATCCCAATCCAAACACTGAACTCATCCCAAACCACAAACTGAACTCATCCCAATCCAAAACCCAAACTCAGCCCAATCCAAACACTGAACTCATCCCAATCCACGAACTGAACTCATCGCAATCCACAAACTGAACTCATCTAAATCCAAACATTGAACTCATCCCAATCCAAACACGGAACTCATCCCAAACCACCAACTGAACTCATCCCAATCCAAACATTGAACTCATCCCAATCCACAAACTGAACTCATCCCAATCCAAACACAGAACTCATCCCAATCGAAACACAGAACTCATCCCAATCCAAACACGGAACTCATCCCAAACCACAAACTGAACTCATCCCAATCCAAACATTGAACTCATCCCAATCCAAACATGGAACTCATCCCAAACCACAAACTGAACTCATCCAAATCCAAACACTAAACTCATCCCAATCCAAATACTGAACTCATCCCAATCCAAACACTGAACTCATCCCATTCCACGAATAACTCATCCCAATCCAAACACTGAACTCATCCCAATCCACAAACTGAACTCATCCCAATCCAAACACTGAACCCATCCCAATCCAAAACCCAAACTCAGCCCAATCCAAACACTGAACTCATCCCAATCCACGAACTGAACTCATCGCAATCCACAAACTGAACTCATCCCAATCCAAACATTGAACTCATCCCAATCCAAACACGGAACTCATCCCAAACCACCAACTGAACTCATCCCAATCCACAAACTGAACTCATCCCAAACCAAACACAGAACTCATCCCAATCCACAAACTCAACTCATCCCAATCCAAACACTGAACTCATCGCATTCCACGAATAACTCATCCCAATCCAAACACTGAACTCATCCCAATCCACAAACTGAACTCATCCCAATCCAAACACTGAACTCATCCCAAGCCAAAATCCGAACTCATCCCAATCCAAACACTGAACTCAGCCCAATCCAAACACTGAACTCAGCCCAAACCACAAACTGAACTCAGCCCAATCCACAAACTGAACTCAGCCCATTCCAGACACTGAATTCATCCCAATCCAAACACTGAACTCATCCCAATCCACAAACTGAACTCATCCCAATCCACAAACTGAACTCATCCCAATCCAAATATTGAACTCATCCCAATCCAAACATGGAACTCATCCCAAACCACAAACTGAACTCATCCAAATCCAAACACTAAACTCATCCCAATCCAAACACTGAACTCATCCCAATCCCAAACTGAAATCATCCCAATCCACCAACTGAACTCATCCCATTCCAGACACTGAATTCATCCCAATCCAAACAATGAACTCATCCCAATTCAGGCACTGAACGCATCCCAATCCAAAGACTGAACTCATCCCAATTGAAACACTGAACTCATCCGAATCCAAACACTGAACTCATCCCAATCCACAAACTGAACTCAATCCCAATCCACAAACTGAACTCATCCCAATCCAAACATTGAACTCATCCCAATCGCAACACTGAACTCATCCCAATCCACAAACTGAACTCATCCCATCCAAACACTGAACTCATCCCAATCCCAACACTGATCTCATCCCAATCCACAAACTGAACTCATCCCAATCCACAAACTGAACTCATCCCAATTCAAACACTGAACTCATTCCAATCCCAACACTGAACTCATCCCAATCCAAACACGGAACTCATCCCAATCCACAAACTGAACTCATCCCAATCCTAACACTGAACTCATCCCAATCCAAACACTGAACTCATCCCAATCCACAAACTCAACTCATCTCAATCCAAACACTGAACTCATCCCAATCCACAAACTGAACTGATCCCAATCCTAACACTAAACTCATCCCAAACCAAACACTGAACTCATCCCAATCCACAAACTGAACTCATCCCAAACCAAACACAGAACTCATCCCAATCAACAAACTCAACTCATCCCAATCCAAACACTGAACTCATCGCAATCCAAACACTGAACTCATCCCAATCCAAATATTGAACTCAGCCCAATCCAAACACTGAACTCATCCCAATCCACAAACTTAACTCATCCCAATCCACAAACTGAATTCATCCCAATCCAAACACTGAACTCATTCCAATCCCAACACTGAACTCATCCCAATCCAAACACTGAACTCATCCCAATCCACAAACTGAACTCATCCCAATCCACAAACTGAACTCATCGCAATCCAAACACTGAACTCATCCCAATCCAAACATTGAACTCATCCCAATCCAAACACGGATCTCATCCCAAACCACAAACTGAACACATCCCAATCCAAACATTGAACTCAGCCCAATCCAAACATGGAACTCATACCAAACCACAAACTGAACTCATCCAAATCCAAACACTAAACTCAGCCCATTCCAAACACTGAACTCATCCCAATCCCAAACTGAAATCATCCCAATCCACAAACTGAACTCATCCAAATCCAAACACTAAACTCATCCCAATCCAAACACTGAACTCATCCCAATCCCAAACTGAAATCATCCCAATCCACCAACTGAACTCATCCCATTCCAGACACTGAATTCATCCCAATCCAAACAATGAACTCATCCCAATTCAGGCACTGAACGCATCCCAATCCAAAGACTGAACTCATCCCAATTGAAACACTGAACTCATCCGAATCCAAACACTGAACTCATCCCAAACCACAAACTGAACTCAATCCCAATCCACAAACTGAACTCATCCCAATCCAAACATTGAACTCATCCCAATCCCAACACTGAACTCATCCCAATCCACAAACTGAACTCATCCCATCCAAACACTGAACTCATCCCAATCCCAACACTGATCTCATCCCAATCCACAAACTGAACTCATCCCAATCCACAAACTGAACTCATCCCAATTCAAACACTGAACTCATTCCAATCCCAACACTGAACTCATCCCAATCCAAACACGGAACTCATCCCAATCCACAAACTGAACTCATCCCAATCCTAACACTGAACTCATCCCAATCCAAACACTGAACTCATCCCAATCCACAAACTCAACTCATCTCAATCCAAACACTGAACTCATCCCAATCCACAAACTGAACTGATCCCAATCCTAACACTAAACTCATCCCAAACCAAACACTGAACTCATCCGAATCCAAACACTGAACTCATCCCAAACCACAAACTGAACTCAATCCCAATCCACAAACTGAACTCATCCCAATCCAAACATTGAACTCATCCCAATCCCAACACTGAACTCATCCCAATCCACAAACTGAACTCATCCCATCCAAACACTGAACTCATCCCAATCCCAACACTGATCTCATCCCAATCCACAAACTGAACTCATCCCAATCCACAAACTGAACTCATCCCAATTCAAACACTGAACTCATTCCAATCCCAACACTGAACTCATCCCAATCCAAACACGGAACTCATCCCAATCCACAAACTGAACTCATCCCAATCCTAACACTGAACTCATCCCAATCCAAACACTGAACTCATCCCAATCCACAAACTCAACTCATCTCAATCCAAACACTGAACTCATCCCAATCCACAAACTGAACTGATCCCAATCCTAACACTAAACTCATCCCAAACCAAACACAGAACTCATCCCAATCAACAAACTCAACTCATCCCAATCCAAACACTGATCTCATCGCAATCCAAACACTGAACTCATCCCAATCCACAAACTGAACTCATCCCAATCCAAACATTGAACTCATCCCAATCGCAACACTGAACTCATCCCAATCCACAAACTGAACTCATCCCATCCAAACACTGAACTCATCCCAATCCCAACACTGATCTCATCCCAATCCACAAACTGAACTCATCCCAATCCACAAACTGAACTCATCCCAATTCAAACACTGAACTCATTCCAATCCCAACACTGAACTCATCCCAATCCAAACACGGAACTCATCCCAATCCACAAACTGAACTCATCCCAATCCTAACACTGAACTCATCCCAATCCAAACACTGAACTCATCCCAATCCACAAACTCAACTCATCTCAATCCAAACACTGAACTCATCCCAATCCACAAACTGAACTGATCCCAATCCTAACACTAAACTCATCCCAAACCAAACACTGAACTCATCCCAATCCACAAACTGAACTCATCCCAAACCAAACACAGAACTCATCCCAATCAACAAACTCAACTCATCCCAATCCAAACACTGAACTCATCGCAATCCAAACACTGAACTCATCCCAATCCAAATATTGAACTCAGCCCAATCCAAACACTGAACTCATCCCAATCCACAAACTTAACTCATCCCAATCCACAAACTGAATTCATCCCAATCCAAACACTGAACTCATTCCAATCCCAACACTGAACTCATCCCAATCCAAACACTGAACTCATCCCAATCCACAAACTGAACTCATCCCAATCCACAAACTGAACTCATCGCAATCCAAACACTGAACTCATCCCAATCCAAACATTGAACTCATCCCAATCCAAACACGGATCTCATCCCAAACCACAAACTGAACACATCCCAATCCAAACATTGAACTCAGCCCAATCCAAACATGGAACTCATACCAAACCACAAACTGAACTCATCCAAATCCAAACACTAAACTCAGCCCATTCCAAACACTGAACTCATCCCAATCCCAAACTGAAATCATCCCAATCCACAAACTGAACTCATCCAAATCCAAACACTAAACTCATCCCAATCCAAACACTGAACTCATCCCAATCCCAAACTGAAATCATCCCAATCCACCAACTGAACTCATCCCATTCCAGACACAGAATTCATCCCAATCCAAACAATGAACTCATCCCAATTCAGGCACTGAACGCATCCCAATCCAAAGACTGAACTCATCCCAATTGAAACACTGAACTCATCCGAATCCAAACACTGAACTCATCCCAAACCACAAACTGAACTCAATCCCAATCCACAAACTGAACTCATCCCAATCCAAACATTGAACTCATCCCAATCCCAACACTGAACTCATCCCAATCCACAAACTGAACTCATCCCATCCAAACACTGAACTCATCCCAATCCCAACACTGATCTCATCCCAATCCACAAACTGAACTCATCCCAATCCACAAACTGAACTCATCCCAATTCAAACACTGAACTCATTCCAATCCCAACACTGAACTCATCCCAATCCAAACACGGACCTCATCCCAATCCACAAACTGAACTCATCCCAATCCTAACACTGAACTCATCCCAATCCAAACACTGAACTCATCCCAATCCACAAACTCAACTCATCTCAATCCAAACACTGAACTCATCCCAATCCACAAACTGAACTGATCCCAATCCTAACACTAAACTCATCCCAAACCAAACACTGAACTCATCCGAATCCAAACACTGAACTCATCCCAAACCACAAACTGAACTCAATCCCAATCCACAAACTGAACTCATCCCAATCCAAACATTGAACTCATCCCAATCCCAACACTGAACTCATCCCAATCCACAAACTGAACTCATCCCATCCAAACACTGAACTCATCCCAATCCCAACACTGATCTCATCCCAATCCACAAACTGAACTCATCCCAATCCACAAACTGAACTCATCCCAATTCAAACACTGAACTCATTCCAATCCCAACACTGAACTCATCCCAATCCAAACACGGAACTCATCCCAATCCACAAACTGAACTCATCCCAATCCTAACACTGAACTCATCCCAATCCAAACACTGAACTCATCCCAATCCACAAACTCAACTCATCTCAATCCAAACACTGAACTCATCCCAATCCACAAACTGAACTGATCCCAATCCTAACACTAAACTCATCCCAAACCAAACACAGAACTCATCCCAATCAACAAACTCAACTCATCCCAATCCAAACACTGAACTCATCGCAATCCAAACACTGAACTCATCCCAATCCAAATATTGAACTCAGCCCAATCCAAACACTGAACTCATCCCAATCCACAAACTTAACTCATCCCAATCCACAAACTGAATTCATCCCAATCCAAACACTGAACTCATTCCAATCCCAACACTGAACTCATCCCAATCCAAACACTGAACTCATCCCAATCCACAAACTGAACTCATCCCAATCCACAAACTGAACTCATCGCAATCCAAACACTGAACTCATCCCAATCCAAACATTGAACTCATCCCAATCCAAACACGGATCTCATCCCAAACCACAAACTGAACACATCCCAATCCAAACATTGAACTCAGCCCAATCCAAACATGGAACTCATACCAAACCACAAACTGAACTCATCCAAATCCAAACACTAAACTCAGCCCATTCCAAACACTGAACTCATCCCAATCCCAAACTGAAATCATCCCAATCCACAAACTGAACTCATCCCAATCCAAACACTGAACTCATCCCAATCCCAAACTGAAACCATCCCAATCCACCAACTGAACTCATCCCATTCCAGACACTGAATTCATCCCAATCCAAACACTGAACTCATCCCAATCCACAAACTGAACTCATCCCAATCCACAAACTGAACTCATCGCAATCCAAACACTGAACTCATCCCAATCCAAACATTGAACTCATCCCAATCCAAACACGGAACTCATCCCAAACCACAAACTGAATTCATCCCAATCCAAACATTGAACTCATCCCAATGCAAACATGGAACTCATCCCAAACCACAAACTGAACTCATCCCAATCCAAACACTGAACTCATCCCAATCCCAAACTGAAATCATCCCAATCCACCAACTGAAATCTTCCCAATCCAAACAATGAACTTATCCCAATCCAAACAGTGAACTCATCCCAACACAAACACTGAACTCATCCCAATCCAAACACTGAAATCATCCCAATCCAAGCACTGAACTCATTCCAATCCAGCACTGAACTCATCCCAATCCACAAATTGAACATATCCCAAACCAAACACTGAATTCATCACAATCCTAACATTGAACTCATCCCAATCTAAAAACTGAACACATCCCAATCCAAACACAGAACTCATCCCAATTCAAACACTGAACTCATCCCAATCCACAAACTGAAGTCATCCCAATCCAAACACTGAACTCATCCCAACCCAAACCCTAAACTCATCCCAATCCAAACACTGTACTCATCCCAATCCACAAACTGAACTCATCCCAATCCAAACACTGAACTCATCCCAATCGAAACACTAAACTCATCCCAATCCAAACACTGAACTCATCCCAATCCAAACACTGAACTCAACCCAATCCACAAACTGAACTCATCCCAATTCACAAACTGAACTCATCCCAATCCAAACACAGAATTCAGCCCAATCGAAACATTAAACTCATCCCAATCCAAACACTGAACTCATCCCAATCCAAACACTAAACTCATCCCAATCCAAACACTGAACTCATCCCAATCCAAACACTGAACTCATCCCAATTGAAACACTGAACTCATCCCAATCCAAACACTGAACTCATCCCAATCCCTAAACTGAACTCATCCCAATCCCGACACTGAACTCATCCCAATCCCGACACTGAACTCATCCCAATCGAGACACTAAAATCATCCCAATCCAAACACTGAACTCATCCCACTCGAGACAATGAACTCATCCCACTCGAGACAATGAACTCATCCCACTCCAAACACAGAGCTCATCACAATCCAAACACTGAACTCATCCCAATCCACAAACTGAGCTCGTCCCAATCCACAAACTGAATTCATCCCAATACACAAACTGAACTCATCGCAAACCAAACACTGAACTCATCCCAATCCAAACATTGAACTCATCCCAAGCCGAACACTGAACTCATCCCAATCCACAAATTTAATTAATCCCAACCCAAACACTGAACTCGTCCCAATCCACAAACTGAACTCAATCCCAATCCACAAACTGAACTCATCTCAATCCAAACACTGAACTCATCCCAATCCACAAACTGAACTCATCCCAATCCTAACACTAAACTCATCCCAAACCAAACACAGAACTCATCCCAATCCACAAACTCAACTCATCCCAATCCAAACACTGAACTCATCCCAATCCACAAACTGGACTCATCCCAATCCAAACACTGAACTCATCCCAATCCAAAATCCAAACTCATCCCAATCCAAACACTGAACTCATCCTAGTCCCCAAACTGAACTCATCCCAATCCACAAACTGAACTCATCCCATTCCAGACACTGAATTCATCCCAATCCAAACACTGAACTCATCCCAATCCACAAACTGAACTCATCCCAATCCACAAACTGAACTCATCCCATTCCAGACACTGAATTCATCCCAATCCAAACACTGAACTCATCCCAATCCACAAACTGAACTCGTCCCAATCCACAAGCTGAACTCATCGCAATCCAAACACTGAACTCATCCCAATCCAAACATTGAACTCATCCCAATCCAAACATGGAACTCATCCCAAACCACAAACTGAACTCATCCAAATCCAAACACTAAACTGATCCCAATCCAAACATTGAACTCATCCCAATCCAAACACTGAACTCATCCCATTCCACGAATAACTCATCCCAATCCAAACACTGAACTCATCCCAAACCACAAACTGAACTCATCCCAATCCAAAACCCAAACTCAGCCCAATCCAAACACTGAACTCATCCCAATCCACGAACTGAACTCATCGCAATCCACAAACTGAACTCATCCCAATCCAAACATTGAACTCATCCCAATCCAAACACGGAACTCATCCCAAACCACCAACTGAACTCATCCCAATCCAAACATTGAACTCATCCCAATCCACAAACTGAACTCATCCCAAACCAAACACAGAACTCATCCCAATCCACAAACTCAACTCATCACAATCCAAACACTGAACTCATCGCATTCCACGAATAACTCATCCCAATCCAAACACTGAACTCATCCCAATCCACAAACTGAACTCATCCCAATCCAAACACTGAACTCATCCCAAGCCAAAATCCGAACTCATCCCAATCCAAACACTGAACTCAGCCCAATCCAAACACTGAACTCAGCCCAAACCACAAACTGAACTCAGCCCAATCCACAAACTGAACTCAGCCCATTCCAGACACTGAATTCATCCCAATCCAAACACTGAACTCATCCCAATCCACAAACTGAACTCATCCCAATCCACAAACTGAACTCATCCCAATCCAAACATTGAACTCATCCCAAACCACAAACTGAACTCATCCAAATCCAAACACTAAACTCATCCCAATCCAAACACTGAACTCATCCCAATCCCAAACTGAAATCATCCCAATCCACCAACTGAACTCATCCCATTCCAGACACTGAATTCATCCCAATCCAATCAATGAACTCATCCCAATTCAGGCACTGAACGCATCCCAATCCAAACACTGAACTCATCCCAATCCACAAACTGAACTCAATCCCAATCCACAAACTGAACTCATCCCAATCCAAACATTGAACTCATCCCAATCCCAACACTGAACTCATCCCAATCCACAAACTGAACTCATCCCATCCAAACACTGAACTCATCCCAATCCCAACACTGATCTCATCCCAATCCACAAACTGAACTCATCCCAATCCACAAACTGAACTCATCCCAATTCAAACACTGAACTCATTCCAATCCCAACACTGAACTCATCCCAATCCAAACACTGAACTCATCCCAATCCACAAACTGAACTCATCCCAATCCTAACACTGAACTCATCGCAATCCAAACACTGAACTCATCCCAATTCTCAAATTGAAGTCATCCCAATCCAAACACTGAACTCATCCCAATCCAAACATTAAACTCATCCCAATCCTAACACTGAACTCATCCCAATCCACAAACTGAACTCGTCCCAATCCAAACACTGAACTCATCCCAAGTGAAACACTGAACTCATCCCAATCAAAACACTGAACTCATCCCAATCAAAACACTGAACTCATCCCAATTGAAGTACTGAACTCATCCCAATTGAAGTACTGAACTCATCCCAATTGAAACACTGAACTCATCCCAATCCAAACCCTAAACTCATCCCAATCCAAACACTGAACTCATCCCAACCCACACCCTAAATTCTTCCCAATCCAAACACTGAACTCATCCCAATCCAAACACTAAACTCATCCCAATCCAAACACTGAACTCATCACAATCCACAAACTGAACTCATCACAATCCAAACACTGAACTCAACCCAATCCACAAACTGAACGCATCCCAATCCACAAATTGAACTCATCCCAATCCAACCACGGAACTCATCCCAATCCAAACACAGAACTCATCCCAAACCACCAACTGAGCTCATCCCAATCCACAAACTGAACTCATCCCAAACCGAACAGTGAACTCTTCCCAATTGAAATACTGAACTCATCCCAATTGAAGCACTGAACTCACCCCAATTGCAACACTGAACTCATTCCAATCCAAACACTGAACTCATCCCAATTGAAACATTGAACACATCCCAATCCATCACTGAACTCATCCCAATCCATCACTGAACTCATCCCAATCCGAACACTGAACTCATCCCAATCCAAACACTAAACTCATCCCAATCGAAACACTGAACTCATCCCAATCCATCACTGAACTCATCCCAATCCGAACACTGAACTCATCCCATTCCACAAACTGAACTCATCTCAATCCAAACACTGAACTAATCCCAATTCTCAAATTGAAGTCATCCCAATCCAAACACTGAACTCATCCCAATCCACAAACTGAACTCATCCCAATCCAAACACTGAACTCATCCCAATTGAAACACTGAACTCATTCCAATCCAACAACTGAACTCATCCCAATTCAAACACTGAACTCATCCCAATTGAAATACTGAACACGTCCCAATCCATCACTGAACTCATCCCAATCCAAACGCTGAACTCATCCCAATCCAAACAATGAACTTATCCCAATCCAAACACTGAACTCATCCCAACACAAACACTGAACTCATCCCAATCCAAACACTGAAATCATCCCAATCCAAGCACTGAACTCATTCCAATCCAGCACTGAACTCATCCCAATCCACAAATTGAACATATCCCAAACCAAACACTGAATTCATCCCAATCCTAACATTGAACTCATCCCAATCTAAAAACTGAACTCATCCCAATCCAAACACAGAACTCATCCCAATTGAAACACTGAACTCATCCCAATCCAAACACTGAACTTGTCCCAATCCACAAACTGAAGTCATCCCAATCCAAACACTGAACTCATCCCAACCCAAACCCTAAACTCATCCCAATCCAAACACTGAACTCATCCCAATCCACAAACTGAACTCATCCCAATCCAAACACTGAACTCATCCCAATCGAAACACTAAACTCATCCCAATCCAAACACTGAACTCATCCCAATCCAAACACTGAACTCAACCCAATCCACAAACTGAACTCATCCCAATCTAAACACTGAACTCATCCCAACCCACACACTGAACTCATCCTGATCTACAAACTGAATTCAGCCCAATCGAAAAATTAAACTCATCCCAATCCAAACACTGAACTCATCACAATCCAAACATTAAACTCATCCCAATCCAAACACTGAACTCATCCCAATCCAAACACTGAACTCATCCCAATTCACAAACTGAACTCATCCCAATCCAAACACTTAACTCATCCCAACACAAACACTGAACTCATCCCAATCCAACCACTGAAATCATCCCAATCCAAACACTGAACTCATTCCAATCCAGCACTGAACTCATCCCAATCCACGAATTGAACATATCCCAAACCAAACACTGAATTCATCCCAATCCTAACATTGAACTCATCCCAATCTAAAAACTGAACTCATCCCAATTGAAACACTGAACTCATCCCAATCCAAACACTGAACTCATCTTAATCCACAAACTGAAGTCATCCCAATCCAAACACTGAACTCATCCCAACCCAAACCCTAAACTCATCGCTATCCAAACACTGAACTCATCCCAATCCACAAACTGAACTCATCCCAATCCAAACACTGAACTCATCCCAATCCTAACACTAAACTCATCCCAAACCAAACACTGAACTCATCCCAATCTACAAACTGAACTCATCCCAAACCAAACACAGAACTCATCCCAATCAACAAACTCAACTCATACCAATCCAAACACTGAACTCATGCCAATCCCAACTCGGAACTCATCCCATTCCACGAATAACTCATCCCAATCCAAACAGTGAACTCATCCCAATCCACAAACTGAACTCATCCCAATCCAAACACTGAACTCATCCCAATCCAAAATCCGAACTCATCCCAATCCAAATACTGAACTCAGCCCAATCCAAACACTGAACTCATCCCAATCCACAAACTGAACTCATCCCAATCCACAAACTGAATTCATCCCAATCCAAACACTGAACTCATCCTAATCCACAAACTGAACTCATCCCAATCCACAAACTGAACTCATCGCAATCCAAACACTGAACTCATCCCAATCTAAACATTGAACTCATCCCAATCCAAACACGGAACTCATCCCAAACCACAAACTGAACACATCCCAATCCAAACATTGAACTCATCCCAATCCAAACATGGAACACATACCAAACCACAAACTGAACTCATCCAAATCCAAACACTAAACTCATCCCAATCCAAACACTGAACTCATCCCAATCCAAACACTGAACTCATCCCAATCCACAAACTGAACTCATCCCAATCCAAACATTGAACTCATCCCAATCCAAACACAGAACTCATCCCAAACCACCAACTGAACTCATCCCAATCCAAACATTGAACTCATCCCAATCCACAAACTGAACTCATCCCAAACCAAACACAGAACTCATCCCAATCCACAAACTCAACTCATCACAATCCAAACACTGAACTCATCGCATTCCACGAATAACTCATCCCAATCCAAACACTGAACTCATCCCAATCCACAAACTGAACTCATCCCAATCCAAACACTGAACTCATCCCAAGCCAAAATCCGAACTCATCCCAATCCAAACACTGAACTCAGCCCAATCCAAACACTGAACTCAGCCCAAACCACAAACTGAACTCAGCCCAATCCACAAACTGAACTCAGCCCATATCAGACACTGAATTCATCCCAATCCAAACACTGAACTCATCCCAATCCACAAACTGAACTCATCCCAATCCACAAACTGAACTCATCCCAATCCAAACATTGAACTCATCCCAATCCAAACATGGAACTCATCCCAAACCACAAACTGAACTCATCCAAATCCAAACACTAAACTCATCCCAATCCAAACACTGAACTCATCCCAATCCCAAACTGAAATCATCCCAATCCACCAACTGAACTCATCCCATTCCAGACACTGAATTCATCCCAATCCAATCAATGAACTCATCCCAATTCAGGCACTGAACGCATCCCAATCCAAACACTGAACTCATCCCAATCCACAAACTGAACTCAATCCCAATCCACAAACTGAACTCATCACAATCCAAACATTGAACTCATCCCAATCCCAACACTGAACTCATCCCAATCCACAAACTGAACTCATCCCATCCAAACACTGAACTCATCCCAATCCCAACACTGATCTCATCCCAATCCACAAACTGAACTCAATCCCAATCCACAAACTGAACTCATCCCAATCCAAACATTGAACTCATCCCAAGCCCAACACTGATCTCATCCCAATCCACAAACTGAACTCATCCCAATCCACAAACTGAACTCATCCCAATCCAAACACTGAACTCATTCCAATCCCAACACTGAACTCATCCCAATCCACAAACTGAACTCATCCCAATCCTAACACTGAACTCATCCCAATCCAAACACTGAACTCATCCCAATCCACAAACTCAACTCATCTCAATCCAAACACTGAACTCATCCCAATCCACAAACTGAACTCATCCCAATCCTAACACTAAACTCATCCCAAACCAAAGACTGAACTCATCCCAATCTACAAACTGAACTCATCCCAAACCAAACACAGAACTCATCCCAATCAACAAACTCAACTCATACCAATCCAAACAGTGAACTCATCCCAATCCACAAACTGAACTCATCCCAATCCAAACACTGAACTCATCCCAATCCAAAATCCGAACTCATCCCAATCCAAATACTGAACTCAGCCCAATCCAAACACTGAACTCATCCCAATCCACAAACTGAACTCATCCCAATCCACAAACTGAATTCATCCCAATCCAAACACTGAACTCATCCTAATCCACAAACTGAACTCATCCCAATCCACAAACTGAACTCAGCCCAATCCACAAACTGAACTAAGCCCATATCAGACACTGAATTCATCCCAATCCAAACACTGAACTCATCCCAATCCACAAACTGAACTCATCCCAATCCACAAACTGAACTCATCCCAATCCAAACATTGAACTCATCCCAATCCAAACATGGAACTCATCCCAAACCACAAACTGAACTCATCCAAATCCAAACACTAAACTCATCCCAATCCAAACACTGAACTCATCCCAATCCCAAACTGAAATCATCCCAATCCACCAACTGAACTCATCCCATTCCAGACACTGAATTCATCCCAATCCAATCAATGAACTCATCCCAATTCAGGCACTGAACGCATCCCAATCCAAACACTGAACTCATCCCAATCCACAAACTGAACTCAATCCCAATCCACAAACTGAACTCATCCCAATCCAAACATTGAACTCATCCCAAGCCCAACACTGATCTCATCCCAATCCACAAACTGAACTCATCCCAATCCACAAACTGAACTCATCCCAATCCAAACACTGAACTCATTCCAATCCCAACACTGAACTCATCCCAATCCACAAACTGAACTCATCCCAATCCTAACACTGAACTCATCCCAATCCAAACACTGAACTCATCCCAATCCACAAACTCAACTCATCTCAATCCAAACACTGAACTCATCCCAATCCACAAACTGAACTCATCCCAATCCTAACACTAAACTCATCCCAAACCAAAGACTGAACTCATCCCAATCTACAAACTGAACTCATCCCAAACCAAACACAGAACTCATCCCAATCAACAAACTCAACTCATACCAATCCAAACAGTGAACTCATCCCAATCCACAAACTGAACTCATCCCAATCCAAACACTGAACTCATCCTAATCCAAAATCCGAACTCATCCCAATCCAAATACTGAACTCAGCCCAATCCAAACACTGAACTCATCCCAATCCACAAACTGAACTCATCCCAATCCACAAACTGAATTCATCCCAATCCAAACACTGAACTCATCCTAATCCACAAACTGAACTCATCCCAATCCACAAACTGAACTCATCGCAATCCAAACACTGAACTCATCCCAATCTAAACATTGAACTCATCCCAATCCAAACACGGAACTCATCCCAAACCACAAACTGAACACATCCCAATCCAAACATTGAACTCATCCCAATCCAAACATGGAACTCATACCAAACCACAAACTGAACTCATCCAAATCCAAACACTAAACTCATCCCAATCCAAACACTGAACTCATCCAAATCCAAACACTGAACTCATCCCAATCCACAAACTGAACTCATCCTAATCCAAACATTGAACTCATCCCAATCCACAAACTGAACTCAGCCCATTCCAAACACTGAACTCATCCCAATCCCAAACTGACATCAACCCAATCCACAAACTGAACTCATCCCAATCCAAACACTGAACTCATCCCAATCCCAAACTGAAACCATCCCAATCCACCAACTGAACTCATCCCATTCCAGACACTGAATTCATCCCAATCCAAACAGTGAACTCATCCCAATCCACAAACTGAACTCATCCCAATCCACAAACTGAACTCATCCAAATCCAAACACTAAACTCATCCCAATCCAAACACTGAACTCATCCCAATCCCAAACTGAAATCATCCCAATCCACCAACTGAACTCATCCCATTCCAGACACTGAATTCATCCCAATCCAATCAATGAACTCATCCCAATTCAGGCACTGAACGCATCCCAATCCAAAAACTGAACTCATCACAATCCACAAACTGAACTCAATCCCAATCCACAAACTGAACTCATCCCAATCCAAACATTGAACTCATCCCAATCCCAACACTGAACTCATCCCAATCCACAAACTGAACTCATCCCATCCAAACACTGAACTCATCCCAATCCCAACACTGATCTCATCCCAATCCACAAACTGAACTCAATCCCAATCCACAAACTGAACTCATCCCAATCCAAACATTGAACTCATCCCAAGCCCAACACTGATCTCATCCCAATCCACAAACTGAACTCATCCCAATCCACAAACTGAACTCATCCCAATCCAAACACTGAACTCATTCCAATCCCAACACTGAACTCATCCCAATCCACAAACTGAACTCATCCCAATCCTAACACTGAACTCATCCCAATCCAAACACTGAACTCATCCCAATCCACAAACTCAACTCATCTCAATCCAAACACTGAACTCATCCCAATCCACAAACTGAACTCATCCCAATCCTAACACTAAACTCATCCCAAACCAAAGACTGAACTCATCCCAATCTACAAACTGAACTCATCCCAAACCAAACACAGAACTCATCCCAATCAACAAACTCAACTCATACCAATCCAAACAGTGAACTCATCCCAATCCACAAACTGAACTCATCCCAATCCAAACACTGAACTCATCCCAATCCAAAATCCGAACTCATCCCAATCCAAATACTGAACTCAGCCCAATCCAAACACTGAACTCATCCCAATCCACAAACTGAACTCATCCCAATCCACAAACTGAATTCATCCCAATCCAAACACTGAACTCATGCTAATCCACAAACTGAACTCATCCCAATCCACAAACTGAACTCATCGCAATCCAAACACTGAACTCATCCCAATCTAAACATTGAACTCATCCCAATCCAAACACGGAACTCATCCCAAACCACAAACTGAACACATCCCAATCCAAACATTGAACTCATCCCAATCCAAACATGGAACTCATACCAAACCACAAACTGAACTCATCCAAATCCAAACACTAAACTCATCCCAATCCAAACACTGAACTCATCCAAATCCAAACACTGAACTCATCCCAATCCACAAACTGAACTCATCCTAATCCAAACATTGAACTCATCCCAATCCACAAACTGAACTCAGCCCATTCCAAACACTGAACTCATCCCAATCCCAAACTGACATCATCCCAATCCACAAACTGAACTCATCCCAATCCAAACACTGAACTCATCCCAATCCCAAACTGAAACCATCCCAATCCACCAACTGAACTCATCCCATTCCAGACACTGAATTCATCCCAATCCAAACAGTGAACTCATCCCAATCCACAAACTGAACTCATCCCAATCCACAAACTGAACTCATCCAAATCCAAACACTAAACTCATCCCAATCCAAACACTGAACTCATCCCAATCCCAAACTGAAATCATCCCAATCCACCAACTGAACTCATCCCATTCCAGACACTGAATTCATCCCAATCCAATCAATGAACTCATCCCAATTCAGGCACTGAACGCATCCCAATCCAAACACTGAACTCATCCCAATCCACAAACTGAACTCAATCCCAATCCACAAACTGAACTCATCCCAATCCAAACATTGAACTCATCCCAATCCCAACACTGAACTCATCCCAATCCACAAACTGAACTCATCCCATCCAAACACTGAACTCATCCCAATCCCAACACTGATCTCATCCCAATCCACAAACTGAACTCAATCCCAATCCACAAACTGAACTCATCCCAATCCAAACATTGAACTCATCCCAAGCCCAACACTGATCTCATCCCAATCCACAAACTGAACTCATCCCAATCCACAAACTGAACTCATCCCAATCCAAACACTGAACTCATTCCAATCCCAACACTGAACTCATCCCAATCCACAAACTGAACTCATCCCAATCCTAACACTGAACTCATCCCAATCCAAACACTGAACTCATCCCAATCCACAAACTCAACTCATCTCAATCCAAACACTGAACTCATCCCAATCCACAAACTGAACTCATCCCAATCCTAACACTAAACTCATCCCAAACCAAAGACTGAACTCATCCCAATCTACAAACTGAACTCATCCCAAACCAAACACAGAACTCATCCCAATCAACAAACTCAACTCATACCAATCCAAACAGTGAACTCATCCCAATCCACAAACTGAACTCATCCCAATCCAAACACTGAACTCATCCCAATCCAAAATCCGAACTCATCCCAATCCAAATACTGAACTCAGCCCAATCCAAACACTGAACTCATCCCAATCCACAAACTGAACTCATCCCAATCCACAAACTGAATTCATCCCAATCCAAACACTGAACTCATGCTAATCCACAAACTGAACTCATCCCAATCCACAAACTGAACTCATCGCAATCCAAACACTGAACTCATCCCAATCTAAACATTGAACTCATCCCAATCCAAACACGGAACTCATCCCAAACCACAAACTGAACACATCCCAATCCAAACATTGAACTCATCCCAATCCAAACATGGAACTCATACCAAACCACAAACTGAACTCATCCAAATCCAAACACTAAACTCATCCCAATCCAAACACTGAACTCATCCAAATCCAAACACTGAACTCATCCCAATCCACAAACTGAACTCATCCTAATCCAAACATTGAACTCATCCCAATCCACAAACTGAACTCAGCCCATTCCAAACACTGAACTCATCCCAATCCCAAACTGACATCATCCCAATCCACAAACTGAACTCATCCCAATCCAAACACTGAACTCATCCCAATCCCAAACTGAAACCATCCCAATCCACCAACTGAACTCATCCCATTCCAGACACTGAATTCATCCCAATCCAAACAGTGAACTCATCCCAATCCACAAACTGAACTCATCCCAATCCACAAACTGAACTCATCCCAAACCAAACACAGAACTCATCCCAATCAACAAACTCAACTCATACCAATCCAAACAGTGAACTCATCCCAATCCACAAACTGAACTCATCCCAATCCAAACACTGAACTCATCCCAATCCAAAATCCGAACTCATCCCAATCCAAATACTGAACTCAGCCCAATCCAAACACTGAACTCATCCCAATCCACAAACTGAACTCATCCCAATCCACAAACTGAATTCATCCCAATCCAAACACTGAACTCATCCTAATCCACAAACTGAACTCATCCCAATCCACAAACTGAACTCATCGCAATCCAAACACTGAACTCATCCCAATCTAAACATTGAACTCATCCCAATCCACAAACTGAACTCATCCCAAACCAAACACAGAACTCATCCCAATCCACAAACTCAACTCATCACAATCCAAACACTGAACTCATCGCATTCCACGAATAACTCATCCCAATCCAAACACTGAACTCATCCCAATCCACAAACTGAACTCATCCCAATCCAAACACTGAACTCATCCCAAGCCAAAATCCGAACTCATCCCAATCCAAACACTGAACTCAGCCCAATCCAAACACTGAACTCAGCCCAAACCACAAACTGAACTCAGCCCAATCCACAAACTGAACTCAGCCCATATCAGACACTGAATTCATCCCAATCCAAACACTGAACTCATCCCAATCCACAAACTGAACTCATCCCAATCCACAAACTGAACTCATCCCAATCCAAACATTGAACTCATCCCAATCCAAACATGGAACTCATCCCAAACCACAAACTGAACTCATCCAAATCCAAACACTAAACTCATCCCAATCCAAACACTGAACTCATCCCAATCCCAAACTGAAATCATCCCAATCCACCAACTGAACTCATCCCATTCCAGACACTGAATTCATCCCAATCCAATCAATGAACTCATCCCAATTCAGGCACTGAACGCATCCCAATCCAAACACTGAACTCATCCCAATCCACAAACTGAACTCAATCCCAATCCACAAACTGAACTCATCCCAATCCAAACATTGAACTCATCCCAATCCCAACACTGAACTCATCCCAATCCACAAACTGAACTCATCCCATCCAAACACTGAACTCATCCCAATCCCAACACTGATCTCATCCCAATCCACAAACTGAACTCATCCCAATCCACAAACTGAACTCATCCCAATTCCAACACTGAACTCATTCCAATCCCAACACTGAACTCATCCCAATCCAAACACTGAACTCATCCCAATCCACAAACTGAACTCATCCCAATCCTAACACTGAACTCATCCCAATCCAAACACTGAACTCATCCCAATCCACAAACTCAACTCATCTCAATCCAAACACTGAACTCATCCCAAACCACAAACTGAACTCATCCCAATCCTAACACGAAACTCATCCCAAACCAAACACTGAACTCATCCCAATCCACAAACTGAACTCATCCCAAACCAAACACAGAACTCATCCCAATCAACAAACTCAACTCATATCAATCCAAACACTGAACTCATGCCAATCCCAACTCGGAACTCATCCCATTCCACGAATAACTCATCCCAATCCAAACACTGAACTCATCCCAATCCACAAACTGAACTCATCCCAATCCAAACACTGAACTCATCCCAATCCAAACTCCGAACTCATCCCAATCCAAATATTGAACTCAGCCCAATCCAAACACTGAACTCATCCCAATCCACAAACTGAACTCATCCCAATCCACAAACTGAATTCATCCCAATCCAAACACTGAACTCATCCCAATCTACAAACTGAACTCATCCCAATCCACAAACTGAACTCATCGCAATCCAAACACTGAACTCATCCCAATCCAAACATTGAACTCATCCCAATCCAAACACTGAACTCATCCCATTCCACGAATAACTCATCCCAATCCAAACACTGAACTCATCCCAATCCACAAACTGAACTCATCCCAATCCAAAACCCAAACTCAGCCCAATCCAAACACTGAACTCATCCAAACCAACGAACTGAACTCATCGCAATCCACAAACTGAACTCATCCCAATCCAAACATTGAACTCATCCCAATCCAAACACGGAACTCATCCCAAACCACCAACTGAACTCATCCCAATCCAAACATTGAACTCATCCCAATCCACAAACTGAACTCATCCCAAACCAAACACAGAACTCATCCCAATCCACAAACTCAACTCATCACAATCCAAACACTGAACTCATCGCATTCCACGAATAACTCATCCCAATCCAAACACTGAACTCATCCCAATCCACAAACTGAACTCATCCCAATCCAAACACTGAACTCATCCCAAGCCAATATCCGAACTCATCCCAATCCAAACAATGAAATCAGCCCAATCCAAACACTGAACTCAGCCCAAACCACAAACTGAACTCAGCCCATTCCAGACACTGAATTCATCCCAATCCAAACACTGAACTCATCCCAATCCACAAACTGAACTCATCCCAATCCACAAACTGAACTCATCCCAATCCAAACATTGAACTCATCCCAATCCAAACATGGAACTCATCCCAAACCACAAACTGAACTCATCCAAATCCAAACACTAAACTCATCCCAATCCAAACACTGAACTCATCCCAATCCCAAACTGAAATCATCCCAATCCACCAACTGAACTCATCCCATTCCAGACACTGAATTCATCCCAATCCAATCAATGAACTCATCCCAATTCAGGCACTGAACGCATCCCAATCCAAACACTGAACTCATCCCAATCCACAAACTGAACTCAATCCCAATCCACAAACTGAACTCATCCCAATCCAAACATTGAACTCATCCCAATCCCAACACTGAACTCATCCCAATCCACAAACTGAACTCATCCCATCCAAACACTGAACTCATCCCAATCCCAACACTGATCTCATCCCAATCCACAAACTGAACTCATCCCAATCCACAAACTGAACTCATCCCAATTCAAACACTGAACTCATTCCAATCCCAACACTGAACTCATCCCAATCCAAACACTGAACTCATCCCAATCCACAAACTGAACTCATCCCAATCCTAACACTGAACTCATCGCAATCCAAACACTGAACTCATCCCAATTCTCAAATTGAAGTCATCCCAATCCAAACACTGAACTCATCCCAATCCAAACATTAAACTCATCCCAATCCTAACACTGAACTCATCCCAATCCACAAACTGAACTCGTCCCAATCCAAACACTGAACTCATCCCAAGTGAAACACTGAACTCATCCCAATCAAAACACTGAACTCATCCCAATTGAAGTACTGAACTCATCCCAATTGAAACACTGAACTCATCCCAATCCAAACCCTAAACTCATCCCAATCCAAACACTGAACTCATCCCAACCCACACCCTAAATTCTTCCCAATCCAAACACTGAACTCATCCCAATCCAAACACTAAACTCATCCCAATCCAAACACTGAACTCATCACAATCCACAAACTGAACTCATCACAATCCAAACACTGAACTCAACCCAATCCACAAACTGAACGCATCCCAATCCACAAATTGAACTCATCCCAATCCAACCACTGAACTCATCCCAATCCAAACACAGAACTCATCCCAAACCACCAACTGAGCTCATCCCAATCCACAAACTGAACTCATCCCAAACCGAACAGTGAACTCTTCCCAATTGAAATACTGAACTCATCCCAATTGAAGCACTGAACTCACCCCAATTGCAACACTGAACTCATTCCAATCCAAACACTGAACTCATCCCAATCCATCACTGAACTCATCCCAATCCGAACACTGAACTCATCCCAATCCAAACACTAAACTCAGCCCAATCGAAACACTGAACTCATCCCAATCCATCACTGAACTCATCCCAATCCGAACACTGAACTCATCCCATTCCACAAACTGAACTCATCTCAATCCAAACACTGAACTAATCCCAATTCTCAAATTGAAGTCATCCCAATCCAAACACTGAACTCATCCCAATCCACAAACTGAACTCATCCCAATCCAAACACTGAACTCATCCCAATTGAAACACTGAACTCATCCCAAATGAAACACTGAACACGTCCTAATCCATCACTGAAATCATCCCAATCCAAACGCTGAACTCATCCCAATCCAAACAATGAACTCATCCCAATTCAAACACTGAACTCATCCCAATTCAAACACTGAACTCATCCCAATTCAAACACTGAACACATCCCAATCCATCACTGAACTGATCCCAATCCAAACGGTGAACTCATCCCAATCCAAACACTGAACTCATCCCAATCCAAACACTGAACTCATCCCAATCCAAAAACTGAACTCATCCCAATCCACAAACTGAAGTCATCACAATCCAAACACTGAACTCATCACAATCCAAACACTGAACTCATCCCAATCCACAAACTGAACTCATCCCAATCCAAACACTGAACTCATCCCAATCCAAACACTGAACTCATCCCAATCCACAAACTGAAGTCATCCCAACCCAAACCCCAAACTCATCCCAATCCAAACATTGAACTCATCACAGTCCAAACACTGAACTCATCCCAATCCACAAAGTGACCTCATCCCAATCCAAACACTTAACTCATCCCAATCTCAACACAGAGCTCATCCCAATCCAAACACTGAACTCATCCAGTACTGAACTCATCCCAATCCCGACACAGAGCTCATCCCAATCCAAACACTGAACTCATCCCAATCCAGTACTGAACTCATCCCAATCCACAAACTGAACATATCCCAATCCAAACATTGAACTCATCCCAATCCACAAACTTAACTCATCACAATCCACAAAGAGAACTCATCCCAATCCAACCACTGAACTCATCCCAATCCAACCACTGAACTCATCCCAATCCAAACACGGAACTCATCCCAATCCACCAACTGAACTCACCCCAATCGACAAACTGAACTCATCCCAATCCAAACAGTGAACTCTTCCCAATTGAAACATTGAACTCATCCCAATTGAAGCACTCAACTCATCCCAATTGCAACACTGAACTCATCCCAATCCAAACACTGAACTCATCCCAATCCAAACACTGAATTCTTCCCAATTGAAACACTGAACACATCCCAATCCATCAATGAACTCATCCCAATCCGAACAATGAACTCATCCCATTCCACAAACTGAACTCATCGCAATCCAAACACTGAACTAATCCCAATTCTCAAATTGAAGTCATCCCAATCCAAACACTGAACTCATCCCAATCCAAACACTGAACTAATCCCAATTCTCAAATTGAAGTCATCCCAATCCAAACACTGAACTCATCCCAATCCAAACACTGAACTCATCCCAATCCACAAACTGAACTCATCCCAATCCACGAATTGAACTCATCCCATTCCAGACACTGAACTCATCCCAATCCAAACACAGAACTTTACCCAATCCACAAATAACTCATCCCAATCCACAAACTGAACTCATCGCAATCCAAACACTGAACTCATCCCAATCCAAACATTGAACTCATCCCAATCCTAACACTGAACTCATCCCAATCCATGAACTGAACTCGTCCCAATCCAAACACTGAACTCATCCCAATTGAAACATTGTACTCATGCCAATCAAAACACTGAACTCATCCCAATTGAAGCACTGAACTCATCCCAATTGAAACACTGAACTCATCCCAATCCAAACCCTAAACTCATCCCAATCCAAACACTGAATTCATCCCAACCCAAACCCAAAACTCATCCCAATCCAAACACTGAACTCATCCCAATCCAAACACTAAACTCATCCCAATCCAAACACTGAACTCATCACAATCCAAACACTGAACTCATCACAATCCACAAACTGAACTCATCCCAATCCAAACACTGAACTCATCCCAATCCACACACTGAACTCATCCCGATCCACAAACTGAATTCAGCCCAATCAGAACACTGAACTCATCCCAATCCAAACATTGAACTCATTCCAATCCACAAACTGAATTCATCCCAATCCAAACACTGAACTCTTCCCAATTCTCAAATTGAAGTCATCCAGATACAAACACTGAACTCATCCCAACACAAACCCGAAACTCATCCCAATCCAAAGACTGAACTCATCCCAATCCACAAACTGAACTCATCCCATTCCAGACACTGAACTCATCCCAATCCAAACACAGAACTTTACCCAATCCACAATTAACTCATCCCAATCCACAAACTGAACTCATCGCAATCCAAACACTGAACTCATCCCAATCCAAACATTGAACTCATCCCTAGCCCAACACTGAACTTATTCAAATCCACAAACTGAACTCATCACAATCCACAAATTGAACTCATCCCATTCCAGACACTGAACTCATCCCAATCCAAACACAGAACTTTACCCAATCCACAATTAACTCATCCCAATCCACAAACTGAACTCATCGCAATCCAAACACTGAACTCATCCCAATCCAAACATTGAACTCATCCCAAGCCCAACACTGATCTCATCCCAATCCACAAACTGAACTCATCCCAATCCACAAACTGAACTCATCCCAATCCAAACACTGAACTCATTCCAATCCCAACACTGAACTCATCCCAATCCAAACACTGAACTCATCCCAATCCACAAACTGAACTCATCCCAATCCTAACACTGAACTCATCCCAATCCAAACACTGAACTCATCCCAATCCACAAACTCAACTCATCTCAATCCAAACACTGAACTCATCCCAATCCACAAACTGAACTCATCCCAATCCTAACACTAAACTCATCCCAAACCAAACACTGAACTCATCCCAATCTACAAACTGAACTCATCCCAAACCAAACACAGAACTCATCCCAATCAACAAACTCAACTCATACCAATCCAAACACTGAACTCATGCCAATCCCAACTCGGAACTCATCCCATTCCACGAATAACTCATCCCAATCCAAACAGTGAACTCATCCCAATCCACAAACTGAACTCATCCCAATCCAAACACTGAACTCATCCCAATCCAAAATCCGAACTCATCCCAATCCAAATACTGAACTCAGCCCAATCCAAACACTGAACTCATCCCAATCCACAAACTGAACTCATCCCAATCCACAAACTGAATTCATCCCAATCCAAACACTGAACTCATCCTAATCCACAAACTGAACTCATCCCAATCCACAAACTGAACTCAATCCCAATCCACAAACTGAACTCATCCCAATCCAAACATTGAACTCATCCCAAGCCCAACACTGATCTCATCCCAATCCACAAACTGAACTCATCCCAATCCACAAACTGAACTCATCCCAATCCAAACACTGAACTCATCCCAATCTAAACATTGAACTCATCCCAATCCAAACACGGAACTCATCCCAAACCACAAACTGAACACATCCCAATCCAAACATTGAACTCATCCCAATCCAAACATGGAACTCATACCAAACCACAAACTGAACTCATCCAAATCCAAACACTAAACTCATCCCAATCCAAACACTGAACTCATCCAAATCCAAACACTGAACTCATCCCAATCCACAAACTGAACTCATCCTAATCCAAACATTGAACTCATCCCAATCCACAAACTGAACTCAGCCCATTCCAAACACTGAACTCATCCCAATCCCAAACTGACATCATCCCAATCCACAAACTGAACTCATCCCAATCCAAACACTGAACTCATCCCAATCCCAAACTGAAACCATCCCAATCCACCAACTGAACTCATCCCATTCCAGACACTGAATTCATCCCAATCCAAACAGTGAACTCATCCCAATCCACAAACTGAACTCATCCCAATCCACAAACTGAACTCATCCAAATCCAAACACTAAACTCATCCCAATCCAAACACTGAACTCATCCTAATCCAAACATTGAACTCATCCTAATCCACAAACTGAACTCAGCCCATTCCAAACACTGAACTCATCCCAATCCCAAACTGAAATCATCCCAATCCACCAACTGAAATCTTCCCAATCCAAACAATGAACTTATCCCAATCCAAACACTGAACTCATCCCAACACAAACACTGAACTCATCCCAATCCAAACACTGAAATCATCCCAATCCAAGCACTGAACTCATTCCAATCCAGCACTGAACTCATCCCAATCCACAAATTGAACATATCCCAAACCAAACACTGAATTCATCCCAATCCTAACATTGAACTCATCCCAATCTAAAAACTGAACTCATCCCAATCCAAACACAGAACTCATCCCAATTGAAACACTGAACTCATCCCAATCCAAACACTGAACTTGTCCCAATCCACAAACTGAAGTCATCCCAATCCAAACACTGAACTCATCCCAACCCAAACCCTAAACTCATCCCAATCCAAACAATGAGCTCATCCCAATCCACAAACTGAACTCATCCCAATCCAAACACTGAACTCATCCCAATCGAAACACTAAACTCATCCCAATCCAAACACTGAACCCATCCCAATCCAAACACTGAACTCAACCCAATCCACAAACTGAACTCATCCCAATCTAAACACTGAACTCATCCCAACCCACACACTGAACTCATCCCGATCTACAAACTGAATTCAGCCCAATCGAAACATTAAACTCATCCCAATCCAAACACTGAACGCATCCCAATCCAAACATTAAACTCATCCCAATCCAAACACTGAACTCATCCTAATCCACAAACTGAACTCATCCCAATTCACAAACTGAACTCATCCCAATCCAAAAACTTAACTCATCCCAACACAAACACTGAACTCATCCCAATCCAACCACTGAAATCATCCCAATCCAAACACTGAACTCATTCCAATCCAGCACTGAACTCATCCCAATCCACGAATTGAACATATCCCAAACCAAACACTGAATTCATCCCAATCCTAACATTGAACTCATCCCAATTGAAACACTGAACTCATCCCAATCCAAACACTGAACTCATCTTAATCCACAAACTGAAGTCATCCCAATCCAAACACTGAACTCATCCCAACCCAAACCCTAAACTCATCCCAATCCAAACACTGAACTCAACCCAATCCACAAACTGAACTCATCCCAATCCAAACACTGAACTCATCCCAATCCAAACACTAAACTCATCCCAATCCAAACACTGAACTCATCCCAATCTAAACATTGAACTCATCCCAATCCAAACACGGAACTCATCCCAAACCACAAACTGAACACATCCCAATCCAAACATTGAACTCATCCCAATCCAAACATGGAACTCATACCAAACCACAAACTGAACTCATCCAAATCCAAACACTAAACTCATCCCAATCCAAACACTGAACTCATCCCAATCCAAACACTGAACTCATCCCAATCCACAAACTGAACTCATCCTAATCCAAACATTGAACTCATCCCAATCCACAAACTGAACTTAGCCCATTCCAAACACTGAACTCATCCCAATCCCAAACTGACATCATCCCAATCCACAAACCAAACTCATCCCAATCCAAACACTGAACTCATCCCAATCCCAAACTGAAACCATCCCAATCCACCAACTGAAATCTTCCCAATCCAAACAATGAACTTATCCCAATCCAAACACTGAACTCATCCCAACACAAACACTGAACTCATCCCAATCCAAACACTGAAATCATCCCAATCCAAGCACTGAACTCATTCCAATCCAGCACTGAACTCATCCCAATCCACAAATTGAACATATCCCAAACCAAACACTGAATTCATCCCAATCCTAACATTGAACTCATCCCAATCTAAAAACTGAACTCATCCCAATCCAAACACAGAACTCATCCCAATTGAAACACTGAACTCATCCCAATCCAAACACTGAACTTGTCCCAATCCACAAACTGAAGTCATCCCAATCCAAACACTGAACTCATCCCAACCCAAACCCTAAACTCATCCCAATCCAAACACTGAACTCATCCCAATCCACAAACTGAACTCATCCCAATCCAAACACTGAACTCATCCCAATCGAAACACTAAACTCATCCCAATCCAAACACTGAACTCAACCCAATCCACAAACTGAACTCATCCCAATCTAAACACTGAACTCATCCCAACCCACACACTGAACTCATCCCGATCTACAAACTGAATTCAGCCCAATCGAAACATTAAACTCATCCCAATCCAAACACTGAACTCATCCCAATCCAAACATTAAACTCATCCCAATCCAAACACTGAACTCATCCCAATCCACAAACTGAACTCATCCCAATTCACAAACTGAACTCATCCCAATCCAAACACTTAACTCATCCCAACACAAACACTGAACTCATCCCAATCCAACCACTGAAATCATCCCAATCCAAACACTGAACTCATTCCAATCCAGCACTGAACTCATCCCAATCCACGAATTGAACATATCCCAAACCAAACACTGAATTCATCCCAATCCTAACATTGAACTCATCCCAATCTAAAAACTGAACTCATCCCAATTGAAACACTGAACTCATCCCAATCCAAACACTGAACTCATCTTAATCCACAAACTGAAGTCATCCCAATCCAAACACTGAACTCATCCCAACCCAAACCCTAAACTCATCCCAATCCAAACACTGAACTCAACCCAATCCACAAACTGAACTCATCCCAATCCAAACACTGAACTCATCCCAATCCAAACACAAAACTCATCCCAATCCAAACACTAAACTCATCCCAATCCAAACACTGAACTCAACCCAATCCACAAACTGAACTCATCCCAATCCAAACACGGAACTCATCCCAACCCACACACTGAACTCATCCCGATCTACAAACTGAATTCAGCACATTCTAAACACTGAACTCATCCCAATCCAAACACTGAACTCTTCCCAATCGAAACACTGAACTCTTCCCAATCCACAATCTGAACTCATCCCAATCCAAACACTGAACTCATCCCAATCCAGCACTGAAATCCTCCCAATCCAGAAGCGGAACTCATTCCAATCCAACACTGAACTCATCGCAATCCACAAACTGAACTCATCGCAATCCAAACACTGAACTCATCCCAATCCACAAACGGAACTCATCCCAATCCACAAACTGAACTCATCCCAATCCAAATATTGAACTCATCCCAATTGAAACACTGAACTCATCCCAATCCAAACACTGAACTTGTCCCAATCCACAAACTGAAGTCATCCCAATCCAAACACTGAACTCATCCCAACCCAAACCCTAAACTCATCCCAATCCAAACACTGAACTCATCCCAATCCACAAACTGAACTCATCCCAATCCAAACACTGAACTCATCCCAATCGAAACACTAAACTCATCCCAATCCAAACACTGAACTCATCCCAATCCAAACACTGAACTCAACCCAATCCACAAACTGAACTCATCCCAATCTAAACACTGAACTCATCCCAACCCACACACTGAACTCATCCCGATCTACAAACGGAATTCAGCCCAATCGAAACATTAAACTCATCCCAATCCAAACACTGAACTCATCCCAATCCAAACATTAAACTCATCCCAATCCAAACACTGAACTCATCCCAATCCACAAACTGAACTCATCCCAATCCACTAATTGAACATATCCCAAACCAAACACTGAAATCCTCTCAATCCAGAAGCGGAACTCATTCCAATCCAGCACTAAACTCAGCGCAATCCACAAACTGAACTCATCGCAATCCAAACACTGAACTCATCCCAATCCACAAAAGTAACTCATCCCAATCCACAAACTGAACTCATCCCAATCCAAATATTGAACTCATCCCAATTTAAACACTGAACTCATCCCAACCAAACACTGAACTCATCCCAACCAAACACCGAACTCATCCCAATCCACAAACTGAACTCATCCCAATCCCAACACTGAACTCATCCCAATCCAAACATTAAACTCATCCCAATCCAAACACTGAACTCATCCCAATCCACAAACTGAACTCATCCCAATTCACAAACTGAACTCATCCCAATCCAAACACTTAACTCATCCCAACACAAACACTGAACTCATCCCAATCCAACCACTGAAATCATCCCAATCCAAACACTGAACTCATTCCAATCCAGCACTGAACTCATCCCAATCCACGAATTGAACATATCCCAAACCAAACACTGAATTCATCCCAATCCTAACATTGAACTCATCCCAATCTAAAAACTGAACTCATCCCAATTGAAACACTGAACTCATCCCAATCCAAACACTGAACTCATCTTAATCCACAAACTGAAGTCATCCCAATCCAAACACTGAACTCATCCCAACCCAAACCCTAAACTCATCCCAATCCAAACACTGAACTCAACCCAATCCACAAACTGAACTCATCCCAATCCAAACACTGAACTCATCCCAATCCAAACACTAAACTCATCCCAATCCAAACACTGAACTCATCCCAATCTAAACATTGAACTCATCCCAATCCAAACACGGAACTCATCCCAAACCACAAACTGAACACATCCCAATCCAAACATTGAACTCATCCCAATCCAAACATGGAACTCATACCAAACCACAAACTGAACTCATCCAAATCCAAACACTAAACTCATCCCAATCCAAACACTGAACTCATCCCAATCCAAACACTGAACTCATCCCAATCCACAAACTGAACTCATCCTAATCCAAACATTGAACTCATCCCAATCCACAAACTGAACTCAGCCCATTCCAAACACTGAACTCATCCCAATCCCAAACTGACATCATCCCAATCCACAAACTGAACTCATCCCAATCCAAACACTGAACTCATCCCAATCCCAAACTGAAACCATCCCAATCCACCAACTGAAATCTTCCCAATCCAAACAATGAACTTATCCCAATCCAAACACTGAACTCATCCCAACACAAACACTGAACTCATCCCAATCCAAACACTGAAATCATCCCAATCCAAGCACTGAACTCATTCCAATCCAGCACTGAACTCATCCCAATCCACAAATTGAACATATCCCAAACCAAACACTGAATTCATCCCAATCCTAACATTGAACTCATCCCAATCTAAAAACTGAACTCATCCCAATCCAAACACAGAACTCATCCCAATTGAAACACTGAACTCATCCCAATCCAAACACTGAACTTGTCCCAATCCACAAACTGAAGTCATCCCAATCCAAACACTGAACTCATCCCAACCCAAACCCTAAACTCATCCCAATCCAAACACTGAACTCATCCCAATCCACAAACTGAACTCATCCCAATCCAAACACTGAACTCATCCCAATCGAAACACTAAACTCATCCCAATCCAAACACTGAACTCAACCCAATCCACAAACTGAACTCATCCCAATCTAAACACTGAACTCATCCCAACCCACACACTGAACTCATCCCGATCTACAAACTGAATTCAGCCCAATCGAAACATTAAACTCATCCCAATCCAAACACTGAACTCATCCCAATCCAAACATTAAACTCATCCCAATCCAAACACTGAACTCATCCCAATCCACAAACTGAACTCATCCCAATTCACAAACTGAACTCATCCCAATCCAAACACTTAACTCATCCCAACACAAACACTGAACTCATCCCAATCCAACCACTGAAATCATCCCAATCCAAACACTGAACTCATTCCAATCCAGCACTGAACTCATCCCAATCCACGAATTGAACATATCCCAAACCAAACACTGAATTCATCCCAATCCTAACATTGAACTCATCCCAATCTAAAAACTGAACTCATCCCAATTGAAACACTGAACTCATCCCAATCCAAACACTGAACTCATCTTAATCCACAAACTGAAGTCATCCCAATCCAAACACTGAACTCATCCCAACCCAAACCCTAAACTCATCCCAATCCAAACACTGAACTCAACCCAATCCACAAACTGAACTCATCCCAATCCAAACACTGAACTCATCCCAATCCAAACACTAAACTCATCCCAATCCAAACACTGAACTCATCCCAATCCAAACACTGAACTCAACCCAATCCACAAACTGAACTCATCCCAATCCAAACACTGAACTCATCCCAACCCACACACTGAACTCATCCCGATCTACAAACTGAATTCAGCACATTCTAAACACTGAACTCATCCCAATCCAAACACTGAACTCTTCCCAATCGAAACACTGAACTCTTCCCAATCCAAACACTGAACTCATCCCAATCCACAATCTGAACTCATCCCAATCCAAACACTGAACTCATCCCAATCCAGCACTGAAATCCTCCCAATCCAGAAGCGGAACTCATTCCAATCCAACACTGAACTCATCGCAATCCACAAACTGAACTCATCGCAATCCAAACACTGAACTCATCCCAATCCACAAACGGAACTCATCCCAATCCACAAACTGAACTCATCCCAATCCAAATATTGAACTCATCCCAATTGAAACACTGAACTCATCCCAATCCAAACACTGAACTTGTCCCAATCCACAAACTGAAGTCATCCCAATCCAAACACTGAACTCATCCCAACCCAAACCCTAAACTCATCCCAATCCAAACACTGAACTCATCCCAATCCACAAACTGAACTCATCCCAATCCAAACACTGAACTCATCCCAATCGAAACACTAAACTCATCCCAATCCAAACACTGAACTCATCCCAATCCAAACACTGAACTCAACCCAATCCACAAACTGAACTCATCCCAATCTAAACACTGAACTCATCCCAACCCACACACTGAACTCATCCCGATCTACAAACGGAATTCAGCCCAATCGAAATATTAAACTCATCCCAATCCAAACACTGAACTCATCCCAATCCAAACATTAAACTCATCCCAATCCAAACACTGAACTCATCCCAATCCACAAACTGAACTCATCCCAATCCAACCACTGAAATCATCCCAATCCAAACACTGAACTCATTCCAATCCAGCACTGAACTCATCCCAATCCACTAATTGAACATATCCCAAACCAAACACTGAAATCCTCTCAATCCAGAAGCGGAACTCATTCCAATCCAGCACTAAACTCAGCGCAATCCACAAACTGAACTCATCCCAATCCAAATATTGAACTCATCCCAATTTAAACACTGAACTCATCCCAACCAAACACTGAACTCATCCCAACCAAACACCGAACTCATCCCAATCCACAAACTGAACTCAAGCCAATCCAAACACTGAACTCATCCTAATCCAAACACTGAACTCTTCCCAATCCAAACACTGAATTCATTCCAATCCACAAACTGAACTCATCCCAATCCAAACACTGAAATCATTCCAATCCACAAACTGAACTCATCCCAATCCCAATACTGAACTCTTCCCGATCCACAAACTGCACTCATCCCAATCCCAACACTGAACACATCACAATCCAAACACTGAACTCATCCCAATCCAAACACTGAACTCATCCCAATCCACAAACTGAACTCATCCCAATCCAACTCTGAACTCATCCCAATCCAGAAACTGAACTCATCCCAATCCAAACACTGAACACATTCCAATCCAAACACTGAACTCATCCTAATCTAAACACTGAATTCGTCCCAATCCAGAGACTGAACTCATCCCAGTCCAAACACTGAACTCATCCCAATCCACAAACTGAACTCATCGCAATCCAAACACTGAACTCATCCCAATCCATAAACTGAACTCATCCCCACCCAAACATTGAACTCATCCCAATCCCAACACTGAACTCTTCCCAATCCACAAACTGAACTCATCCCAATCCACAAACTGAACTCCTCCCAATCCAACTCTGAATCATCCCAATCCAGAAACTGAACTCATCCCAATCCAAACACTGAACTCATCCCAATCCAAACACTGAACTCATTCCAATCCACAAACTGAACTCATCTCAATACAAACACTGAACTCATCCCAATCCACAAACGGAACTCATCCCAATCCACAAACTGAACTCATCCCAATCCAAATATTGAACTCATCCCAATCCCAACATTGAACTCATGCCAATCCAAACACTGAACACATCCCAATCCAAATACTTAACTCATACCAATGCTCAAACTGAACTCATCGGAATCCACAAACCGAACTCATCCCTATCCACAAACTGAACTCATCCCAATCCCAACACTGAACTCATCCCAATCCCAACACTGAACTCATCCCAATCTAAACACTGAGCTCATCCCAATGCAAACACTGAACTCATTCCAATTTAAACACTGAACTCATCCCAACCAAACACTGAACTCATACCAACCAAACACCGAACTCATCCCAATCCACAAACTGAACTCAAGCCAATCCAAACACTGAACTCATCCGAATCCAAACATTGAACTCTTCCCAATCCAAACACTGAACTCATTCCAATCCACAAACTGAACTCATCCCAATCCAAACACTGAAATTATACCAATCCCAACACTGAACTCATCCCAATCCCAACACTGAAATCTTCCCGATCCACAAACTGCACTCATCCCAATCCCAACACTGAACACATCGCAATCCAAACACTGAACTCATCCCAATCCACAAACTGAACTCATCCCAATCCAAACACTGAACTCATCCCAATCCCAACACTGAACTCATCCCAATCCACAAACTGAACTCATCCCAATCCACAAACTGAACTCCTTCCAATCCAACTCTGAACTCATCCCAATCCAGAAACTCAACTCATCCCAATCCAAACACTGAACACATCCCAATCCAAACACTGAACTCATCCTAATCGAAACACTGAATTCGTCCCAATCCAGACACTGAACTCATCCCAGTCCAGCTCTGAACTCATCCCAATCCACAAACGGAAATCATCCCAATCCACAAACTGAACTCATCCCAATCCAAATATTGAACTCATCCCAATCCCAACATGGAAGTCATGCCAATCCAAACACTGAACACATCCCAATCCAAATACTGAACTCATACCAATGCTCAAACTGAACTCATCGGAATCCACAAACCGAACTCATCCCTATCCACGAACTGAACTCATCCCAATCCCAACACTGAACTCATCCCAATCCCAACACTGAACTCATCCCAATCCCAACACTGAGCTCATCCCAATGCAAACACTGAACTCATCCCAATTTAAACACTGAACTCATCCCAACCAAACACTGAACTCATCCCAATCCACAAACTGAACTCAAGCCAATCCAAACACTGAACTCATCCTAATCCAAACACTGAACTCTTCCCAATCCAAACACTGAACTCATCCCAACCAAACACCGAACTCATCCCAATCCACAAACTGAACTCATCCCAATCCCAACACTGAACTCATCCCAATCCAAACATTAAACTCATCCCAATCCAAACACTGAACTCATCCCAATCCACAAACTGAACTCATCCCAATTCACAAACTGAACTCATCCCAATCCAAACACTTAACTCATCCCAACACAAACACTGAACTCATCCCAATCCAACCACTGAAATCATCCCAATCCAAACACTGAACTCATTCCAATCCAGCACTGAACTCATCCCAATCCACGAATTGAACATATCCCAAACCAAACACTGAATTCATCCCAATCCTAACATTGAACTCATCCCAATCTAAAAACTGAACTCATCCCAATTGAAACACTGAACTCATCCCAATCCAAACACTGAACTCATCTTAATCCACAAACTGAAGTCATCCCAATCCAAACACTGAACTCATCCCAACCCAAACCCTAAACTCATCCCAATCCAAACACTGAACTCAACCCAATCCACAAACTGAACTCATCCCAATCCAAACACTGAACTCATCCCAATCCAAACACTAAACTCATCCCAATCCAAACACTGAACTCATCCCAATCTAAACATTGAACTCATCCCAATCCAAACACGGAACTCATCCCAAACCACAAACTGAACACATCCCAATCCAAACATTGAACTCATCCCAATCCAAACATGGAACTCATACCAAACCACAAACTGAACTCATCCAAATCCAAACACTAAACTCATCCCAATCCAAACACTGAACTCATCCCAATCCAAACACTGAACTCATCCCAATCCACAAACTGAACTCATCCTAATCCAAACATTGAACTCATCCCAATCCACAAACTGAACTCAGCCCATTCCAAACACTGAACTCATCCCAATCCCAAACTGACATCATCCCAATCCACAAACTGAACTCATCCCAATCCAAACACTGAACTCATCCCAATCCCAAACTGAAACCATCCCAATCCACCAACTGAAATCTTCCCAATCCAAACAATGAACTTATCCCAATCCAAACACTGAACTCATCCCAATACAAACACTGAACTCATCCCAATCCAAACACTGAAATCATCCCAATCCAAGCACTGAACTCATTCCAATCCAGCACTGAACTCATCCCAATCCACAAATTGAACATATCCCAAACCAAACACTGAATTCATCCCAATCCTAACATTGAACTCATCCCAATCTAAAAACTGAACTCATCCCAATCCAAACACAGAACTCATCCCAATTGAAACACTGAACTCATCCCAATCCAAACACTGAACTTGTCCCAATCCACAAACTGAAGTCATCCCAATCCAAACACTGAACTCATCCCAACCCAAACCCTAAACTCATCCCAATCCAAACACTGAACTCATCCCAATCCACAAACTGAACTCATCCCAATCCAAACACTGAACTCATCCCAATCGAAACACTAAACTCATCCCAATCCAAACACTGAACTCAACCCAATCCACAAACTGAACTCATCCCAATCTAAACACTGAACTCATCCCAACCCACACACTGAACTCATCCCGATCTACAAACTGAATTCAGCCCAATCGAAACATTAAACTCATCCCAATCCAAACACTGAACTCATCCCAATCCAAACATTAAACTCATCCCAATCCAAACACTGAACTCATCCCAATCCACAAACTGAACTCATCCCAATTCACAAACTGAACTCATCCCAATCCAAACACTTAACTCATCCCAACACAAACACTGAACTCATCCCAATCCAACCACTGAAATCATCCCAATCCAAACACTGAACTCATTCCAATCCAGCACTGAACTCATCCCAATCCACGAATTGAACATATCCCAAACCAAACACTGAATTCATCCCAATCCTAACATTGAACTCATCCCAATCTAAAAACTGAACTCATCCCAATTGAAACACTGAACTCATCCCAATCCAAACACTGAACTCATCTTAATCCACAAACTGAAGTCATCCCAATCCAAACACTGAACTCATCCCAACCCAAACCCTAAACTCATCCCAATCCAAACACTGAACTCAACCCAATCCACAAACTGAACTCATCCCAATCCAAACACTGAACTCATCCCAATCCAAACACTAAACTCATCCCAATCCAAACACTGAACTCATCCCAATCCAAACACTGAACTCAACCCAATCCACAAACTGAACTCATCCCAATCCAAACACTGAACTCATCCCAACCCACACACTGAACTCATCCCGATCTACAAACTGAATTCAGCACATTCTAAACACTGAACTCATCCCAATCCAAACACTGAACTCTTCCCAATCGAAACACTGAACTCTTCCCAATCCAAACACTGAACTCATCCCAATCCACAATCTGAACTCATCCCAATCCAAACACTGAACTCATCCCAATCCAGCACTGAAATCCTCCCAATCCAGAAGCGGAACTCATTCCAATCCAACACTGAACTCATCGCAATCCACAAACTGAACTCATCGCAATCCAAACACTGAACTCATCCCAATCCACAAACGGAACTCATCCCAATCCACAAACTGAACTCATCCCAATCCAAATATTGAACTCATCCCAATTGAAACACTGAACTCATCCCAATCCAAACACTGAACTTGTCCCAATCCACAAACTGAAGTCATCCCAATCCAAACACTGAACTCATCCCAACCCAAACCCTAAACTCATCCCAATCCAAACACTGAACTCATCCCAATCCACAAACTGAACTCATCCCAATCCAAACACTGAACTCATCCCAATCGAAACACTAAACTCATCCCAATCCAAACACTGAACTCATCCCAATCCAAACACTGAACTCAACCCAATCCACAAACTGAACTCATCCCAATCTAAACACTGAACTCATCCCAACCCACACACTGAACTCATCCCGATCTACAAACGGAATTCAGCCCAATCGAAATATTAAACTCATCCCAATCCAAACACTGAACTCATCCCAATCCAAACATTAAACTCATCCCAATCCAAACACTGAACTCATCCCAATCCACAAACTGAACTCATCCCAATCCAACCACTGAAATCATCCCAATCCAAACACTGAACTCATTCCAATCCAGCACTGAACTCATCCCAATCCACTAATTGAACATATCCCAAACCAAACACTGAAATCCTCTCAATCCAGAAGCGGAACTCATTCCAATCCAGCACTAAACTCAGCGCAATCCACAAACTGAACTCATCCCAATCCAAATATTGAACTCATCCCAATTTAAACACTGAACTCATCCCAACCAAACACTGAACTCATCCCAACCAAACACCGAACTCATCCCAATCCACAAACTGAACTCAAGCCAATCCAAACACTGAACTCATCCTAATCCAAACACTGAACTCTTCCCAATCCAAACACTGAATTCATTCCAATCCACAAACTGAACTCATCCCAATCCAAACACTGAAATCATTCCAATCCACAAACTGAACTCATCCCAATCCCAATACTGAACTCTTCCCGATCCACAAACTGCACTCATCCCAATCCCAACACTGAACACATCACAATCCAAACACTGAACTCATCCCAATCCAAACACTGAACTCATCCCAATCCACAAACTGAACTCATCCCAATCCAACTCTGAACTCATCCCAATCCAGAAACTGAACTCATCCCAATCCAAACACTGAACACATTCCAATCCAAACACTGAACTCATCCTAATCTAAACACTGAATTCGTCCCAATCTAGAGACTGAACTCATCCCAGTCCAAACACTGAACTCATCCCAATCCACAAACTGAACTCATCGCAATCCAAACACTGAACTCATCCCAATCCATAAACTGAACTCATCCCCACCCAAACATTGAACTCATCCCAATCCCAACACTGAACTCTTCCCAATCCACAAACTGAACTCATCCCAATCCACAAACTGAACTCCTCCCAATCCAACTCTGAATCATCCCAATCCAGAAACTGAACTCATCCCAATCCAAACACTGAACTCATCCCAATCCAAACACTGAACTCATTCCAATCCACAAACTGAACTCATCTCAATACAAACACTGAACTCATCCCAATCCACAAACGGAACTCATCCCAATCCACAAACTGAACTCATCCCAATCCAAATATTGAACTCATCCCAATCCCAACATTGAACTCATGCCAATCCAAACACTGAACACATCCCAATCCAAATACTTAACTCATACCAATGCTCAAACTGAACTCATCGGAATCCACAAACCGAACTCATCCCTATCCACAAACTGAACTCATCCCAATCCCAACACTGAACTCATCCCAATCCCAACACTGAACTCATCCCAATCTAAACACTGAGCTCATCCCAATGCAAACACTGAACTCATTCCAATTTAAACACTGAACTCATCCCAACCAAACACTGAACTCATACCAACCAAACACCGAACTCATCCCAATCCACAAACTGAACTCAAGCCAATCCAAACACTGAAATTATACCAATCCCAACACTGAACTCATCCCAATCCCAACACTGAAATCTTCCCGATCCACAAACTGCACTCATCCCAATCCCAACACTGAACACATCGCAATCCAAACACTGAACTCATCCCAATCCACAAACTGAACTCATCCCAATCCAAACACTGAACTCATCCCAATCCCAACACTGAACTCATCCCAATCCACAAACTGAACTCATCCCAATCCACAAACTGAACTCCTTCCAATCCAACTCTGAACTCATCCCAATCCAGAAACTCAACTCATCCCAATCCAAACACTGAACACATCCCAATCCAAACACTGAACTCATCCTAATCGAAACACTGAATTCGTCCCAATCCAGACACTGAACTCATCCCAGTCCAGCTCTGAACTCATCCCAATCCACAAACGGAAATCATCCCAATCCACAAACTGAACTCATCCCAATCCAAATATTGAACTCATCCCAATCCCAACATGGAAGTCATGCCAATCCAAACACTGAACACATCCCAATCCAAATACTGAACTCATACCAATGCTCAAACTGAACTCATCGGAATCCACAAACCGAACTCATCCCTATCCACGAACTGAACTCATCCCAATCCCAACACTGAACTCATCCCAATCCCAACACTGAACTCATCCCAATCCCAACACTGAGCTCATCCCAATGCAAACACTGAACTCATCCCAATTTAAACACTGAACTCATCCCAACCAAACACTGAACTCATCCCAATCCACAAACTGAACTCAAGCCAATCCAAACACTGAACTCATCCTAATCCAAACACTGAACTCTTCCCAATCCAAACACTGAACTCATTCCAATCCACAAACTGAACTCATTCCAATCCACAAACTGAATTCATCCCAATCCAAACACTGAAATCATTCCAATCCCAACACTGAACTCATCCCAATCCCAACATTGAACTCTTCCCGATCCACAAACTGCACTCATCCCAATCCCAACACTGAACACATCGCAATCCAAACACTGAACTCATCCCAATCCAAACACTGAACTCATTCCAATCCAAAAACTGAACTCATCCCAATCCCAACACTGAACTCATCCCAATCCACAAACTGAACTCATCCCAATCCAAACACTGAACTCATCCCAATCCCAACACTGAACTCATCCCAATCCCAACACTGAACTCATCCCAATCCACAAACTGAACTCATCCCAATCCACAAACTGAACTCCTTCCAATCCAACTCTGAACTCATCCCAATCCAGAAACTGAACTCATCCCAATCCAAACACTGAACACATCCCAATCCAAACACTGAACTCATCCTAATCTAAACACTGATTTCGTCCCAATCCAGACACTGAACTCATCCCAATCCACAAACTGAACTCATCCCAATCCACAAACTGAACTCCTCCCAATCCAACTCTGAATTATCCCAATCCAGAAACTGAACTCATCCCAATCCAAACACTGAACTCATCCCAATCCAAACACAGAACTCATCCCAATCCAAACACTGAACTCATTCCAATCCACACACTGAACTCATCTAAATCCAAACACTGAACTCTTCCCAATCCAAACACTGAACTCATTCCAATCCACAAACTGAACTCATCTCAATACAAACACTGAACTCATTCCAATCCACAAAATGAACTCATCCCAATCCAAACACTGAAATCATTCCAATCCCAACACTGAACTCATCCCAATCCTAACACTGAACTCTTCCTGATCCACAAACTGCACTCATCCCAATCCCAACACTGAACACATCACAATCCAAACACTGAACTCATCCCAATCCAAACACTGAACTCATCCCAATCCCAACACTGAACTCATCCCAATCCACAAACTGAACTCATCCCAGTCCAGCACTGAACTCATCCCAATCCAAACACTGAACTCATCCCAATCCACAAACTGAACTCATCGCAATCCAAACGCTGAACTCATCCCAATCCATAAACTGAACTCATCCCCATCCAAACATTGAACTCATCCCAATCCCAACACTGAACTCTTCCCAATCCACAAACTGAACTCATCCCAATCCACAAACTGAACTCCTCCCAATCCAACTCTGAATCATCCCAATCCAGAAACTGAACTCATCCCAATCCAAACACTGAACTCATCCCAATCCAAACACTGAACTCATCCTAATCCACAAACTGAACTCATCCAAATCTAAACATTGAACTCTTCCCAATCCAAACACTGAACTCATTCCAATCCACAAACTGAACTCATCTCAATACAAACACTGAACTCATCCCAATCCACAAACGGAACTCATCCCAATCCACAAACGGAACTCATCCCAATCCAAATATTGAACTCATCCCAATCCCAACATTGAACTCATGCCAATCAAAACACTGAACACATCCCAATCCAAATACTGAACTCATACCAATGCTCAAACTGAACTCATCCCAATCTAAACACTGAGCTCAACCCAATGCAAACACTGAACTCATCCCAATTTAAACACTGAACTCATACCAACCAAACACTGAACTCATACCAACCAAACACCGAACTCATCCCAATACACAAACTGAACTCAAGCCAATCCAAACACTGAACTCATCCTAATCCAAACACTGAACTCTTCCCAATCCAAACACTGAACTCATTCCAATCCACAAACTGAAATCATCCCAATCCAAACACTGAGCTCATCCCAATGCAAACACTGAACTCATCCTAATCCAAACACTGAACTCTTCCCGATCCACAAACTGCACTCATCCCAATCCCAACACTGAACACATCGCAATCCAAACACTGAACTCATCCCAATCCACAAACTGAACTCATCCCAATCCCAACACTGAACTCATCCCAATCCACAAACTGAACTCATCCCAATCCACAAACTGAACTCATCCCAATCCACAAACTGAACTCCTTCCAATCCAACTCTGAACTCAACCCAAACCAGAAACTGAACTCATCCCAATCCAAACACTGAACACATCCCAATCCAAACACTGAACTCATCCTAATCGAAACACTGAATTCCTCCCAATCCAGACACTGAACTCATCCCAGTCCAGCTCTGAACTCATCCCAATCCACAAACTGAACTCATCCCAATCCAAACACTGAACTCATCCCAATCCAAACACTGAACTCATCCCAATCCATAAACTGAACTCATCCCCATCCAAAGATTGAACTCATCCCAATCCAAACACTGAACTCATCCCAATCCACAAACTGAACTCATCCCAATCCCAACACTGAACTCATCCCAATCCAAACACTGAACTCATTCCGATCCACACACTGAACTCATCCACATCCAAACACTGAACTCTTCCCAATCCAAACACTGAACTCATTCCAATCCACAAACTGAACTCATCTCAATACAAACACTGAACTCATCCCAATCCACAAACGGAACTCATCCCAATCCACAAACTGAACTCATCCCAATCCAAATATTGAACTCATCCCAATCCCAACATTGAACTCATGCCAATCCAAACACTGAACACATCCCAATCCAAATACTGAACTCATACCAAAGATCAAACTGAACTCATCGGAATCCACAAACCGAATTCATCCCTATCCACAAACTGAACTCATCCCAATCCCAACACTGAACTCATCCCAATCCCAACACTGAACTCAACCCAATCTAACCACTGAGCTCATCCCAATTCAAACACGGAACTCATCCCAATTTAAACACTGAACTCATCCCAACCAAACACAGAACTCATACCAACCAAACACCGAACTCATCCCAATCCACAAACTGAACTCAAGCCAATCCAAACACTGAACTCATCCTAATCCAAACACTGAACTCTTCCCAATCCAAACACTGAACTCATTCCAATCCACAAACTGAACTCATCCCAATCCAAACACTGAAATCATTCCAATCCCAACACTGAACTCATCCCAATCCCAACACTGAACTCTTCCCGATCCACAAATTGCACTCATCCCAATCCCAACACTGAACACATCGCAATCCAAACACTGAACTCATCCCAATCCAAACACTGAACTCATTCCAATCCACAAACTGAACTCATCCCAATCCCAACACTGAACTCATCCCAATCCACAAACTGAACTCATCCCAATCCAAACACTGAACTCATCCCAATCCCAACACTGAACTCACCCCAATCCACAAACTGAACTCATCCCAATCCAAACACTGAACTCATCCCAATCCAAACACTGAACTCTTCCCAATCTACAAACTGAACTCTTCCCAATCCAAACACTGAACTCATCCCAATCCAAACACTGAACTCACCCCAATCCATAAACTAAACTCATCCCCATCCAAACATTGAACTCATCCCAATCCCAACACTGAACTCTTCCCAATCCACAAACTGAACTCATCCCAATCCAAACACTGAACTCATCCCAATCCCAACACTGAACTCAACCCAATCCACAAACTGAAGTCATCCCAATCCACACACTGAACTCATCCCAGTCCAAACACTGAACTCATCCCAGTCCAAACACTGAACTCATCCCAATCCACAATCTGAACTCATCCCAATCCAAACACTGAACTCATCCCAATCCAGCACTGAAATCTTCCCAATCCAGATACGGAACTCATTCCAATCCAGCACTGAACTCATCCCAATCCACAAACTGAACTCATCCCAATCCAAACACTGAACTCATCCCAACCCAGCACTGAACTCATCCCAATCCACAAACTGAACTCATCCCAATCCAAACACTGAACTCATCCCAATCCAAACACTGAACTCACCCCAATCCATAAACTGAACTCATCCCCATCCAAACATTGAACTCATCCCAATCCCAACACTGAACTCTTCCCAATCCACAAACTGAACTCATCCCAATCCAAACACTGAACTCATCCCAATCCCAACACTGAACTCAACCCAATCCACAAACTGAAGTCATCCCAATCCACACACTGACCTCATCCCGATCCACAAACTGAATTCAGCCCAATCGAAACACTGAACTCATCCCAATCCAAACATTGAACTCATCCCAAACCACAAACTGAACTCATCCCAGTCCAAATACTGAACTCATCCCAGTCCAAACACTGAACTCATCCCAATCCACAATCTGAACTCATCCCAATCCAAACACTGAACTCATCCCAATCCAGCATTGAAATCTTCCCAATCCAGATACGGAACTCATTCCAATCCAGCACTAAACTCATCGCAATCGACAAACTGAACTCATCCCAATCCTAACGCTGAACTCATCCCAATCCACAAACTGAACTCGTCCCAATCCAAACACTGAACTCATCCCAAGTGAAACACTGAACTCATCCCAAGTGAAACACTGAACTCATCCCAATCAAAACACTGAACTCATCCCAATCGAAGCACTGAACTCATCCCAATTGAAACACTGAACTCATCCCAATCCAAACCCTAAACTCATCCCAATCCAAACACTGAACTCATCCCAATCCAAACACTAAACTCATCCCAATCCAAACACTGAACTCATCACAATCCAAACACTGAACTCAACCCAATCCACAAACTGAACTCATTCCAATCCAAACACTGAACTTATCCCAATCCACAAACTGAGCTCATCCCTAATCCAAACACTGAACTCATCACAATCCACAAACTGAAATCACAATCCAAACACTGAACTCATCCCAATCCACACACTGAACTCATCCCGATCCACAAACTGAATTCAGCCCAATCTAAACACTGAACTCATCCCAATCCAAACATTGAACTCATTCCAATCCACAAACTGAACTCATCCCAATCCAAACACTGAACTCTTCCCAATTGAAACACTGAACTCATCCCAATTGAAACACTGAACACATCCCAATCCATCACTGAACTCATCCCAATCCGAACACTGAACTCATCCCATTCCACAAACTGAACTCATCGCAATCCAAACACTGAACTAATCCCAATTCTCAAATTGAAGTCATCCCAATCCAAACACTGAACTCATCCCAACACAAACCCTAAAGTCATCCCAATCCAAACACTGAACTCATCCCAATCCACAAACTGAACTCATCCCAATCCACGAATTGAAACTCATCCCATTCCAGACACTGAATTCATCCCAATCCAAACACAGAACTTTACCCAATCCACAATTAACTCATCCCAATCCCGACACAGTGCTTATCCCAATCCAAACACTGAACTCATCCCAATCCAGTACTGAACTCATCCCAATCCACAAACTGAACATATCCCAATCCAACCACTGAACTCATCCCAATCCACAAAGTGAACTCATCCCAATCCAACCACTGAACACATCCCAGTCCAAACACTTGACTCATCCCAATCCCGACACAGAGCTCATCCCAATCCAAACACAGAACTCATCCCAATCCAAACACGGAACTCATCCCAAACCACCAACTGAACTCATCCCAATCCAGGAACTGAACTCATCCCAATCCAAACAGTGAACTCTTCCCAATTGAAACATTGAACTCATCCCAATTGAAGCACTGAACTCATCCCAATCCAAACACTGAACTCTTCCCAATTGAAAGACTTTACTCATCCCAATTGAAACACTGAACAAATCCCAATCCAAACACTGAACTCCTCCCAACACAAACCCTAAACTCATCCCAATCCAAACACTGAATTCATCCCAATCCACAAACTGAACTCATCCCAATCCACGAATTGAACTCATCCCATTCCAGACACTGAACCCATCCCAATCCAAACACAGAACTTTACCCAATCCACAATTAACTCATCCCAATCCACAAACTGAACTCATCACAATCCAAACACTGAACTCATCGCAATCCAAACATTGAACTCATCCCAATCCAAACACTGAACTCATCCCAGTCCACAAACTGAACTCATCCCAATCCAAACACAGAACTCATCCCAATCTAAACACTGAACTCATCCCAACCCAAACGCTAAACTCATCCCAATCCACAAACTGAACTCATTCCAATCCAGCATTAAACTCATCCCAATCCAAACACTGAACTCATCCCGATCCACAAACTGAATTCAGCCCAATCTAAACACTGAACTCATCCCAATCCAAACATTGAACTCATTCCAATCCACAAACTGAACTCATCCCAATCCAAACACTGAACTCTTCCCAATTGAAACACTGAACTCATCCCAATTGAAACACTGAACACATCCCAATCCATCACTGAACTCATCCCAATCCCAACACTGAACTCACCCCAATCCACAAACTGAACTCATCCCAATCCAAACACTGAACTCATCCCAATCCAAACACTGAACTCTTCCCAATCTACAAACTGAACTCTTCCCAATCCAAACACTGAACTCATCCCAATCCAAACACTGAACTCACCCCAATCCATAAACTGAACTCATCCCCATCCAAACATTGAACTCATCCCAATCCCAACACTGAACTCTTCCCAATCCACAAACTGAACTCATCCCAATCCAAACACTGAACTCATCCCAATCCCAAAACTGAACTCAACCCAATCCACAAACTGAAGTCATCCCAATCGACACACTGACCTCATCCCGATCCACAAACTGAATTCAGCCCAATCGAAACACTGACCTCATCCCAATCCAAACATTGAACTCATCCCAATCCACAAACTGGACTCATCCCAGTCCAAACACTGAACTCATCCCAGTCCAAACACTGAACTCATCCCAATCTACAATCTGAACTCATCCCAATCCAAACACTGAACTCATCCCAATCCAGCACTGAAATCTTCCCAATCCAGATACGGAACTCATTCCAATCCAGCACTGAACTCATCCCAATCCACAAACTGAACTCATCCCAATCCAAACACTGAACTCATCCCAATCCAGCACTGAACTCATCCCAATCCAAACACTGAACTCATCCCAATCCAAACACTGAACTCATCCCAATCCAAACACTGAACTCACCCCAATCTATAAACTGAACTCATCCCCATCCAAACATTGAACTCATCCCAATCCCAACACTGAACTCTTCCCAATCCACAAACTGAACTCATCCCAATCCAAACACTGAACTCATCCCAATCCCAACACTGAACTCAACCCAATCCACAAACTGAATTCAGCCCAATCGAAACACTGAACTCATCCCAATCCAAACATTGAACTCATCCCAATCCACAAACTGGACTCATCCCAGTCCAAACACTGAACTCATCCCAGTCCAAACACTGAACTCATCCCAATCCACAATCTGAACTCATCCCAATCCAAACACTGAACTCATCCCAATCCAGCACTGAAATCTTCCCAATCCAGATACGGAACTCATTCCAATCCAGCACTGAACTCATCCCAATCCACAAACTGAACTCATCCCAATCCAAACACTGAACTCATCCCAATCCAGCACTGAACTCATCCCAATCCAAACACTGAACTCATCCCAATCCAAACACTGAACTCATCCCAATCCAAACACTGAACTCACCCCAATCTATAAACTGAACTCATCCCCATCCAAACATTGAACTCATCCCAATCCCAACACTGAACTCTTCCCAATCCACAAACTGAACTCATCCCAATCCACACACTGACCTCATCCCAATCCACAAACTGAATTCAGCCCAATCGAAACACTGAACTCATCCCAATCCAAACATTGAACAAATCCCAAACCACAAACTGAACTCATCCCAGTCCAAATACTGAACTCATCCCAGTCCAAACACTGAACTCATCCCAATCCACAATCTGAACTCATTTCAATCCAAACACTGAACTCATCCCAAACCAGCACTGAAATCTTCCCAATCCAGATACGGAACTCATTCCAGCCCAACACTGAACTTATCCCAATCCACAAACTGAACTCATCGCAATCCAAACACTGAACTCATCCCAATCCTAACGCTGAACTCATCCCAATCCACAAACTGAACTCATTCCAATCCAGCATTAAACTCATCCCAATCCAAACACTGAACTCATCCCAATCCCAACACTGAACTCAACCCAATCCACAAACTGAAGTCATCCCAATCCACACACTGACCTCATCCCGATCCACAAACTGAATTCAGCCCAATCGAAACACTGAACTCATCCCAATCCAAACATTGAACTCATCCCAAACCACAAACTGAACTCATCCCAGTCCAAATACTGAACTCATCCCAGTCCAAACACTGAACTCATCCCAATCCACAATCTGAACTCATCCCAATCCAAACACTGAACTCATCCCAATCCAGCATTGAAATCTTCCCAATCCAGATACGGAACTCATTCCAATCCAGCACTAAACTCATCGCAATCCACAAACTGAACTCATCCCAATCCTAACGCTGAACTCATCCCAATCCACAAACTGAACTCGTCCCAATCCAAACACTGAACTCATCCCAAGTGAAACACTGAACTCATCCCAAGTGAAACACTGAACTCATCCCAATCAAAACACTGAACTCATCCCAATCGAAGCACTGAACTCATCCCAATTGAAACACTGAACTCATCCCAATCCAAACCCTAAACTCATCCCAATCCAAACACTGAACTCATCCCAATCCAAACACTAAACTCATCCCAATCCAAACACTGAACTCATCACAATCCAAACACTGAACTCAACCCAATCCACAAACTGAACTCATTCCAATCCAAACACTGAACTTATCCCAATCCACAAACTGAGCTCATCCCTAATCCAAACACTGAACTCATCACAATCCACAAACTGAAATCACAATCCAAACACTGAACTCATCCCAATCCACACACTGAACTCATCCCGATCCACAAACTGAATTCAGCCCAATCTAAACACTGAACTCATCCCAATCCAAACATTGAACTCATCCCAATCCACAAACTGGACTCATCCCAGTCCAAACACTGAACTCATCCCAGTCCAAACACTGAACTCATCCCAATCCACAATCTGAACTCATCCCAATCCAAACACTGAACTCATCCCAATCCAGCACTGAAATCTTCCCAATCCAGATACGGAACTCATTCCAATCCAGCACTGAACTCATCCCAATCCACAAACTGAACTCATCCCAATCCAAACACTGAACTCATCCCAATCCAGCACTGAACTCATCCCAATCCAAACACTGAACTCATCCCAATCCAAACACTGAACTCATCCCAATCCAAACACTGAACTCACCCCAATCTATAAACTGAACTCATCCCCATCCAAACATTGAACTCATCCCAATCCCAACACTGAACTCTTCCCAATCCACAAACTGAACTCATCCCAATCCAAACACTGAACTCATCCCAATCCCAACACTGAACTCAACCCAATCCACAAACTGAATTCAGCCCAATCGAAACACTGAACTCATCCCAATCCAAACATTGAACTCATCCCAATCCACAAACTGGACTCATCCCAGTCCAAACACTGAACTCATCCCAGTCCAAACACTGAACTCATCCCAATCCACAAACTGAACTCATCCCAATCCAAACAATGAACTCATCCCAATCCCAACACTGAACTCACCCCAATCCACAAACTGAACTCATCCCAATCCAAACACTGAACTCATCCCAATCCAAACACTGAACTCTTCCCAATCTACAAACTGAACTCTTCCCAATCCAAACACTGAACTCATCCCAATCCAAACACTGAACTCACCCCAATCCATAAACTGAACTCATCCCCATCCAAACATTGAACTCATCCCAATCCCAACACTGAACTCTTCCCAATCCACAAACTGAACTCATCCCAATCAAAACACTGAACTCATCCCAATCCCAACACTGAACTCAACCCAATCCACAAACTGAAGTCATCCCAATCGACACACTGACCTCATCCCGATCCACAAACTGAATTCAGCCCAATCGAAACACTGACCTCATCCCAATCCAAACATTGAACTCATCCCAATCCACAAACTGGACTCATCCCAGTCCAAACACTGAACTCATCCCAGTCCAAACACTGAACTCATCCCAATCTACAATCTGAACTCATCCCAATCCAAACACTGAACTCATCCCAATCCAGCACTGAAATCTTCCCAATCCAGATACGGAACTCATTCCAATCCAGCACTGAACTCATTCCAATCCACAAACTGAACTCATCCCAATCCAAACACTGAACTCATCCCAATCCAGCACTGAACTCATCCCAATCCAAACACTGAACTCATCCCAATCCAAACACTGAACTCATCCCAATCCAAACACTGAACTCACCCCAATCTATAAACTGAACTCATCCCCATCCAAACATTGAACTCATCCCAATCCCAACACTGAACTCTTCCCAATCCACAAACTGAACTCATCCCAATCCAAACACTGAACTCATCACAATCCCAACACTGAACTCAACCCAATCCACAAACTGAATTCAGCCCAATCGAAACACTGAACTCATCCCAATCCAAACATTGAACTCATCCCAATCCACAAACTGGACTCATCCCAGTCCAAACACTGAACTCATCCCAGTCCAAACACTGAACTCATCCCAATCCACAATCTGAACTCATCCCAATCCAAACACTGAACTCATCCCAATCCAGCACTGAAATCTTCCCAATCCAGATACGGAACTCATTCCAATCCAGCACTGAACTCATCCCAATCCACAAACTGAACTCATCCCAATCCAAACACTGAACTCATCCCAATCCAGCACTGAACTCATCCCAATCCAAACACTGAACTCATCCCAATCCAAACACTGAACTCATCCCAATCCAAACACTGAACTCACCCCAATCTATAAACTGAACTCATCCCCATCCAAACATTGAACTCATCCCAATCCCAACACTGAACTCTTCCCAATCCACAAACTGAACTCATCCCAATCCACACACTGACCTCATCCCAATCCACAAACTGAATTCAGCCCAATCGAAACACTGAACTCATCCCAATCCAAACATTGAACAAATCCCAAACCACAAACTGAACTCATCCCAGTCCAAATACTGAACTCATCCCAGTCCAAACACTGAACTCATCCCAATCCACAATCTGAACTCATTTCAATCCAAACACTGAACTCATCCCAAACCAGCACTGAAATCTTCCCAATCCAGATACGGAACTCATTCCAGCCCAACACTGAACTTATCCAAATCCACAAACTGAACTCATCGCAATCCAAACACTGAACTCATCCCAATCCTAACGCTGAACTCATCCCAATCCACAAACTGAACTCATTCCAATCCAGCATTAAACTCATCCCAATCCAAACACTGAACTCATCCCAATCCCAACACTGAACTCAACCCAATCCACAAACTGAAGTCATCCCAATCCACACACTGACCTCATCCCGATCCACAAACTGAATTCAGCCCAATCGAAACACTGAACTCATCCCAATCCAAACATTGAACTCATCCCAAACCACAAACTGAACTCATCCCAGTCCAAATACTGAACTCATCCCAGTCCAAACACTGAACTCATCCCAATCCACAATCTGAACTCATCCCAATCCAAACACTGAACTCATCCCAATCCAGCATTGAAATCTTCCCAATCCAGATACGGAACTCATTCCAATCCAGCACTAAACTCATCGCAATCCACAAACTGAACTCATCCCAATCCTAACGCTGAACTCATCCCAATCCACAAACTGAACTCGTCCCAATCCAAACACTGAACTCATCCCAAGTGAAACACTGAACTCATCCCAAGTGAAACACTGAACTCATCCCAATCAAAACACTGAACTCATCCCAATCGAAGCACTGAACTCATCCCAATTGAAACACTGAACTCATCCCAATCCAAACCCTAAACTCATCCCAATCCAAACACTGAACTCATCCCAATCCAAACACTAAACTCATCCCAATCCAAACACTGAACTCATCACAATCCAAACACTGAACTCAACCCAATCCACAAACTGAACTCATTCCAATCCAAACACTGAACTTATCCCAATCCACAAACTGAGCTCATCCCTAATCCAAACACTGAACTCATCACAATCCACAAACTGAAATCACAATCCAAACACTGAACTCATCCCAATCCACACACTGAACTCATCCCGATCCACAAACTGAATTCAGCCCAATCTAAACACTGAACTCATCCCAATCCAAACATTGAACTCATCCCAATCCACAAACTGGACTCATCCCAGTCCAAACACTGAACTCATCCCAGTCCAAACACTGAACTCATCCCAATCCACAATCTGAACTCATCCCAATCCAAACACTGAACTCATCCCAATCCAGCACTGAAATCTTCCCAATCCAGATACGGAACTCATTCCAATCCAGCACTGAACTCATCCCAATCCACAAACTGAACTCATCCCAATCCATACACTGAACTCATCCCAATCCAGCACTGAACTCATCCCAATCCAAACACTGAACTCATCCCAATCCAAACACTGAACTCATCCCAATCCAAACACTGAACTCACCCCAATCTATAAACTGAACTCATCCCCATCCAAACATTGAACTCATCCCAATCCCAACACTGAACTCTTCCCAATCCACAAACTGAACTCATCCCAATCCAAACACTGAACTCATCCCAATCCCAACACTGAACTCAACCCAATCCACAAACTGAATTCAGCCCAATCGAAACACTGAACTCATCCCAATCCAAACATTGAACTCATCCCAATCCACAAACTGGACTCATCCCAGTCCAAACACTGAACTCATCCCAGTCCAAACACTGAACTCATCCCAATCCACAATCTGAACTCATCCCAATCCACAATCTGAACTCATCCCAATCCAAACACTGAACTCATCCCAATCCAGCACTGAAATCTTCCCAATCCAGATACGGAACTCATTCCAATCCAGCACTGAACTCATCCCAATCCACAAACTGAACTCATCCCAATCCAAACACTGAACTCATCCCAATCCAGCACTGAACTCATCCCAATCCAAACACTGAACTCATCCCAATCCAAACACTGAACTCATCCCAATACAAACACTGAACTCACCCCAATCTATAAACTGAACTCATCCCCATCCAAACATTGAACTCATCCCAATCCCAACACTGAACTCTTCCCAATCCACAAACTGAACTCATCCCAATCCACACACTGACCTCATCCCAATCCACAAACTGAATTCAGCCCAATCGAAACACTGAACTCATCCCAATCCAAACATTGAACAAATCCCAAACCACAAACTGAACTCATCCCAGTCCAAATACTGAACTCATCCCAGTCCAAACACTGAACTCATCCCAATCCACAATCTGAACTCATCCCAATCCAAACACTGAACTCATCCCAAATCAGCACTGAAATCTTCCCAATCCAGATACGGAACTCAATCCAGCCCAACACTGAACTTATCCCAATCCACAAACTGAACTCATCGCAATCCAAACACTGAACTCATCCCAATCCTAACGCTGAACTCATCCCAATCCACAAACTGAACTCGTCCCAATCCAAACACTGAACTCATCCCAAGTGAAACACTGAACTCATCCCAATCAAAACACTGAACTCATCCCAATCGAAGCACTGAACTCATCCCAATTGAAACACTGAACTCATCCCAATCCAAACCCTAAACTCATCCCAATCCAAACACTGAACTCATCCCAAACCAAACACTGAACTCATTCTAATCCAAACACTGAACTCATCCCAATCCACAAACTGAGCTCATCCCTAATCCAAACACTGAACTCATCCCAATCCACACACTGAACTCATCCCAATCCTAACACTGAACTCATCCCAATCCACAAACTGAACTCATCCCAAGTGAAACATTGAACTCATCCCAATTGAAGCACTGAACTCATCCCAATTGAAACACTGAACTCATCCCAATCCAAACACTGAACTCATCCCAATTGAAACACTGAACTCATCCCAATCCACAAAGTGAACTCATCCCAATACAACCACTGAACACATCCCAATCCAAACACTTGACTCATCCCAATCCCGACACAGAGCTCATCCCAATCCAAACACAGAACTCATCCCAATCCAGTACTGGACTCATCCCAATCCAATAACTGAACTCATCCCAGTTCAAACACTGAATTCATCCCAATTGAAACACTGAACACGTCCCAATCCATCACTGAACTCATCCCAATGCAAACGCTGAACTCATCCCAATCCAAACGCTGAACTCATCCCAATCCACAAACTGAACTCATCCCAATCCAAACACTGAAATCTTCCCAATCCAAACACTGAACTCATCCCAACCCAAACCCTCAACTCATCCCAATCCAAACACTGAACTCATCCCAATCCACAAACTGAACTCATCCCAATCCAAACACTGAACTCATCCCAATCCAAACACTGAACACATCACATTCCAAACACTGAACTCAACCCAATCCACAAACTGAACTCATCCCAATCCAAACAGTGAATTCATCCCAATCCAAACACGGAACTCATCCCAAACCACAAACTGAATTCATCCCAATCCAGACACTAAACTCTTCCCAATTGAAACACTGAACTCATCCCAATCCAAACACTGAACTCTTCCCAATTGAAAAACTGAACCCATCCCAATTGAAACACTGAACTCATCCCAATTGAAACACTGAACTCATCCCAATCCAAACACTGAACTCTTCCCAATTGAAAAATTGAACCCATCCCAATTGAAAAACTGAACACATCCCAACCCATCACTGAACTCATCCCAATCCAAACGCTGAACTCATCCCAATCCAAACGCTGAAATCTTCCCAATCCAGATACGGAACTCATTCCAATCCAAACACTGAACTCATCCCAATCCACAAACTGAACTCATCGCAATCCAAACACTGAACTCATCCCAATCCAAACACTGAACTCATCCCAATCCAAACACTGAACTCATTCCAATCCACAAACTGAACTCATCCCAATCCCAACACTGAACTCATCCCAATCCAAACACTGAACTCATCCCAATCCACACACTGAACTCATCCAAATCCAAACACTGAACTCTTCCCAATCCAAACACTGAACTCATTCCAATCCACAAACTGAACTCATCTCAATACAAACACTGAACTCATCCGAATCCACAAACGGAACTCATCCCAATCCACAAACTGAACTCATCCCAATCCAAATATTGAACTCATCCCAATCCCAACATTGAACTCATGCCAATCCAAACACTGAACACATCCCAATCCAAATACTGAACTCATACCAATGCTCAAACTGAACTCATCGGAATCCACAAACCGAACTCATCCCTATCCACAAACTGAACGCATCCCAAACCCACCACTGAACTCATCACAATCCCAACACTGAACTCAACCCAATCTAAACACTGAGCTCAACCCAATGCAAACACTGAACTCATCCCAATTTAAACACTGAACTCATCCCAACCAAACACTGAACTCATCCCAATCCAAACACTGAACTCATCCCAATCCAAACACTGAACTCATTCCAATCCACAAACTGAACTCATCCCAATCCCAACACTGAACTCATCCCAATCCAAACACTGAACTCATTCCAATCCACAAACTGAACTCATCACAATCCCAACACTGAACTCAACCCAATCTAAACACTGAGCTCATCCCAATGCAAACACTGAACTCATCCCAATTTAAACACTGAACTCATCCCAACCAAACACTGAACTCATCCCAACCAAACACCGAACTCATCCCAATCCACAAACTGAACTCAAGCCAATCCAAACACTGAACTCATCCTAATCCAAACACTGAACTCTTCCCAATCCAAACACTGAACTCATTCCAATCCACAAACTGAACTCATCCCAATCCAAACACTGAAATCATTCCAATCCCAACACTGAACTCATCCCAATCCCAACACTGAACTCTTCCCGATCCACAAACTGCACTCATCCCAATCCCAACACTGAACACATCGCAATCCAAACACTGAACTCATCCCAATCCAAACACTGAACTCATTCCAATCCACAAACTGAACTCATCCCAATCCCAACACTGAACTCATCCCAATCCACAAACTGAACCCATCCCAATCCAAACACTGAACTCATCCCAATCCCAACACTGAACTCATCCCAATCCACAAACTGAACTCATCCCTATCCACAAACTGAACTCCTTCCAATCCAACTCTGAACTCATCCCAATCCAGAAACTGAACTCATCCCAATCCAAACACTGAACACATCCCAATCCAAACACTGAACACATCCCAATCCAAACACTGAACTCATCCTAATCTAAACACTGAATTCGTCCCAATCCAGACACTGAAGTCATCCCAGTCCAGCACTGAACTCATCCCAATCCACAAACTGAACTCATCCCAATCCAAACACTGAACTCATTCCAATCCACAAACTGAACTGATCCCAATCCATCAACTGAACTCATCCCCATCCAAACATTGAACTCATCCTAATCCCAACACTGAACTCTTCCCAATCCACAAACTGAACTCATCCCAATCCAAACACTGAACTCATCCCAATCCCAACACTGAACTCATCCCAATCCATAAACTGAACTCATCCGCATCCAAACATTGAACTCATCCCAATCCCAACACTGAACTCTTCCCAATCCACAAACTGAACTCTTCCCAATCCAAACACTGAACTCATCCCAATCCACAAACTGAACTCATCCCAATCCACAAACTGAACTCCTCGCAATCCAACTCTGAATCATCCCAATCCAGAAACTGAACTCATCCCAATCCCAACACTGAACTCTTCCCGATCCACAAACTGCACTCATCCCAATCCAAACACTGAACTCATCCCAATCCAGCACTGAACCCTTCCCAATCCACAAACTGAAATCATCCCAATCCAAACACTGAACTCATCCCCATCCAAACATTGAACTCGTCCCAATCCCAACACTGAACTCTTCCCAATCCACAAACTGAACTCATCCCAATCCAAACACTGAACTCAACCCAATCCACAAACTGAACTCATCCCAATCCAAACAGTGAACTCATCCCAATCCAAACACGGAACTCATCCCGAACCACAAACTGAATTCATCCCAATCCAGACACTGAACTCTTCCCAATTGAAACACTGAACTCATCCCAATCCAAACACTGAACTCTTCCCAATTGAAAAACTGAACCCATCCCAATTGAAACACTGAACTCATCCCAATTGAAACACTGAACTCATCCCAATCCAAACACTGAACTCTTCCCAATTGAAAAATTGAACCCATCCCAATTGAAAAACTGAACACATCCCAATCCATCACTGAACTCATCCCAATCCAAACGCTGAACTCATCCCAATCCAAACGCTGAAATCTTCCCAATCCAGATACGGAACTCATTCCAATCCAAACACTGAACTCATCCCAATCCAAACACTGAACTCATCCCAATCCAAACACTGAACTCATCCAAATCCAAACACTGAACTCATTCCAATCCACAAACTGAACTCATCCCAATCCCAACACTGAACTCATCCCAATCCAAACACTGAACTCATTCCGATCCACACACTGAACTCATTCAAATCCAAACACTGAACTCTTCCCAATCCAAACACTGAACTCGTTCCAATCCACAAACTGAACTCATCTCAATACAAACACTGAACTCATCCCAATCCACAAACGGAACTCATCCCAATCCACAAACTGAACTCATCCCAATCCAAATATTGAACTCATCCCAATCCCAACATTGAACTCATGCCAATCCAAACACTGAACACATCCCAATACAAATACTGAACTCATACCAATGCTCAAACTGAACTCATCGGAATCCACAAACCGAACTCATCCCTATCCACAAACTGAACGCATCCCAATCCCACCACTGAACTCATCACAATCCCAACACTGAACTCAACCCAATCTAAACACTGAGCTCATCCCAATGCAAACACTGAACTCATCCCAATTTAAACACTGAACTCATCCCAACCAAACACTGAACTCTTCCCAACCAAACACCGAACTCATCCCAATCCAAACACTGAACTCATCCCAATCCATAAACTGAACTCATTCCCATCCAAACATTGAACTCATCCCAATCCCAACACTGAACTCATCCCAATCCACAAACTGAACTCATCCCAATCCACAAACTGAACTCAAGCCAATCCAAACACTGAACTCATCCAAATCCAAACACTGAACTCTTCCCAATCCAAACACTGAACTCATTCCAATCCACAAACTGAACTCATCCCAATCCAAACACTGAAATCATTCCAATCCCAACACTGAACTCATCCCAATCCCAACACTGAACTCTTCCCGATCCACAAACTGCACTCATCCCAATCACAACACTGAACACATCGCAATCCAACCATGAACTCTTCCCAATCCAAACACTGAACTCATTCCAATCCACAAACTGAACTCATCCCAATCCCAACACTGAACTCATCCCAATCCACAAACTGAACCCATCCCAATCCAAACACTGAACTCATCCCAATCCCAACACTGAACTCATCCCAATCCACAAACTGAACTCATCCCTATCCACAAACTGAACTCCTTCCAATCCAACTCTGAACTCATCCCAATCCAGAAACGGAACTCATCCCAATCCAAACACTGAACACATCCCAATCCAAACACTGAACACATCCCAATCCAAACACTGAACTCATCCTAATCTAAACACTGAATTCGTCCCAATCCAGACACTGAAGTCATCCCAGTCCAGCACTGAACTCATCCCAATCCACAAACTGAACTCATCCCAATCCAAACACTGAACTCATCCCCATCCAAACATTGAACTCATCACAATCCCAACACTGAACTCTTCCCAATCCACAAACTGAACTCATCCCAATCCAAACACTGAACTCATCCCAATCCAAACACTGAACTCATCCCAATCCATAAACTGAACTCATTCCCATCCAAACATTGAACTCATCCCAATCCCAACACTGAACTCATCCCAATCCACAAACTGAACTCATCCCAATCCACAAACTGAACTCATCCCAATCCAACTCTGAATCATCCCAATCCAGAAACTGAACTCATCCCAATCCCAACACTGAATTCGTCCCAATCCAAACACTGAACTCATCCCAATCCAGCACTGAACCCTTCCCAATCCACAAACTGAAATCATCCCAATCCAAACACTGAACTCATCCCCATCCAAACATTGAACTCGTCCCAATCCCAACACTGAACTCTTCCCAATCCACAAACTGAACTCATCCCAATCTAAACACTGAACTCATCCCAATCCAAACACTGAACTCACCCCAATCCATAAACTGAACTCATCCCCATCCAAACATTGAACTCATCCCAATCCCAACACTGAACTCTTCCCAATCCACAAACTGAACTCAACCCAATCCACAAACTGAACTCATCCCAATCCACACACTGAACTCATCCCGATCCACACACTGAAATCAGCCAAATCGAAACACTGAACTCATCCCAATCCAAACATTGAACTCATCCCAATCCACAAACTGAACTCATCCCAGTCCAAACACTGAACTCATCCCAATCCAGCACTGAAATCTTCCCAATCCAGATACGGAACTCATTCCAATCCAGCACTAAACTCATCGCAATCCACAAACTGAACTCATCGCAATCCAAACACTGAACTCATTCCAATCCAAACATTGAACTCATCCCAAGCCCAACACTGAACTTATCCCAATCCACAAACTGAACTCGTCCCAATCCAAACACTGAACTCATCCCAAGTGAAACACTGAACTCTTCCCAATCAAAACACTGAACTCATCCCAATTGAAGCACTGAACTCATCCCAATTGAAACACTGAACTCATCCCAATCCAAACCCTAAACTCATCTCAATTGAAACACTGAACTCATCCCAATCCAAACACTAAACTCATCCCAATCCAAACACTGAACTCAACCCAATCCACAAACTGAACTCATCCCAATCCAAACACTGAACTCATCACAATCCACAAACTGAACTCATCCCTAATCCAAACACTGAACTCATCCCAATCCACACACTGAACTCATCCCAATCCTAACACTGAACTCATCCCAATCCACAAACTGAACTCATCCCAATCCACAAACTGAACTCATCCCAATTGAAGAACTGAACTCATCCCAATTGAAATACTGAACTCATCCCAATCCAAACACTAAACTCATCCCAATCCAAACACTGAACTCATCACATTCCAAACACTGAACTCATCCCAATCCACACACTGAACTCATCCCGATCCACAAACTGAATTCAGCCCAATCTAAACACTGAACTCAACCCAATCCACAAACTGAACTCATCCCAATCCAAACACTGAACTCATCCCAATCCACACACTGAACTCATCCCGATCCACAAACTGCATTCAGCCCAATCTAAACAATGAACTCATCCCAATCCACAATCTGAGCTCATCCCAATCCAGCACTGAAATCTTCCCAATCCAGATACGGAACTCATTCCAATCCAGCACTAAACTCATCGCAATCCACAAACTGAACTCATCGCAATCCAAACACTGAACTCATTCCAATCCAAACATTGAACTCATCCCAAGCCCAACACTGAACTTATCCCAATCCACAAACTGAACTCGTCCCAATCCAAACACTGAACTCATCCCAAGTGAAACACTGAACTCTTCCCAATCAAAACACTGAACTCATCCCAATTGAAGCACTGAACTCATCCCAATTGAAACACTGAACTCATCCCAATCCAAACCCTAAACTCATCCCAATTGAAACACTGAACTCATCCCAATCCAAACACTAAACTCATCCCAATCCAAACACTGAACTCAACCCAATCCACAAACTGAACTCATCCCAATCCAAACACTGAACTCATCCCAATCCACAAACTGAACTCATCCCTAATCCAAACACTGAACTCATCCCAATCCATACACTGAACTCATCTCAATCCTAACACTGAACTCATCCCAATCCACAAACTGAACTCATCCCAATCCACAAACTGAACTCATCCCAATTGAAGCACTGAACTCATCCCAATTGAAATACTGAACTCATCCCAATCCAAACACTAAACTCATCCCAATCCAAACACTGAACTCATCACATTCCAAACACTGAACTCATCACATTCCAAACACTGAACTCATCACATTCCAAACACTGAACTCATCACATTCCAAACACTGAACTCATCACATTCCAAACACTGAACTCATCCCGATCCACAAACTGAATTCAGCTCAATCTAAACACTGAACTCAACCCAATCCACAAACTGAACTCATCCCAATCCAAACACTGAACTCATCCCAATCCACACACTGAACTCATCCCGATCCACAAACTGCATTCAGCCCAATCTAAACACTGAACTCATCCCAATCCAAACATTGAACTCATCCCAATCCACAAACTGAACTCATCCCAATCCAAACACTGAACTCATCACAATCCAAACACTGAACTCTTCCCAATTGAAACACTGAACTCATCCCAATTGAAACACTGAACACATCCCAATCCATCACTGAACTCATCCCAATCCGAACACTGAATTCATCCCATTCCACAAACTGAACTCATCGCAATCCAAACACTGAACTAATCCCAATTCTCAAATTGAAGTCATCCCAATCCAAACACTGAACTCATCCCAACACAAACCCTAAAGTCATCCCAATCCAAACACTGAACTCATCCCAATCCACAAACTGAACTCATCCCAATCCACGAATTGAACTCATCCCATTCCAGGCACTGAATTCATCCCACTCCAAACACAGAACTTTACCCAATCCACAATTAACTCATCCCAATCCCGACACAGTGCTCATCCCAATCCAAACACTGAATTCATCCCAATCCAGTACTGAACTCATCCCAATCCACAAACTGAATATATCCCAATCCAACCACTGAACTCATCCCAATCCAACCACTGAACTCATCCCAATCCAAACACGGAACTCATCCCAAACCACCAACTGAACTCATCCCAATCCAGAAACTGAACTCATCCCAATCCAAACAGTGAACTCTTCCCAATTGAAACATTGAACTCATCCCAATTGAAGCACTGAACTCATCCCGATCCAAACACTGAACTCTTCCCAATTGAAAGACTGAACTCATCCCAATTGAAACACTGAACAAATCCCAATCCATCACTGAACTCATCCCAACCCATCACTTAACTCATCCCAATCCGAACACTGAACTCATCCCATTCCACAAACTGAACTCATCGCAATCCAAACACTAAACTCCTCCCAACACAAATCCTAAACTCATCCCAATCCAAACACTGAACTCATCTCAATCCACAAACTGAACTCATCCCAATCCACGAATTGAACTCATCCCATTCCAGACACTGAACCCATCCCAATCCAAACACAGAACTTTACCCAATCCACAATTAACTCATCCCAATCCACAAACTGAACTCATCCCAATCCACAAACTGAACTGATCCCAATCCAAACACTGAACTCATCCCAATCCTAACACTGAACTCATCCCAATTCACAAAATGAACTCGTCCCAATCCAAACACTGAACTCATCCCAAGTGAAACACTGAACTCATCCCAATCCAAACAAAGAACTTTACCCAATCCACAATTAACTCATCCCAATCCACAAACTGAACTCATCACAATCCAAACACTGAACTCATCCCAATCCAAACACTGAACTCATCCCAAGTCCAACACTGAACTTATCCCAATCCACAAACTGAACTGATCCCAATCCAAACACTGAACTCATCCCAATCCTAACACAGAACTCATCCCAATCCACAAACTGAACTCGTCCCAATCCAAACACTGAACTCATTCCAAGGGAAACACTGAACTCATCCCAATCTAAACACTGAACTCATCCCAATTGAAGCACTGAACACATCCCAATCCATCACTGAACTCATCCTAATCCAAACACTGAAATCTTCCTAATCCAGATACAGAACTCATTCCAATCCAGCAGTAAACTCAAAGCAATCCACAAACTGAACTCATCGCAATCCAAACACTGAACTAATCCCAATCCAAACACAGAACTCATCCCAATCCACAAACTGAACTCATCCCAATCCAAACACAGAACTCATCCCAATCCAAACACTGATCTCATCCCAACCCAAACCCTAAACTCATCCCAATCCAAACACTGAACTAATCCCAATCCAAACACTGAACTCATCCCAATCCACAAACTGAACTCATCCCAATCCACACACTGAACTCATCCCAATCCTAACACTGAACTCATCTCAATCTACAAACTGAACTCATCCCATGTGAAACACTGAACTCATCCCAATTGAAGCACTGAACTCATCCCAATTGAAACACTGAACTCATCCCAATCCAAACACTAAACTCATCCCAATCCACAAACTGAACTCATCACAATCCAAACACTGAACTCATCCCAATTGAAACACTGAACACATCCCAATCCATCACTGAACTCATCCTAATCCAAACACTGAAATCTTCCTAATCCAGATACTGAACTCATTCCAATCCAGCAGTAAACTCATCTCAATCCACAAACTGAACTCATCGCAATCCAAACATTGAACTAATCCCAATCCAAACACTGAACTCATCCCAGTCCACAAACTGAACTCATCCCAATCCAAACACAGAACTCATCCCAATCCAAACACTGAACTAATCCCAATCCAAACCCTAAACTCATCCCAATCCACAAACTGAACTCATTCCAATCCAGCATTAAACTCATCCCAATCCAAACACTGAACTCATCACAATCCAAACACTGAACTCAAACAATCCACAAACTGAACTCATCCCAATCCACAAACTGAACTCATCCCAATCCAAACACTGAACTGATCCCAATCCAAACACTGAACTCATCCCAATTGAAACACTGAACTCATCCTAATCCAAACACTGAACTCATCCCAATTCTCAAATTGAGGTCATCCCAATCCAAACACAGAACTCATCCCAATCCAAACATTGAACTCATCCCAAGCCCAACACTGAATTTAACCCAATCCACAAACTGAACTGATCCTAATCCAAACACTGAACTCATCCCAATCCTAACACTGAACTCATCCCAATCCACAAACTGAACTCGTCCCAATCCAAACACTGAACTCATCCCAAGTGAAACACTGAACTCATCCCAATCCAAACACTGAACTCATCCCAATCCAAACACTGAACTCATCCCAATTGAAACACTGAACACATCCCAATCCATCACTGAACTCATCCTAATCCAAACGCTGAAATCTTCCTAATCCAGATACTGAACTCATTCCAATCCAGCATTAAACTCATCTCAATCCACAAACTGAACTCATCGCAATCCAAACACTGAACTAATCCCAATTGAAACAGTGAACTCATCCCAATCCAAACACTGAACTCATCCCAATTCAAACACTGAACTCATCCCAATCCACAATCTGAACTCATCCCAATCCACCAACTGAACTCATCCCAATATAAACACTGAACTCATTACAGTCCAAACACTGAACTCATCCCAATCCACAAAGTGAACTCATCCCAATCCAACCACTGAGCACATCCCAATCCAAACACTTGACTCATCCCAATCCCGACACAGAGCTCATCCCAATCCAAACACAGAACTCATCCCAATCCAGTACTGGACTCATCCCAATCGAAAAACTGAACTCATCCCAGTTCAAACACTGAATTCATCCCAATTGAAACACTGAACACGTCCCAATCCATCACTGAACTCATCCCAATGCTAACGCTGAACTCATCCCAATCCAAACGCTGAACTCATCCCAATCCACAAACTGAACTCATCCCAATCCAAACACTGAAATCTTCCCAATCCAAACACTGAAATCTTCCCAACCCAAACCCTAAACTCATCCCAATCCAAACACTGAACTCATCCCAATCCACAAACTGAACTCATCCCAATCCAAACACTGAACTCATCCCAATCCAAACACTGAACACATCACATTCCAAACACTGAATTCAACCCAATCCACAAACTGAACTCATCCCAATCCAAACAGTGAACTCATCCCAATCCAAACACAGAACTCATCCCAAACCACAAACTGAATTCATCCCAATCCAGACACTGAACTCATCCCAATTGAAACACTGAACTCATCCCAATTGAAACACTGAACTCATCCCAATCCAAATACTGAACTCATCCCAATTGAAAAACTGAACCCATCCCAATTGAAACACTGAACTCATCCCAATTAAAACACTGAACTCATCCCAATCCAAACACTGAATTCATCCCAATCCAAACACTGAACTCTTCCCAATTGAAAAATTGTACCCATCCCAATTGAAACACTGAACACATCCCAATCCATCACTGAACTCATCCCAATCCAAACGCTGAACTCATCCCAATCCAAACGCTGAAATCTTCCCAATCCAGATACGGAACTCATTCCAATCCAAACACTGAACTCATCCCAATCCACAAACCGAACTCATCCCTATCCACAAACTGAACTCATCCCAATCCCACCACTGAACTCATCACAATCCCAACACTGAACTCAACCCAATCTAAACACTGAGCTCATTCCAATGCAAACACTAAACTCATCCCAATTTAAACACTGAACTCATCCCAACCAAACACTGAACTCATCCCAACCAAACACCGAACTCATCCCAATCCACAAACTGAACTCAAGCCAATCCAAACACTGAACTCATCCTAATCCAAACACTGAACTCTTCCCAATCCAAACACTGAACTCATCCCAATCCAAACACTGAACTCACCCCAATCCATAAACTGAACTCATCCCCATCCAAACATTGAACTCATCCCAATCCCAACACTGAACTCTTCCCAATCCACAAACTATACTCATCCCAATCCAAACACTGAACTCATCCCAATCCCAACACTGAACTCATCCCAATCCATAAACTGAACTCATCCCCATCCAAACATTGAACTCATCCCAATCCCAACACTGAACTCTTCCCAATCCACAAACTGAACTCTTCCCAATCCAAACACTGAACGCATCCCAATTCAAACACTGAACTCATCCCAATTCAAACACTGAACTCATCCCAATCCACAATCTGAACTCATCCCAATCCACCAACTGAACTCATCCCAATATAAACACTGAACACATCCCAATCCAAACACTTGACTCATCCCAATCCCGACACAGAGCTCATCCCAATCCAACCACTGAACACATCCCAATCCAAACACTTGACTCATCCCAATCCCGACACAGAGCTCATCCCAATCCCAACACTGAACTTTTCCCGATCCACAAACTGCACTCATCCCAATCACAACACTGAACACATCGCAATCCAACCTAGAACTCTTCCCAATCCAAACAATGAACTCATTCCAATCCACAAACTGAACTCATCCCAATCCCAACACTGAACTCATCCCAATCCACAAACTGAACCCATCCCAATCCAAACACTGAACTCATCCCAATCCCAACACTGAACTCATCCCAATCCACAAACTGAACTCATCCCTATCCACAAACTGAACTCCTTCCAATCCAACTCTGAACTCATCCCAATCCAGAAACGGAACTCATCCCAATCCAAACACTGAACACATCCCAATCCAAACACTGAACACATCCCAATCCAAACACTGAACTCATCCTAATCTAAACACTGAATTCGTCCCAATCCAGACACTGAAGTCATCCCAGTCCAGCACTGAACTCATCCCAATCCACAAACTGAACTCATCCCAATCCAAACACTGAACTCATCCCCATCCAAACATTGAACTCATCGCAATCCCAACACTGAACTCTTCCCAATCCATAAACTGAACTCATTCCCATCCAAACATTGAACTCATCCCAATCCCAACACTGAACTCATCCCAATCCACAAACTGAACTCATCCCAATCCACAAACTGAACTCCTCGCAATCCAACTCTGAATCATCCCAATCCAGAAACTGAACTCATCCCAATCCCAACACTGAATTCGTCCCAATCCAAACACTGAACTCATCCCAATCCAGCACTGAACCCTTCCCAATCCACAAACTGAAATCATCCCAATCCAAACACTGAACTCATCCCAATCCAAACACTGAACTCACCCCAATCCATAAACTGAACTCATCCCCATCCAAACATTGAACTCATCCCAATCCCAACACTGAACTCTTCCCAATCCACAAACTGAACTCAACCCAATCCACAAACTGAACTCATCCCAATCCACACACTGAACTCATCCCGATCCACACACTGAAATCAGCCAAATCGAAACACTGAACTCATCCCAATCCAAACATTGAACTCATCCCAATCCACAAACTGAACTCATCCCAGTCCAAACACTGAACTCATCCCAATCCAGCACTGAAATCTTCCCAATCCAGATACGGAACTCATTCCAATCCAGCACTAAACTCATCGCAATCCACAAACTGAACTCATCGCAATCCAAACACTGAACTCATTCCAATCCAAACATTGAACTCATCCCAAGCCCAACACTGAACTTATCCCAATCCACAAACTGAACTCGTCCCAATCCAAACACTGAACTCATCCCAAGTGAAACACTGAACTCTTCCCAATCAAAACACTGAACTCATCCCAATTGAAGCACTGAACTCATCCCAATTGAAACACTGAACTCATCCCAATCCAAACCCTAAACTCATCTCAATTGAAACACTGAACTCATCCCAATCCAAACACTAAACTCATCCCAATCCAAACACTGAACTCAACCCAATCCACAAACTGAACTCATCACAATCCACAAACTGAACTCATCCCTAATCCAAACACTGAACTCATCCCAATCCACACACTGAACTCATCCCAATCCTAACACTGAACTCATCCCAATCCACAAACTGAACTCATCCCAATCCACAAACTGAACTCATCCCAATTGAAGAACTGAACTCATCCCAATTGAAATACTGAACTCATCCCAATCCAAACACTAAACTCATCCCAATCCAAACACTGAACTCATCACATTCCAAACACTGAACTCATCCCAATCCACACACTGAACTCATCCCGATCCACAAACTGAATTCAGCCCAATCTAAACACTGAACTCAACCCAATCCACAAACTGAACTCATCCCAATCCAAACACTGAACTCATCCCAATCCACACACTGAACTCATCCCGATCCACAAACTGCATTCAGCCCAATCTAAACAATGAACTCATCCCAATCCACAATCTGAGCTCATCCCAATCCAGCACTGAAATCTTCCCAATCCAGATACGGAACTCATTCCAATCCAGCACTAAACTCATCGCAATCCACAAACTGAACTCATCGCAATCCAAACACTGAACTCATTCCAATCCAAACATTGAACTCATCCCAAGCCCAACACTGAACTTATCCCAATCCACAAACTGAACTCGTCCCAATCCAAACACTGAACTCATCCCAAGTGAAACACTGAACTCTTCCCAATCAAAACACTGAACTCATCCCAATTGAAGCACTGAACTCATCCCAATTGAAACACTGAACTCATCCCAATCCAAACCCTAAACTCATCCCAATTGAAACACTGAACTCATCCCAATCCAAACACTAAACTCATCCCAATCCAAACACTGAACTCAACCCAATCCACAAACTGAACTCATCCCAATCCAAACACTGAACTCATCCCAATCCACAAACTGAACTCATCCCTAATCCAAACACTGAACTCATCCCAATCCATACACTGAACTCATCCCAATCCTAACACTGAACTCATCCCAATCCACAAACTGAACTCATCCCAATCCACAAACTGAACTCATCCCAATTGAAGCACTGAACTCATCCCAATTGAAATACTGAATTCATCCCAATCCAAACACTAAACTCATCCCAATCCAAACACTGAACTCATCACATTCCAAACACTGAACTCATCACATTCCAAACACTGAACTCATCACATTCCAAACACTGAACTCATCACATTCCAAACACTGAACTCATCCCGATCCACAAACTGAATTCAGCTCAATCTAAACACTGAACTCAACCCAATCCACAAACTGAACTCATCCCAATCCAAACACTGAACTCATCCCAATCCACACACTGAACTCATCCCGATCCACAAACTGCATTCAGCCCAATCTAAACACTGAACTCATCCCAATCCAAACATTGAACTCATCCCAATCCACAAACTGAACTCATCCCAATCCAAACACTGAACTCATCACAATCCAAACACTGAACTCTTCCCAATTGAAGCACTGAACTCATCCCAATTGAAACACTGAACACATCCCAATCCATCACTGAACTCATCCCAATCCGAACACTGAACTCATCCCATTCCACAAACTGAACTCATCGCAATCCAAACACTGAACTAATCCCAATTCTCAAATTGAAGTCATCCCAATCCAAACACTGAACTCATCCCAACACAAACCCTAAAGTCATCCCAATCCAAACACTGAACTCATCCCAATCCACAAACTGAACTCATCCCAATCCACGAATTGAACTCATCCCATTCCAGACACTGAATTCATCCCAATCCAAACACAGAACTTTACCCAATCCACAATTAACTCATCCCAATCCCGAGACAGTGCTCATCCCAATCCAAACACTGAACTCATCCCAATCCAGTACTGAACTCATCCCAATCCACAAACTGAACATATCCCAATCCAACCACTGAACTCATCCCAATCCAGCCACTGAACTCATCCCAATCCAAACACGGAACTCATCCCAAACCACCAACTGAACTCATCCCAATCCAGAAACTGAACTCATCCCAATCCAAACAGTGAACTCTTCCCAATTGAAACATTGAACTCATCCCAATTGAAGCACTGAACTCATCCCAATCCAAACACTGAACTCTTCCCAATTGAAAGACTGAACTCATCCCAATTGAAACACTGAACAAATCCCAATCCATCACTGAACTCATCCCAATCCATCACTGAACACATCCCAATCCGAACACTGAACTCATCCCATTCCACAAACTGAACTCATCGCAATCCAAACACTGAACTCCTCGCAACACAAACCCTAAACTCATCCCAATCCAAACACTGAACTCATCCCAATCCACAAACTGAACTCATCCCAATCCACGAATTGAACTCATCCCATTCCAGACACTAAACCCATCCCAATCCAAACACTGAACTCATCCCAATCCAAACATTGAACTCATCCCAAGCCCAACACTGAACTTATCCCAATCCACAAACTGAACTGATCCCAATCCAAATACTGAACTCATCCCAATCCTAACACTGAACTCATCCCAATTCACAAACTGAACTCGTCCCAATCCAAACACTGAACTCATCCCAAGTGAAACACTGAACTCATCCCAATCCACAAACTGAACTCATCGCAATCCAAATACTGAACTCATCCCAATCGAAACATTGAACTCATCCCAAGCCCAACACTGAACTTATCCCAATCCACAAACTGAACTGATCCCAATCCAAACACTGAACTCATCCCAATCCTAACACAGAACTCATCCCAATCCACAAACTGAACTCGTCCCAATCCAAACACTGAACTCATTGCAAGTGAAACACTGAACTCATCCCAATCTAAACACTGAACTCATCCCAATTGAAACACTGAACACATCCCAATCCATCACTGAACTCATCCGAATCCAAACACTGAAATCTTTCTAATCCAGATACTGAACTCATTCCAATCCAGCAGTAAACTCAAAGCAATCCATAAACTGAACTCATCGCAATCAAAACACTGAACTAATCCCAATCCAAACACTGAACTCATCCCAGTCCACAAACTGAACTCATCCCAATCCAAACACTGAACTCATCCCAACCCAAACCCTAAACTCATCCCAATCCACACACTGAACTCATTCCAATCCAGCATTAAACTCATCCCAATCCAAACACTGAACTCATCACAATCCAAACACTGAACTCAATCCAATCCACAAACTGAACTCATCCCAATCCAAACACTGAACTCATCCCAATCCAAACATTGAACTCATCCCAAGCCCAGCACTGAATTTAACCCAATCCACAAACTGAACTGATCCCAATCCAAACACTGAACTCATCCCAATCCTAACACTGAACTCATCCCAATCCACAAACTGAACTCGTCCCAATCCAAACACTGAACTCATCCCAATTGAAACACTGAACTCATCCCAATCCAAACACTGAACTCATCCCAATTGAAACACTGAACTCAACCCAATTGAAACACTGAACACATCCCAATCCATCACTGAACTCATCCTCATCCAAACGCTGAAATCTTCCTAATCCAGATACTGAACTCATTCCAATCCAGCATTAAACTCATCTCAATCCACAAACTGAACTCATCGCAATCCAAACACTGAACTAATCCCAATCCAAACACTGAACTCATCCCTGTCCACAAACTGAACTCATCCAAATCCAAACACAGAACTCATCCCAATTGAAACAGTGAACTCATCCCAATCCAAACACTGAACTCATCCCAATTCAAACATTGAACTCATCCCAATTGAAACACTGAACACATCCCAATCCATCACTGAACTGATCCCAAGCCAAACGCTGAAATCATCCCAATACAAACACTGAACTCATCCCAATCCACAATCTGAACTCATCCCAATCCACCAACTGAACTCATCCCAATAGAAACACTGAACTCATCCCAATCCACAAAGTGAACTCATCCCAATCCACCAACTGAACTCATCTCAATCCAAACACTGAACGCATCCCAATCCACAAACTGAACTCATCCCAATCCAAACACTGAACTCATCTCAATCCAAGCCCTGAACTCATCCCAATCCAAGCCCTGAACTCATCCCAATCTGAGCCCTGAACTCATCCCAATCCAAGCCATGAACTCATCCCAATCCAAACACTGAACACATCCCAATCCAAACACTGAACTCATCCCAATTCAAACACTGAACTCATCCCAATTGAAACACTGAACTCATCCCAATCCAAACACTGAACTCATCCCGATCCAAGCCCTGAACTCATCCCAATCCAGACACTGAACTCATCCCAATCCAAACACTGAACTCACCCAATCCAAACACTAAACTCATCCCAATCCAAACACTAAACTCATCCCAATCCAAACAGAACCTCCGAATTTCACAGCTTTAATCCTCCTATCCACAGCAACAATCGCCCCAAATCCACACAATAATGTCACCATCCAAATAGAACTACCTCACCATAATATTTTCAAATACAACCTCACCAATTTACATACATCAGCTCGCGCAGTCCAACAGAAGAGCCTGAGCAATTTAATCAGAACAGCCTCACAAATGAATCCACATCCTTCACTGTTTTGCAATAACAAACATCAAAGGTTACTAACGCACTGTTCACTGTTTCATTTGAGTTGTGGGCATCTCTCCTCATTTGTCTCAAATCTTTTATGATTCACCCAGTCCAGAAATGGACAACTGTTACACATCAACGTTGGAGGACTCCCGAGCAGGCATGTGACCAGTCCCACCCACTAACCATCAGCCAGAGCTCCTCGACGGTTGTCACACACTAACCATCACCAGTCTGTCTGAGCTCTCCGATGGTTGTCACACAGTAACCATCACCGGCCTGCCTGAGCTCTCCGATGGTTGTATCACACTAACCATCACCGTCTGCCTGAGCTCTCTGACTGTTGTCACAAACTAACCATTGTCTGTTCTAGTAAGAGAGGATATAAGTAACCAAAATCAATCAGTGGAGATTTTATGCTTAGAATTGAGGGATAGGAGAGGACTTAAAACTGTAATGGGAGTTGCCTACATGCCTCTTGATAGAAGCAATGAAATGTCAGAATGTATTAACTCCAAGATTAGAGAGGCTTGATTAAAAGCAGAGTTGTTTTAATGGGAGACTTTTTCATATAGATTAGGACGAACAGAGTAGCTCAAGTCAGAAAGGTTGTCAATGTCTTGAGTACATTCACATGATTGCTTTCTGGAGCAATGTAACAGGCCATACTTAATTTATAAGCCAGACTTACTCAATAGTCTAACAGTAAGGGGAAAAAGTTCTACTTGCCATAAACAGCCATGGTCGATGAAAGAGGTGAGAGATAACATAAAACTAAAAAGTGCAAAGAATAGTGTAGCTCCAGGGGACTGCGAGAGATATAAAGAACAGCAAAGGAAGACAAGATAGTAAGAGCTGCAAAAAGGAACACGAACAGAAACTTGAGAGCAATATCAAGATTAACACAAAAAGGTTTTACAATTTTATTAGAAGCAAAAGGGTATTCAAGGATAATGTGGGCCGTTTAAAAACCGATGTGGGTAATATTGCAAATGAAAATAAGGAAATGGCAGACTTGTTGAATAATGACTTTGTGTCAGTCTTCACAGTAGAGGAAGAGGATAATATACCTGACATTCCAGGGCAACTAGTAATGAATCAAGGAATGGAACTCACTAAGCTTAGCGTGAGCAAGGAAACAGTATTAGAAAAAAATAATGGCGCTAACGACGGACAAACCCCCAGGAATAGATGGTCTCCACCCCAGGGTTTTAAGGGAAGGAGATGAGCACATTGCAGATGCTTTAGCCATAATCTTCCCAAGCTCTCTTAATTCAGGAACTGCTCTTTAGATTGGAAAACTGCAAATGTAACTCCATTATTTAAGAAAGGTGAGACAGAAAAATTAGGAAATTATAGACTTGTTCGTCTAATGTTTGTTCTGGAAAAGTTACTGCAATCTATAATTAAGGTCAGAGTGACTCTGCACTTAGAGAAATTTGAGCTGATTAGAGAGAGCCAACATAGATTTGTAATAGGTTAGCTTTAACAAACCTAATATAATTTTTTTCAGGAAGTAACTTAAGTAGTTGACAGAGGAATGCCTCTGGATAGTTTATATTAGCATCCAGAAGGCAAATTAGAAGATTGGCTCGGCAGTAGAAGACAGAGCATAGGGTGCTAGAGGCCACACCATCTTCGGGCCTTTTCTCTATCGTGTTACAAGGTCTTACCGTCTTGGAGCCTTTATTTCCTTTACAATCCAATTTCCAAACACCTTCTTTCAATGCACATTACACAAAGCAAGATCACACAATACGCCTGTTAGCACAGTCTCTCTCCCACTGAGCTCAGTCTTTCTCTCACTCACTAATCCCCCTTCAACCCTCACTGAACCTCTCATCAACTTCTCTCAATACGCACTTCTTTCTCACTGACGGAAACCTAATCTCACCTCCCTCCTCCCTCTTCTTCCTGCCCCTCCCTCCTTCTCTTCTTCCTCCCCCCTCCCCTCCTCTTCTTCCTCCCCCCCAACTAGTGAAAAGCTAGGAACACTGGAGGTCCAAAGAGATTTAGGGGAACACTAAAATATAGTCGAGTACAAAACAAAATCAACAAAACTAATGGAATGTTAGCCTTTATAACTGGAGAGCTGGAATAATAAGGGAAGTTTTGCTCCAGCCATACAAACCCTAGTTAGACCACATCTGGAATGATATGTACAGTTCTGGGCACCACACCATAGAAAGGATATCCTGGCCTTGGAAGGAGTGAAACCCAGATTCACCAGAATGTTATCAAGGGGTGATTTGATTGAGGTTTTTAGAATATTGAAAGGAATTGATAGAGTAGATAAAAATAAACTTTTTCCATTTGTAAGGCAGTCCAGGACAAGGGGACATAACCTAAAGCTTAGGGGCCAGGCCATTCAGGAGAGAAGTTAGGAAACACTTCTTCATGCAAAGGGTGGTAGAAATGTGGAACCCTCTCCCACAAAAAGCAATAGATGCTCACTCACTTAATTATTTTAAATCTGAGATTGACAGATTTCTGCTAGCCACGGGTATAAAAGGATATGGATCCAAGGCAGGTGGATGGAGTTAGGATACAGATTAGCCATGATCTCCCTGAATGGCAGGACAGGCTGGAGGGACTGAATGGCCTACCCCTTGTCCTATGTTCCTATCAGCCTGTCAGAGCTCACTGCCTGTTGCCATGCACTGACCACCATTAGATCTTTAGACCTCTATTTCTGGCACTATTATCAGCCATGTACTGCTCTTACCTCTCCAACTGGGTCACCAATAACATCTATGATGAATGGCTTGCAGCACCTACTAGTCAACCCTTTTTGCTTGCTACGCACAGGAACCCAGCAATCTCTTGGGTGACAATACATTAGCAGCAAGCACATACCAAAAATATAAATCTTTGTATCACTGCTAATCCTGCTGCACCGACCTACTGCCGAAACAAAACTCAGTAAGTTGTTCGATGCACAAGTGACAAGAGAATGTGCATCATTTACTGCTCATAGGTTATGTAGTCAGCTCACTAGATGAATACTTACATTATCGGATTCATTCATGCTGCATGTCAGAAAACCATAAGGTAGATGTAGATGAGGAAGAAAATTCAGGCCATTCTAACCACTACCCAGAATACAACAGTCCCGCCCATCACCGCATCCAGCTGTCTCTTAAATGATTCCAGGTTTTTGTCTCCCCTACTCCTCCCAGAAATGAATCCTATGTGTTGATCACCCATCAGTGACCTTACGACCCAGCGGAGAGCCATACCTAAAGGGAAAGTGCGTTGGGCTACAACGCTGTCACACCAATTCTCCGATCTCAGTTCTTTCCAAACACAGCTCAGCACTGGGACAGTGGGATTGGAGAATTTACCCTTTTGTGTGAGGAATATCTGAAAATCAGTCTTAAATTTGCCTTTTCTTAGTTTGAACTTGGTTCAGTTTGAAATGATGCTCTTGATTCACCTTTACTGTACAGTTAACTCTCTTAGGTCCCTTCTCATTCACTTCCTTTCAAAGCTAAAAAGCCCAACTTTCTCTATTCTTGCCTGATAACTCAGCCCTCTGATACAAGGGATCAGCCTGGGCTTGAAATGTTTCATGTGTCTCGATGTCCAAACTGGGCAAAGTATTCAAATTGCAGTCGAACCAGAGCACTGTATAGTTTCGTACTTTTTTTTTGCCTGTTTAGTTCAGTATTCTATTTGTCTTCCTCTATATGTGTTAAAAACAATAACGACTTGGTTCTTAAAATGGGGCCCAGTGCAACATAATACAATGCAATGCTACTTAATACAACAATGTTGTGCTACAGATTGCAATGCAACATGTTCCAAATTAAAACAACACAGTTTCAGGTTCAAGTCTGACTTATTTGCAAATGTCCTACCATGGCTATTTGACTAAATAGCGTCATGGTTAAACCTTGTTTGTTCAGTTAAATTATGGATTACATTAAAGATGATCAGATACTCGCAAAGCATTTCCACACTTCGCCCAATGATAAAAGACTGTAAGCAAATATGGAGTAAAAGGGCTAGGACACTGGATCACAATATATATGCTTTGTTCCTACATCAATCACTTTTTTGGGCCTTTTTCAGATTTGTCAACTGTCAACAATGCATGGAAGGAAGATGAATATGTGTTTGAAAGTAACTATGAAAGTATGGCCTTATTTATTGTTTGGAGAGCATATCTTATTTCTGGTTCTCCATCCTGCAAGGCTTGGCACTCAGACTGAAATCCTGTCTTCTCCTCTTTGTTTCAGATGGTGCTGACGGTAGCGAGGTGGGGAGGGCAGCGATTGCGGCAAAGACTGACCCTTGGGACGCTCCAGGTAATACCACTTCAGGACACTGATTGGTTTGATTGTGAAATCTCTTCTTCATCTGCAGTTAGGAAAGCAGTGAGAGCTGGCTGGTTATAACTTAAGGTCCACATTGGAATAATTGACCTCAGTGTCCAGCTGGAAGCCGGCAGGAATGATGTTGAGGCCGAGGGCAGGAGTGTGAGCTGGAGCGAGAGACAGCCGCTGCCTGGGGCCAAAGGGAAGGGGCCCTGGCGTGAAGTAAATGCTGGGTGGTGGGGGTTGTACCGAGATCCCAAACAGATGCCGGTGAGGGTGGGAGAGGGGGTACGAGGAAACGCAAGGCTTTCTTCCTGATCCTCCGATGAATATAAAAGTCGGACTTACCTTGGCCCCTCCACTGCTTCCCACCAGGGCTCTCTGGCAGGTCAGGCCTCGCCTCGCCCTAAGTCATTGTGAAAATCAGGCTGACATCATCATTTCCATAGGCCCGGACTTGCCCGCAGCAGGAGCCTTGGTCAACCCCAAAGTCTGAAGATTAAATATCGCCGGGCTGGAACGGCCTCAGGCTGGTTCTTCATTATTCACAATCGTTAGGCTGCAGCTCGGGATTATCGATTTGAAAAATAATTCAAACAATGACAGTGCTGCCTATTGTCCTCTCTGTCCTTTTAGATTCTCAAGATAAGAAAAAGCACGTCCAGTCCCAGAATTCAAATGGAAAAAAGAGCAGTAAGTAAATGCCTAAAATGGAACCATTCTTTAAGAACATAAGAATTAGGAGTAGGCCATTCGGCCCCTCGAGCCTGCTCTGCCATTCAGTAAGATCATGGCTGATCTTCTACCTCAACTCCATTTTCCTGCACTATCCCCATATCCCTTGATTCCCTTAATACCCAAAACTATCAATCTCTGCCTTGAATATACTCAAAGGCTGAGCATCCACAGGCCTCTGGGGTAGAGAATTCCAAAGATTCACCACCCTCTGATTGAAGAAGTTTCTCCTCATCTCAATCCTAAATAGGCACCCTCTTATACTGAGACTGTGACCCCTGGTTCTAGATTCCTCAGCCAGAGGAAACATCCTCCCTGCACCTAGCCTGTCAAGCCCTGAAAGAATTTTGTATGTTTCAATGAGATTACATCTCATTCTTCTAAATGCTAGAGAATATAGGCCTAGTCTACTCAATCGCTCCTCATAGGGAAATCCCCCCATCCCAGGAATCAGTCTGGTGAACCTTAATTGCACTCCCTCAAAGGCAAATATATCCTTCCTTGGGTAAGGAGACCAAAACAGTACACAATACAATTAAGTAGAAGAATCTCTATTTCAAAATGCCCGATTATTGAATGGGTTCATCAGACACTGACTGATACATCCCACAGAGAAAATGTGAGAAATCTGAGGGTAATTGCTCCTGGGACCATTCTCAGTGTAGCTCCTCACAGCAGTTTCAGCACAACTAGTGGCACCGGTCACTTCCTGGCCATCTGGGCTGGGGTAGCAGTGTATTGGTGTGGTTGATGAGGCTGTGATCTTGTGAAGAATGTCTGGCTGAGGCCATGAACTGTTCATCAGCATCACCCCAGGTTGGCCAGCCTCACAGCTTCCATAATCTCAGCTCATCCAACCTCTGCTCCCCATCTCACCAAGTCCCACTCACCCATCAGCCCTGGTCTCACTGACCTACATTGGCTCCGAGTCTGGCAACTCCTCAATTTTAAAATTCTTGCCCTTAATTTGAAATCCTTCTATAGCTTTGCCCCTCCCTGACTCTGTAACCTCCACCAGCCCTACAACCCTACAAGATCTCTGCACTCCTCCAATTCTGCCCTCTAAAGCGTCCCCAATTTTCATCGCTCCACCAATAGTGACCGTGCCTTCAGCTGCCTAGGCTCTGGAACTCTGGAATTTCCTCCCTAAACCTCTCCACCTCTCTACTCCTGTAAAGATGCTAATTAAAACCTATCACTTTGACCAAGCTTTTGATCACCTGTCCTAACATCTCCTTGTATGTCTCGGTGTCAACACTCCTGTGAAGTGCCTTAGGACGTTTCACTATATTGAAGGCACTATACAAATGCACGTTGTTATTCCGGAACCACTCTTCTCTCTAACCTGCGCTGGGTAGTCAATTGTTCGTTTATGTAAACCAGAATTTGTGATCATGCAGATTGGGCCACCTGCTGCAAAGGCAACCACATCGGGAACGGTAGCACAGTGGTTAAGTTACAGGACTAGTAATCCATAGGCCGGAACTAATAATCTGGAGACATGGGTTTAAATCGCACCATGCCAGCTGTGGAATTGAAATTCAATTAATTAAATAAATCTGGAATTTTTAAAAAGCCAGTATCAGTAATGGTGACCATGAAACTACCGGATTGTCGGAAAAACCCATCTGTTCACTAATGTCCTTGAGGGAAGGAAATCTGCCGTCCTTACCCAGTCTGGCCTATATGTGACTCCAGACCCACAGCAATGTGGTTGACTCTTAACTGCCCTCTGAAATGGCCTGGCAAGCCATTCAGTTGCAAAAAATAGCTAACAGAAAAAATAGGAAGAATAAAACCGGATGGACCACCCGGCATCAAGCTCGGCACTGGCTTCGGACACAACAACGTCACACCCATCCCAGTCGACCCTGCAAACTCCTGCTGCTAACATCTGGGGACTTGTGCCAAAATTGGGAGAGCTGTCCCACAGACTAGTCAAGCATAGTCATACCTTTCAGCCATTCTCCCAGACTCCTCCATCACCATCCCTGGGTATGTCCTGTCCCACTGGCAGGACACACCAACCCAAGGTGGCGGCACAGTGGTACACAGTCAGGGGGGCGGCGGGGGGGGGGGGGGTCCGGGTTGACTGGCCCTAGGAGTCCTCGACATTGACTCCAGACCCCATGAAGTCTCATGACTTCAGCTCAAGCCTGGGCAAGGAAACCTCCTGCTGATTACCACCTACTGCCCTCCCTCAGCTGATGAATCAGTACTTCTCCATGTTGAACACCAATTGAAAGAAGCACTGAGGGTAGAAAGGGCATAGAATGTACTCTGGATGGGGGACTTCAATGTCCATCACCAAGAGTGGCTCGGGAACACTACTGGTCGAGTCCTGAAGAACTGCAGCAGGTGGTGACAGAACTAACATGAGGGAAAAACCTATTTGACCTCATCCTCACCAATCTACCTGTCGCAGATGCATCTGTCCATGACAGCATTGGTAGTAGTGACAATTGTGGTTCCTCAGGGCAGTGTCCTTGGCCCAACCATCTTCAGCTGCTTCATCAATGACGTTCCCTCCATCATAAGGTCAGAAGTGGGGATGTTCGCTGATGATTGCACAGTGTTCAGTTCAATTCGCAACTCCTCAGATAATGAAGCAGCCCATGCCCACATGCAGCAAGATCTGGATGACATTCAGGCTTGGGCTGATAAATGGCAAGTAACATTAGCGCCACACAAGTACCGGTCAATGACCATCTCCAACAAGCAAGAGTCTAACCACCTCCCCTTGATATTCAACGGCATTATCATCGCCGAATCCCCCAATGTCAATATACTGGGGGTCACCATTGACCAGAAACTTAACTGGACCAGCCACATAAATATTGTGGCAACAAGAGCAGGTCAGAGGCTGGGTATTCTGTGGTGAGTGTCTCACCTCCTGACTCCCCAAAGCTTTTCCACCATCTACAAGGCACAAGTCAGGAGTGTGATGGAATACTGCCCACTTGCCTGGATGAGTGCAGCTCCAACAAAACACTAGAAGCTCAACATCATCCAGGACAAAGAAGCCCACTTGATTGACACCCCATCCACCACATTAAACATTCACTCCCTTCACCACAGTTGCTGCAGTGTGAACCATCTACAAGATGTGCTGCAGCAACTCGCCATGGCTTCTTCGGCAGCACCTCCCAAACCTGCGACCTCTGCCATCTAGAAGGACAAGGGCAGCAGGAGCAGGGGAGAACCAGCACCTCTAATTCTCCTCCAAGTCACACACCATCCTGACTTGGAAGTATATTACCATTTCCTCATCGTCGCTGGGTCAAAATCCTGGAACTCCATTCCTAACAGCACTGTGGGAGCACCTTCATCTCACGGACTGCAGCGGTTCAGGAAGGCAGCTCACCATCACCTTCCAAAGGGCAATTAGTGATGGGCAATAAATGCCGGCCTTGCCAGCGACATCCACATCCCAGAACGAATAAAAAAAATTAGGGAGTAGATAACCCAATGGGACACCAATAAATAGCAGTTTAACGGAGGCTGAAATGTGATAAAGCTGTGTTACGAAGAGGCATGTGCACAGTTTCTAAACATTCTTTAGAAATTGCGAGACATGTTCTGGAACACTGGCAGTGTGCCTTTCTAAACATTAAGCAGTTTCCAGAAACTCTAGACCCAAAAATTCCAATGGTTTCTCTGGTAACTCAGAAGATCTATCTGGGGACGGGCTGCGAATGTGGGGGAGAGAGAATCCAGAGGCTTTATGCCCCATTTAAGTTCTAATCTAAATTCCTCTGGGAGTAAGGAGCAGTGGAATATGTGCCTTACCGAGGCTAAGTTGCAGCCATGCAAGTGATGAGTTTCTGCCAGGATGATGTCATCTGTCCTAAATTACATAGAATTATGTAGAATTTATAGCACAGAAACAAATCATTTGTTCCAATGGGTCTATGCTGGTGTTTATGCTCCACATAAGCCAACTTCCACCTTATTCCATCTAACCCTGTCTAGATATCCTTAAATCCTGTTTCACTGTCCAAACCTCCAATCTAATTTATGCTGTCATAAAACAGGGATATCTTTGACCAGCAACTGAAGAAGGCTGATGCTGGAATCGTAATGGTCAATTGCTGTGTTTATTTGTGCAGTTACATTGCGCGGCCAAAATTGTCCCCCTCTAAGAGACGGTAATGGGGCGGTAAATCTTTCCGACCGGGGGCTGGCCTGGGTGCCGCCGCCACACCGTACCCCCGATTGCTTTTCCCGGCGGGAAGCTGCCAGTGGCTGGGCGGCGTGCCTACCCTTAAAGGGAAGGGCGCACTGCCGGGGGCCGCCATTTTATTTTAATTGTCGGCTGACTCTGAAGTCGGCCCGTCAATGGCAGCCACGGGTCTGGGCGGGCCAGCAGCCCCCTGTTGGGTGCCGGGCCGCTGGCCCTCACTGGTGGCCCAATGGGCGCCACTAAAGTGGACGCAGAGCTCGCAGCGGCCCTCCCCTTTAATTGAAGGAGAGGGGCCTTGCTAGCCGTCAGCTCGGCGCTGATGACACCGCCTGCTTTCCGCGCCACTCCCGACGCACTTCCGCCATCGGACACCCCAAATACCGCCGCAACGAATTGATAAAATGAAAGAGGCCAATTTCCCCCCGTGGATTCGGGCGAAGAATATTTATTTAATTCAAATTATCTACCCCATTTGGGATGGGGGACAATTTCTAACCCAGAGACTCTTAACTTTACTTTGGATTGTTATTGACAAAAAATAGTGCCGAAATATTTTTGAGGTTTCCAGCTTCATTTCAAAGTTTCTCCCAGGATTGTTTTCTGTTTAGAACATTTCTATAAAATATAACATTTGGGAGTCCCTCAGCATTCTGCAATCCTGTTTTTGTCATTTCACCTCTGCTGATTTTCCCCAGCCAGTTCCTCAAAACACAGCTTACTCTATTAAATCTGTTTCCACTGGCAGGAGGATCGGTAGCCAGAGGACGCAGATGTAAAATAATTGGCAACAAAGCTAGGTGGGAGATCAGATGAGTGGTTCTGGTCTGGAATGCACTGCCTGGAAGGGTGGTGGAAGCAGATTCAATAGTAACTTTCAATAGGGAATTGGATACTTATTTAAAAAAAGAAAAGTTTCCAAGGCTGTGGGGAAAGAGTAGGGCAGCGGGAATCATTGGCGAGCTCTTTCAGAGTCGGCACAGGCACAATGGGCTGAATAGCCTCCTTCTGTGTTCGGATTCTAAAAGCAGAAATCGTATGAAGACCCTAAGGCCACAAATACCTTGTTTCAATGCCAGTGGCAATCTTGAACATTATCCAAGTTTGTCAAACTGCAACAATTTCAAAAGTTTGTGCATGTGAAAAATGTTAAACTGCTCAGAATAACTACTGTGCACCCACTTTGTGACATTCTGCTTTTTCTTTGATCTACTCGAACACTGCTTCAAATTGGCACCCAAAGATCTGAGGTCCGAGACATGGACTGCTGCACAACATGTCTAGGAGCCTCTTGGGACAGAGATGGTTCGTCTTCAGGGCCAGAGTCCTGGGATGGACCTGAGACGGACCGGGCTTGGAATCTCGGCAGCCTTGGTCTTTTAACTTCTTTCCACATATGAAGGCATGCGAGGGGAATTAACTCTCTGGTGCTGCTGTCCGGGGGTGGGCAGAATCCTCAGAGCCATCTCTTGCTCTACTCACATAGAATTAGGATTTTGGTTGCTACTGATCAAGCAAAATAACTTCTATTTTGCCTATGAAATGGTGCCCCAGAGATTTTGTAATCCTATATTTTATATATAATGCACTCTACATTCTCTCCATTACACCATCCAAGGCCTGAATGCCACGTGTCAGAGAATACACTTTTGGAGGTGATGGGCCTCTGGGCCTTTGTGTTTTGTGGACCATGAGTTGAGGCTCCTGGAGCTGCCACTCACACCAGGGTGCTCGGCACTGTTGATAAGCCCTCTCTGGTATTGCTGCAAAGGATGGTGCTGGATCTTGGTCACCATCCCTGCCGTCTGCCACTCATTTTCCGACATACGTTGCGGCGTCTTGATGTGAGTTTGCTGCTCTGTGAGCATCCTTCTTCTCATGGCTGGAGTTGCCTTTTCCTTCGTGAACAACATTGCCCACTTCCACTATCACGCTCTCTGGCTTCCTCCTGTGCTGTGCATCACCCAATGCCCACTCCTCATCTAAACTCTGTCACCCTCAGTGAGTCAGTCTGGACTGGTGTGTGAGTAAGAGGGTGATTGAGGGTATGGGTAAAGCTCTGCTGCCAGACCTGCTGTCGGTCTTTCTATCTGCTTTTACTTTCTTGCTGCCAGCTCCCGCAGAGCCAAAAAGACAGAGACCAGCACTGCGATTCCTTACTGTCCGCTACTGTAAGGGTCTCTTCATACTTTGAATTTCGGGCAGCTGTGGTTTTCTTTCTCTATCTCAACAACGCTCCCCACACAAGCCCTCCCATGAATGCTTCCGCTATTATCTCTGCAGAGTGGTATGCCGATATCTCCTTAGCATCCTCCTGTGGCTTGTTTAATAGACAGACCTGTCCCTCCTCCTGTCGCTCATTGCTCACCTCAATCATGGAGCAATTGGTCCTGCATAGAAATGGAAACCTGTTACTTTCAGGAACAGACAACTATTAAGGAATTATTATCGTCTCCTTTATGGTCCCATTGAGAAAATGAGGCTTTAATGGTCATTCTTGCACTTCAGGATTCGACGGTCAAATAATTGACATCTTCCATGTGAAGGAGTATTAGAAAGACTTACATTTATACCTTAACATTTATGCCTTCAGCTTACTTTTGCTGACCTTGTAAGCTCAAGTAAACTTCTCCCTGCATTGGAGGAGGGCCCTGGAGAGTTGCCACTCAATGCCTGTCACCTCCTTTCACATGGTCCTGCCTGCTGTGTTGGCAGGCCCCTTGTCACCCACTCCCCTTATGGCACACCCCCTCTCCCCTGCCCACATGCCTCATTTCAGTAAGAAGACTATTTATAACACTCGCTCAGAAGTTCTCATCTCTCCTTTAATTTGTTCTTATTGGAGTCCTTTCTTCCGCTCGCCTCCTCCTGGTTCTACTTTAAGAACAGCCCAGCTTTAAACCTTGCAGCTGCATTCTCGTATTTACTTCCTGTATCCCCATGAACTTCCTGGGCCTCCTAGGGCCAGTATACCAATTGCAGGTGGTATTTGTGCTATGGTCCCATCCAGCAATAATAATCCAGCTGACCCTATGGTTTCTGGTAGGATCACTGACTGGACTAGTAGGATTGCCAGCTCTGGTATTCTAGGAGCTTCTGTCACATGATTTCCTGCCTCCAACTACCACACTTCTGTCACTGATGATCCAATATGTCAATCAGTCAACAATGGTGACTATAATACCCACAATGCCATGCACTCTAGAAACTGCTCTATCCATTTTATGGTTTGAATCAATCCTGGTCGTGTTGGGACCCTGCTGTTTGTTGTGAGTTTAACCAGAGCAAAACTCGAGAAGAAAATGTCCCTATGATTTTCTATCCCCCCTCAGTATTTGCAGGAGCATCTGGGTGATTAATCTTTAATTCCGGGAGACTGCAGGACAATCAGGGAGGGTTAGCAATCCTAGGCAGAAGTCCCATCCTACTGCAAAAGGCCGGACTTGGAACTTCAATTCCTTCATGTCTGCCTCACACAGGCATAGTGCTTGACCAGTGCAGCTGACATGTATAACATACATCTTCAATTAGAGTGTCCTACTTCAGGCCCCAGTGAGGACTGGAGCGTTACATAAACTGCTTAATATTAATCTTGTTTTTAAAAAGTCTCTGATCATTTTGAAACAACACCTGCGCTTCACATACTTAATTATTTTTAAAGAGCGGTGATATGTCTGTGGGCATATATTGATTTTATTGCACCTGCTAATTGAATTGGCATCAACACCCATCATGTTGGCTGCTCCTGCACACTTTCAACCTTGCCATCCTCGTCTGCCGTCCGGACACGTCATGGTGCACCATCTTGCCATCCGGAGGAGGCGGGGGTCCCCAATGGAGTGCACTCTATGCGGGAGTCCTCCCACTATTTATCAGGACATGGCCTGGAGGGTGGTGCACGGAGCAGTCCCGTGCAATAAATTTTAAAGTCGGTTCACGGGCTCCCAGACCGCCTGCAATTTCTGCGGTCTGGAAGAGTCAGTGTTCCACGTTTTTATTGAATGTACGAGGTTGCAGCCCCTGTTCCATTATTTAAAGGGGCTGCTCCTCAATTTCTGGTTTCACTTCAGTCCCACACTCCTGATCTTTGGGCACCCTGTGCGGAGGGCAGCGGGTAGGTCCGAAGGCCTCCTTGTAGGACTGCTCCTGGGCACGGCCAAGGATGCCATCAGCCTGTCCAGGCAGCGGGTGGTCGAGGGGGTCGTTCAGCCCGACTGCCTGCCTCTCTTCCGCGCCTACATCCGGGCCAAGGTATCCCTAGAGATGGAGCACGCGGTGTCCACCGGTACGCTCATGGCCTTCCGCGAGAGGTGGGCGCCGGAGGGACTGGAGTGCATCGTTACCCCCAGCGACCAAATTTTAATTTGATTTTATATGTTTTAAAGTTTAATTTGTTTTAATTGTCAGTTTTAGTGTCCCCCTCCTCTTTTATAGGGGGCATTTGTAAAATATATGGTTTTAATGCCCCCCCCCAAAAAAAAACACAAAAAAAAACACAAAAAAAAACACCCATCATGTTTGTCTAGTTAAGTGGGACAGGTTGTGTAATGTATTTCATCAGTTTTCAATGAGCCAGATTGCTGAATTAGGGCCTGAGGATTAAAGTGAAACCAGTTAAACACAGTCATACCCCGGCCAAAAATGTCAAATATGAATTTTGCAGACATGGGAGGAGGAGAAGGATATTAAGTACTGTGATTCAGTTTCAAATGGTACGATTGGGACACTTCCATGTCACCAAGTAAGTTACATAGGAAAGGCTTTAGATACTGGACAGAACAGATACCATTTTAATAAAGCAAGAATCACCAACTCTTTAATACACACTATGTGATGAGAGCCATATGTCAAGTTGGATTTTTGAGAAAAGAAAGACTTGCATTTACATAATGCCTTTCACGACCTCAGGATGTCCCAAAATACTTCACAGCCAATTAGGTACTTTTGAAGTGTAGTCTTTCTGTAATGTAGGCTATGCGGCAGCCAATTTGAGCACAGCAAGCTTTCATGAACAGCATTGTGATAATGACCAGATAATCTGTGTTTTAGTGATGTTGGTTGAGGATAAATACTGGCCAGGACACCGGAGATAACTCCCCTGCTGTACTTCGGATAGGGTCATGTGATCTTTTACGTCCACCTGAGAGGGCAGATGGGGCCTCGGTTTAACATCTCATCCGAAAGACGGTGCCTCCCTAGTGCCAGCCTAGATTTTGTGCTTAAGTCTCTGGAGTCGGGCTTTAACCCACAACCTTTATTATAGTTGCTAAACTTGTTTGTTACAACCACCGTGTCCTCCAGCTGATTATGTGTCAGTGTTTTTAACTGTTCACAAACCAAAGGCCAGGCAGCTACACTGCTGAAGTTCCTGATTTTATTTTTGATAAGCACCCTGGGCAAACGATTATAGTTCCATGCTGCACAGAGGAGCTGCAACTACGCTATGAAATGGGTAAAAAATGATTTGAATAATTATTTTGCATTAACACGCAAATGTTCAACTGTGCCCTTCCTCCAAAATGCAATACGCAATTCTCCACTCAAAATAATTCTTTTCTTGGATCTCGAGTGTAGAACCCCTTACCTCCTTTAATCTTTCCTTCCTCCTGTAATCTACAGGCATTTAAACCCAAGCTAACCAATGCTGCTCTCCCTTCCCCAAAGCCTGCTGAAGAGCCTCTGAATTGCCCTCCACTTACTCTGAACCACCATATTAAAGGTGATTTACTTTGTCCCGACATGCCCCTGTGCAGGAACACACCTTGGGAGGGACCACGTGCCCAGAGGTGAGAGATTAAAATCCACCACTGCCACAGCCTGACAGATTTGCAGCAGCTTGCTTTTATATCTAGAGGACTAGCATACAAGGGGGTAGAAGTTATGCTTTAGTTATTCAAAGCCCTGGTGAGACCACACCTGGAGTACTGTGTCAGTTCTAGGCCCCACACCTTAGGAAGGATATATTGGCCGTGGAGGGAGTGCAGTGTAGGTTTGCCAGAATGATACCCGGACACCCAAGGGTTAAATTACATGGGGAGATTACCCAAACTAGTGTTGTATTCCCTGGAATTTAGAGGGTTAAGGGGTGAGTTGATCAAAGTTTTCAGGATATTAAGGGGTAGGTAGGAAAAAAACTATTTCTGCTGGTTGGGGAGTCGAGGATGAGGAGACATAGCCTATAAATTAGAGCTAGATCTTTCAGGAGTGAAATTAAGAAGCACTTTTATACACAAAGGATGGTAGAAGTTTGGAACTCTCTTCTGCAAATGGCAGTTGATGCTAGGTCAATTGTTCATTTTAAATCGGAGATTGATAACTTTTTTGTCAACCAAAGCTATGAAGGGATATGAGCCAAAGGCGGGTAAATGGAGTTAGGTTTTTTAGATCAGCCATGATCTCATTGAATGGCGGAAGAAGCTTGAGGGACTGTATGGCCTACTCCTGCTCCCTTGTTCCTAATGGCCAACAGCTCTGGGGCTCTCTGGCTGCTGTCCAAGAACAGCATCCCCCAAGCGGAAAGCAGAGAAGAATCAGCCCCATCTTATCCCTTCAATTATTACTTCCAACCTTAGTGGGTCCTGGATCATGGATCATGGTAATCGCTTCATCTGGATCTTGCAATAATTTAAACATTTGTGAGGAGATTGGATAATTAATATATTGAATTGTTTCAAAATTAATGTTGCTAGGCCAGGAGTGGTATGCAAGCTGCAGATTATAACATCGTGATCCAGGCTGGGCTAGGCCAAGCCAGGCGAATATGGAAAATTTCAGTCCATTCAGGATTCTAAGTCACAAGTTGATCTTTCCTCCAAGTGTCTAGTCGAACTCTCTCTGCCTAATTAAAATGTAGTGTTTAACATGTTGTCCCTCACAAAGGCTTAATAATGGAATTGTAATTAACTTCTTTTTATGTCCTGGCATTTAAAACCAACCGCATTACTACTTGCAGTTGCATATGCTGACTCAAAACTCATTTGTCTTTATTGACCCTAATTGCCACCAGAGAGCAGAGGCAATCGCTCCCTTTATGTGTGACTTCGATCTGAAGGCAAGTCCTGGAAGTGAACATACGACTTTCTGACACACAACCATTCCAAATCACAATTTGGTTTTCAAATGTTACCTCAGGAGACTTTACAAAAGTAGATCCTGCTCTCTTCCTGGTCAATATTTATCCTCAAGCAACATCTAAGGCACATGATTCGGCCAGTTATTTCATTGCTGTTTGTAAGATCTTTTGTCAGTGCGTTTCCGACATTTACAACAGTATACTTCAAAAGTATTTAATTGGCTGTAAAGCACTTTGGGATGGTCGGAGGTGGTGAAAGGCGCTATATAAATGCAAGTCTTTCGTTCTTTCAGTTATTCTGTGTACTTTTCTGTTCAGGTCCTCGAGGGACGCACCTGTGGGAGTTTATTCGCGATATCCTCCTGGACTCAGACAAGAACCCTGGACTTATAAAGTGGGAGGACAGATCTGAAGGAGTTTTTCGTTTCCTCAGGTCCGAAGCTGTTGCTCAGCTCTGGGGGAAGAAGAAAAACAACAGCAGTATGACGTACGAGAAGCTGAGCCGAGCAATGAGGTAGGAGATTCCTGCACCAAGTTTGTCTCTTCGTACGTATTCATTTTAGCGATCAGAACCCCCTACACCTAGCCCTGATATTCAATGTGGGGTCAGCACCACCACCAACAATGCAATGCTCAGGTCACTGGTGCATTCACCACAGTCTCGGAACCAGACGCCATTTTCTCCCTTCAGCAGGAAGTAGGTCTGAGTGAAAATTGCTGTAATGTTAGTGAAAACGCTGTGTGCTCTTTGCCCAGGACTGGCACTGCTCTGAGAACTCCCCCCCCACCACCCATCAAACATGAACCTGTGCAGCAATCTTAGGCTGCACAGTCAAATCAAAACATGAATACTTCCTCCAGGTCAGAGCTATCATCGGTAAGGTTTATGAAAGGGAAGATCTCACAATGTCCCCACCACTGAGATAGAAGTGGATAGTACAAACCGTAAAGGGAAGGAGAGGGGAGGTTTATCAATGGGAACATTTCACAACGCCCACACGGCAGTTGCCAGGATTAGCTCAGTTTCCATGTACAGGATGAGATTAAGACTAAACTACGATCTTCTGGTGTGACACCATCACATGCTGCTTTAGCACACCGTACACATTACAGAACCCAATTTATATTTTATAAAATCCATTGTTCTATGAAATGAAACTCCAAACCCGAATAATCCTGTCATTGTTTGCAAATTGGTTGTGAAATACATAAAGCTGATTTTAGAAAAGATTCATAAGCAGATTAGGTTGCAGTCATTAGCTAGTTATAAAATTAGAACATTTTCTTCACTGCATGATATGGTCAAAAATAAACACAAGAAATCTGGATCTACTATGTACTACCTAAAAACATACGATTCAAATGAAATATGAATAATGATGATCAATTTTTTTTTAATTCCTTCTTGAGATTGTGGGCATTGCTAGCAAGTCCGGCATTTATTTCCCATCATTAGTTGCCCTTGAGAAGGTGGTAGTGGGCCTTATAATTGAACCACTGCAGGCAACGTGCTCCCACAGAGCTGTTAGGAAGGGAGTTCCAGGATTTTTACCCAGCGATGATGAAGAAACAGCGATATATGTCCAACTCAGGATGGTGTGTGACTTGGAGGGGAACGTGGAGAGGATGACATTCCCAGGCACCTGATGCCCTTGTCCTGCTAGCTGGTGGAAGTCATGCATCTCCAACTGAACTTAGAGACTTATTATATGGTCTTGTATGAACTTTATCAAGATTAAAGTTTAATGTGTATCTGTGACAGACATGTTTCAAATTATAGTTGAGCTTTCATTTTGCAGTCATGCATACTATGTTACTCCAATAAAGACATATTTATCAATATGTTCAGGATGTGTATTTAACAAATAATTGAAATTGCAGCTTTCCTCCTTTATGCCACTTCTACAGAATTTCTACCGGTTACAAATTCTATTCGGCATATTGAACCTGGGTTTAAGTAGTTTTTTTTAAATAACAAGAACCTGTAACTCTGCAGCACTCCACAGATATCAGAGCAGGAGGAGAAAAAGGGGTGAGGGGTTAGTTGTGGACAAAAGCATGAAGATAGAAGAGAATCTACACAAGACTTTTGAAAGCAGAGAGAGAGGTGGCAAGATAGATATGCTGAGTGAGTTCCAGGGGGCAACAGCAAGATGGCTGAAAGGTCAGCAACCAAAAGAGGAGTGGAGGGAGCGGTAATTTAGCAGTAGGTCGGAGCCAGAAGATTGGAAGAGATTGTGGAAGTAGGCAGGGGCCATGACATGGAGGGGTTTGAAGGCGAGGGCAGAGGTCTTAAAGTAGATTCAATGGACCACAGAAACCCAGTGGAGCCTAGCAAGGTCTGGGGTTAATGACAGTGGTGGCACTAGTCTGGGTGAGGTCATGCACAACAATGCTAATAGTTTATGGAAGGTGAAGGTGGAAAGGTCAGAGAGGAGAATGTTGGAGGATCCAAGGTCACTAAGGCATGGATTAGGGTTTCAGGAATACAGATGGCTGATGTTTCGGAGGTGAAAGAACGTGGTCCCAGTAGCTGTTAGGATGTGGAGAGAAAGCTGAGCTTGGGGCTGAACAGGTAGCCAAGGTTCCATACTGGAATCAATCCGAGATGGCAGCAAGGTTGGTGATGGAGCTGAGGCTGGTGCCACTAATAAATGATGAACATTTATTTGGTTCACACTAACAGTGAGGAAGTACAACTGAAGCAATGTTTTAGATGTTACCAACAGTGCAAAGAATATCAGTGATAGTTGCTTAATGTCTAAACCTTCACATATCTTTCAATCGTTTTTTATTAGGAACATAGGACTAGGAGTAGGCCATTCAGCCCCTCAAATCTGTTCCGTCATTCAATGAGTTATTGGCTGATCTGTATCCTCACTCCATTTACCCAGCTTGGTTCCGTAACCATTAATACCCTTGCCAGACAAAAATCTGTCAATCTCAGTTTTAAAGTTTCAATTGACCCTCAGCCTCAACAGCTTTTTGGGGGAGATCGTTTCAAATTTCCACTATTCTTTGTGTGAAAACGTGGTTCCTGACATCACCCTTGAATGGTCTAGCTTTAACTTTAAGGTTTGTTCTGGACTCCCCCACCAGAGGAAATAGTTTTACCCTATCCAATCTTTTAATAATCATAAACAGCTCAATTAGATCACCCCTTAATCTTCTATACTTAACGAGATATCTTTATTACACTGAATTATGGCTTCAATAATCCATTGTCACCATTACCAGTGAGTTATTACATTTTAATTCATACAATTAGATCACAAGCCAACAAGTTTCTATCCACATCACTTGGAATTTCCCTCTCATTTTCCATCAATGTCTTTTATGGGGGTGCGGAGTGGGAGGAGATGAGAGATAATGGTCTCTGTGACTCCAGGACAGACTAGAGCGCACGGAGATGTTCCTCCTTCCCCTCCTAAGTGTAGAAATGGTGATGGAGCTGTACAGTCAGCTGTATCTGGGGCACAGATTATAGATGGTGTATTCGGAAAGGACAGTGTAGCACAGTCCAACTGGGCACTGGAATTATCATCAAGGTAATGTGGAAATTACTCATGTAAAAGGCAGTGCTTCCTAAAGCTTCAGTCAACAGGACATTCTTGAAGTTGAAATCTCCCTCTCCAACTCCCGCCAATAGAATATAATGGCTGCACTATAGATATTGACCGATCTTGATGTAACCAAATTCCCTCCAACATTTCATAGAATCATAGAATCCTACAGCACAGAAAGGAGGCATATGTGCTGGAAGAATCCAGGCAAAGCCTGTGCACGCTCAAAGCCAAAGATATACAAGTCTGCCTAATGCTGTAACCATCCAAGCCCCAATGGGAAGTGTTGAATTGTATGGCAAAGTGGATCACAAACACCCCTCCGTCCCACACCCAAACTAGCACTGCATTGAATACTTCGGGCTTTTATTCTTGTTATATTACTTTTTCATCAGTACAAATGCCGACTGAATGGATTCCCTCCAGTTCCTGTTGAAATGAATGACTGTGAAGTTATTAGTGCAGGTTGAAGAAATGATTCACCTTCGATCACTGTACAATTCTATATCCAGTGTGTATGACACTAAGACCGCTGCACTACTTGATATGGCCATTTTGTGTGACAGGTACTATTATAAACGGGAGATCCTGGAGCGAGTGGACGGCCGCAGATTGGTCTATAAATTTGGAAAGAATGCTCGAGGTTGGAGAGACAATGACCAATAATATGAATTCTTGGAGATCACCGTGGAAATGATTTCCACCTCATCAAAAAGATGCCAACATGGTTGTTATTATTTATATGTATAGAAAAATCAAACAGTAATAATGCTGGTCACTAACCCTTTCCATTTGTTTAATGACTGCCACCCACCCTCTTGTTGCCCAGAAATGACCGAGACCCTCAGAATCCCAGCAAATAGAAATCCTGAAAACCAATATTCACAGGGCGCTGTTGGGTGTGTGTGTCTGCTGTGCAGACAGATGTGTGGCAGTCATATAGGAAGGAGTGAGCAAAGTATTTTCCCCAAAAAATGAAAGCAACAATTTGATCACCAGCCCAAAAGGCAAGAAAGTCTGTCATTTCAATTTCTGTTAAGATGCAACAATTTTCATTTACATAGAGCATTTAACATTAAACAAATGTCCCAAAGTGCTTCACAGGAGCGTAATCAAACAACATTTGAACGCAAGACACATAAGAAGATATTAGGACAAGTGACCAAAAGCTTGGTCAAAGAGGTAGGTTTTAAGGAGTGCCTTAAAGGAGGACAGAGGTGGAGAGGTTTAGGGAGGGAGTTCCAGAGCTTGGGACCTTGCCTGCTGAAGGCACAGCTGCCGATGGTGGGATGACAGAAGTCATGATGCACAAGAGGCCAGAAGTGGTGAGCTTCTTCCTGCTGCCACACGCACTACATAGAGTCAGGCTAACAGTTCACATGAAGTAAGTGGATGGAAGGTGGTTCCTGCTGTGCGTGACTTACCATCGCACTTGTCTGCTGGGTGTCCAATGCAGAACTGTAGTGCTGCTCAGCCGCTGTGAGGGTTACTTTCTCCTTCTCCTAAAGATCAAATCATTGAGCGATCATCCCGATAATTTATGGCTAGAAATCCAATGGTTGAATTTTTATTTTATAGAAATAGCATACGGCAAAGTTCATTGTGAACGATTTTGATTCTAATATCTTGTAACAAATGGAAATGGTTAAAATCTTTTAATTCTGAAGAATCCTTGTAAATATATAACATTCCTGTAATGAAAGTAGTTTTAAAATCATCTTTTATATATTTGTAAACTAATTTAATTTGTATTGTATTCTGTGTTGATTTGAGCTCTCACTTGGCTGTGTGTTCCTTGAACTATGTGGAGAAGAATGATGTAAGATGTTTAAATGTGACAATGTGTTACTCGTTCATGTCGGTGGAACATGTACACAGGGTTCCATGATGTGCTTTGCACTACAAACTACAGCCAGCTAGCTTTCTGACAGAGGAAGTCAGTCCCATTCTCTGCTGGGAGACCACTTGCAAGAGGTATCTTGCAGGGATCATTCTTGGGCTCTTTGCATAAATGATTTGATGATAACCCCATTCACTTTGAGGTTTCAGCAGATTTTAGAAGTGGCTGGCTTGGAGTGTATTATTCCTCAGCAAATCGGCGTTGCGTTTATCAGAATAACACTGCAACATGGGAAATGGAATCTACTCTCCTTAACGGATTCCTTTGGACTAAGGATAGCTCCTGAGTTAGAATTCAATCTGTTGTGTGGGTCTGCGCTTATATATGTAATCAGGAAATAAACAGCCCTCAGAAAGGGGAGGGATATATGGTCTGCTGCAAAAGAAATCTGCACCTGCAGTTTGGTGCATCAATAGACACAACATAATAATGTGTACATTTAGGGCCTCGGATGATTTGGCAATGTGGGGGCTCCACTTGATGTTCCTTCCTTGAACCATCATGGAAAGCTGTTCATTAAAAGATGCTCACAATTACCACGAAGATGTTTAAGTTCCAATGGGATGTAGGTCTCCTCCCTTTCTCTCAGAGGAATGATCCCTTTACCCTCTGGACCAGAATTTGAATCCACCCCAAACTGATGAGATGGAAGTCTCCTGTCAGCTGCACCAGACGGGTAACGAATTTCCCCAGTGAATCATTTGGACCAGGAGGCTCTCTGGTCTGGACTGAGTTAGCTGATTGCTGCCAGATCTCAGCACTGCTGGGTTCAAATGTGCCAGGCGTCCCTCCCCTGATCCTGCTGGAAAAGGCATGTGTGTGGACAAGACCAAACATGGCCTTGATGCACCTCAAGGTTGAATGGCCTGCTGCCTTATAATAATGGGCACTTGGGTGAGGTAACAGAAGGCAGCTAATGCACCCGGCGCTGCACCCCAGGACAATGAGTTTGCAAGAAAAGAGAAAATAAGTAAACGATGAATTTTCAGCCTAGTTCCCAGTGTGTGAGCCTACATCACAGCTGGTAATCTCTCTTGGGCAGGTAACATCATCGGTGTTGAGCCACATAAGGCTGAGTTCTGGATCTGACCAGTGCTTTCAGAGCACATGAGAGTGGGTGAGGAAAGTTCGAAAATCTGCCTTCCCCAGAGCTGATTTGAGAAGCGCACTAATGGTTGTAAAAACATTTTTACAAATATTCCAGCGAAGCACTCTGAGCTGCCAACATTATCTTCAAGCTTCTCCAGTAGAGGTGCAGGTTCCTGCCAATCTCAGCGTCCCAGAGCGGAGGTCAGGAGCTCGAGTACACAAACTGGCACTGGCGTCTGCTGGTGAAACCTGAATACTTTCAACACGGGAAGAAAATAGACCTGCACGTAGATTGCAGCCATTTAACAGTGTACAGCTCCAGGGTGCACCACTTAACGGTATGTCGGTGACAGGTCAGCGGGTCTGTTTAAACCTTTCACTCAAGCAATCATTTGGCACTAGAATCTGGTAGGAGGCATTAGTCCCATGTGCAATTTTATTATACTGACAACCTTTTGGAAGTTTTTATAAATTGCATTAATTTTGTTCAGAAAATGTGGCTAATTTTCGGAAATCTGACAAGGGGCTTGGCTCGCACTCGCTGTGCTGTACAACTTGCAGGTTTGTGCAAGTGTAAAATGATTGAAGGATTAAAAGTGCAGTGCCGAAATTAAAAGCTTTTCTCAGCCTTGTGTTTTTTGTCTGTTGGCAAACCCGCGACGTAAACAGGATGAATGCACCACTATGTCACTCACACACGATGAAATCATGTCACACACAGCACCTAACTCTTCCAAGAAAAGGATTGTCAAAGATTTCTGAATAAAGACGTCGTCCCATTAATATCCCAGCGTGAGAGTCGAACCAGCGTCACCCTCTGTCACCTCAGCTGTCTCACACTGTCTGGCCCTGTAATTATTTCATGGTACCATTTAATAAATGTGTTTGTAATGACACTGCCCTGTGTGTGCTTCTGTTCAGTAGACAGCCTTACAAAGTGTCTGAGAAAAGTAAAAAGGATCAAACTTAGAATTATATAGCATCTTTCACAACGTCCTAAAGCACTTTACAGCCAATTATGTACTTTTGAAGTGTATTCACTGTAATGTAGGAAAATACAGTCGGCAATTTGTGCACAGCAAGCTCCCACAAACATCAATGAGCTAAATGACTAGTTAATCTGTTTTTGGTGGTTTTGGTTGAGGGGTAAAAATTGGCCAGGATACCGGGGAGAAGACACCGGGAAGAACTCCCCTGCTTTTCTTCGAAATAGTCCCATGGGGTCTTTTACGTCCACCTGAGAGGGCAGATGTTTCACCCGAAAGGTGGAACTTGCCTCAGTTCTGCACTGGAGTGTCAGCCTGCATTATATGCTCAAGTGTGTGAAGCAGGGCTGGAACCCACAACTTTCTGACTCAGAGCCCAGAGTGCTACCACTGAGCCTTGTAACTGACAAAACAACGCTTTTCCAATCTCCTCCTATTTGCATAAAACACGCAACAGACAGATACACATTCGGGTTGAATTTCCTCTCTGGATACCCGGCAGGCGCAGTATGTCTCGGGTGACAGTTGTGACTGAGCGGACATAGCAGACTCATTCCCCACCTGTAGCCCCCTGGCTGGGCCGTGTGCCAAACAGCACAGGAACAAATGCGAGTGAAGCTCTATCTCTCTCAGGTCTGTGACTGCACATTGGGCTGTGGAGAACAGACCCCAGGCCACTGAGGGAGATCAGCAGCCAAAAGTTCCATGGGTCTTCCAATCACCCTCATGTGTAGGGGAGGGGCATGGCGGAGACAGACGTTCCTTTAAAAATCATTGAGTTGCCTCCCCCACCCACCCCCCACAAAAAAAACCATTAAAACTTCCAGTCTGCAGGGGTTCAGGAGCAGGCCAGAGCACCAAGCACTGATGGGTGCCTTTGTGCTGGGAAGCCACGGAATAGCCAGGTCTTGCTCAGTAATATAGCAATGCGAGGGAGCACTTGCAAATCACAAAGAGGCCTGATGTAAAGGGAGTCTGCCTTTTGTTCCCCTAACCTGTGCCTGGGAAACACCAATACTGATATTGACAAACAGTAAGTCCAGCAAATATAGTCCTGGATCACATTGCTGTTTGTGGGAGTTTGCTGTGCGCAACATGGCTGCCGTGTTTCCTACATTACAACAGTGACTATTGGTTGTAAAGCAGTTTGGGATGTGCTGTGGTGGTGAAAGGCGCTATAGAAATGCAAGTTCTTTCATTATTCCTGCAGCACCAGACAGTATAGTGGCGGAGGAAAAAAAAACGGATAGGAAAGCGTGGAACAGGCCGAGGTTGACCCACTGAGTTGGGCAATGGAGGGGAGGTGTTGAACAAAAATGGCGTCAAAGGCTGCAGCGAGTTGAGTGACTTTAATTAGGACTATTGCATTGCTGTGGCAGGAACGGAAACTTGATTGGATAGGTTTAAGCATGAGTAGTGGGAAAGGTGATCATGGATTTGGGAGGCAATAACATTCAAGGACTGTAGAGAGGAAATTGGAGCTGGGGCAGTGGTTTATAAGGACAGAAGGATCGTGGGCTACTTGCTTGATGACGGCTGTTTTGAAAGGAATCAGAGAATGATACAGCACAGAAGGTGGCCACCGTACCTGTGCCGGCTCTTTGAAAGAGCGATCCAATTAGGCCCACTCCCCCGCTCTTTCCCCATAACCCTGTAAATGTTCCCACTTCAAGTATTTATTCCATTCCCTTTTGAAATACACTATTGAATCTGCCTCCACTGCCCTTTCAGGCAGCGCGTTCCAGATCATAACCACTCGCTGCGTAAAAACATGTTTTCCTCATGTCGCCTCTGGTTATTTGTTAATTACTTTAAATCTCTGTCCTCTGAATATCAACCCTTCTGCCACTGGAAACAGCTTCTCCTCATTTACTCTACCAAAACCCTTCATGATGTTGAACACTTTTACCAAATCTCACCTTAACCTTCTGTGCTCTCAGGAGAACAGCCTCAACTTCCCAAGTCTCTTCACGTAACTGAAGTCTTTCATCCCTAGCACCATTCCAGTAAATCTCCCTGCACCCTCTCTAAGGTCTTGACATCCTTCCTAAAGTGTGGTGCTCAGAATTGGTCACACTACTCCAGCTGGAACTTAATCAGTCTTTTATAAATGTTCAGCATAACTTCCTTGCTTTTGCACTCTTTTGGGTTCCCATTTATGGTACCTGCTAATCTATTCTCATACACTCTCTTTGCCCTTCTTATTAGCTTTTTCAGTTCTCCTCTGTATAGTGTCAGCTGTGGCTCTGTGGGTAACACATGACCTCTGAGTCAGAAGTTGTGGACACAAATCCCCCTCCAGGGACATGACCACATAAAAAATGTCAGCTGACATGCCAGTGCAGTGCTGAGGGAGTGCTGCACTGTTGGAGGTGCCGTCTTTCGGATGAGACGTTAACCCCTCTCAGGTGGACATAAAAGATCCCATGGCACTATTTCGAAGAAGAATAGGGGAGTTACCACCGGTGTCCTGGCCAATATTTATTCCTCAATCAACATCACAAAAATCAGATTATCTGGTCATTATCACATTGCTGTTTGTGGGAGTTGCTTGTGCGCAAATTGGCTGCTGCATTTCCCACATTATAACAGTGACTAGATTGTACATTCATTGGCTGTAAAGCACTTTGAGACATCCAGTGGTCATGAAAGGCGCTATATAAATGCAAGTCTTTCTTTCTTGATCTTAATTTCTGTATTCAGTTTATTCCCTACTGTATTATTAAGCCTATTGTTTCTGTTTCATTTTAATCTCTATATCTTTAGTTATTCAGGGAGCTCTGTCTTTGGATGCTCTTCCTTTCCCTCTCATGGAAATGTCTCTAGTCTGTACCCAAACCAGATAGTCTTGGAGGGCCTCCATTTGCTCATTTATTGTTTTACCAGCCAATCTTTAATTCCAATTCTCCTGAGCCAGATCCCTTTCCAACTCACTGAAACTAACCCTCCTCCAGTTGAGTATTGTCACATTTGATTTTTCATTGCCCTTTTTCATAACTACTCTAACCCTAATGATATTGGAATTACAGTTTCTCAAACGCTCTCCCACTGAAACATGCACCACTTGCTCCACTTACTCCCCAGAATTAGATCCAGCACTGCTTCCTTCCTCGTTGGACTGGAAACGTACTGATCAAGGAACGGGCACATTTCCTGAGGAGAGGGAACAATTTACAATCAGCCAACATGGGGGCCAGGAAGGGAAGTTGGATGGTCATCATTTTCGTGGGAATGGGGCTGAGAGCAGGAGATGGGCTTAGAGACAAGATGAGCTTAGAGACAGCATGATGGACAGCAGAGAAAACTAGAGTTAGGCATGGGATCAGGGCTAGGGCAGAGGGAGCCTGTCCTAATTTTAAAATATTGGCAACACAATCAGACAGAGACAGCAACATGCAAATGAGGCCTTTGCAAACTTTAGAATGGGTCTCTAATTATTCTGAAAGGATCGTAATTTGCAATGGAAAACTTTAGTGCTTCTGTATACATGAGTCACGTCAGCTTCCATAGCAGTGATAAACGAAGCATAACAAGCATAGGTATCTCTCTACTAGATGAAGACCCCTGTGATTCACTAAAATTCAGCCACACTGAGCTACCTGACCCAATTGGAGCCATGTTTGGGAGCTGCAGAGTAGCTTGTGCTAAATTACAATATCCACTTCACAGAATGAGAGATTCGTTATTAGAACCCCTGTGCTTAAGTACGACTAGAAACCAGGCGGTAACAGTAAATTCCTGATCGTAGGGACACTGGGTCCGCTTACGGGAGAGACCAGCAATGCCGGAGAAAATATCTAGTGCAGACCTGAAATTTGTAGTAGAGACCCTGGCTCCAACTTTCAGGAGTGAAGTGTTGCCAAGTTTGACATGCTGGGGGAGCCACGATGACAGGCCTCACTCTGCTCAGTGACATTCCGCCGACCATTCTGCAGGAATGCCCAGCACCTGGTACATGAGAGGAGACAGGACAGAAGAGGCAATCTCCTCCTGGGGTGATTATATGACTCACCACAGTCCAAACTGATCTCTCAAAAGACTGGCGAAGTGCCAGTTAGTGGGCAGGTGTTGACAGATACTGCCTCATTGGACAAGGCTCCAGCTGTAGAACAACCATACACCCAGAGATATGACATACCACCCCAATCTCTTGAGGCCCATATTGAACAGCAGGCAACCCTGCCCACACACCTACTCCTCCCACTCAAACAACACTTAGGTATAGCACCAGGTCAGGAAATAGGAGATGGGAACCTTAAGGGACTGGATTTTTGGCTTTGCTGATTTCGGGGCGGTAAAGGCAGCGGGACAGTAAAGTTTTCGCCCGGGACCAGATTGCACCTCAGTCATCAAAATTGGGCAGCTAGGCCCTGAGTGTGGGGTGCAGCGCTAAGGGAGGCGTTGTATACTTCCCTTTGGGCGCTAGGCCGGCTGAACATGGGAAAATTCCGAGCTAAAGAGTCAACCCGGGAACACTCCGAGAGGGGCCTGGGGAGAAAAAAAAAGAACCTGAAAAAAATCCCCACAAAAAATTCCCACGCCACCACAACATAAATCGCAAAACAAATTAAAAGAAAAAGCAGTCACACTGACCTGAGATGGACATCACTTACCTCACTGCAGCCGATATAGGTCAGACGGCATGTTTTTCCGGTGGTCACAGCAGGGCCGCTGTGGGGTGTACGGGTTGGGCGAGAGTCCAAAAGCGAGCCGGTGTCGCAACCAGGGTTATTGCACACCGGCGTAACTCTTCCAGGCACTACTACTCGGCACTGCCGCAATAACCGGCCCCGAAACCCCGGCGGGGCGCTGGAAGCCTCACCGCTGCCATTGCCGCCCCTCCCAGGTGAAAAACAGAGCACCGGAGACCAGAAAATCCACCCCCTTATCAAGGTAACTGTGATTTAATGGACCTTTATTTGGAAGTACAATGTTGTAAATTTGCTACACTTTATTTTTCTTTTGTGAGGAACAGTTTATGTTGGGATCGGCCATGTTAAGATGCCAATTGATCACTGGAAGCTATAAGTTGATAGTTAAGGTACCTTGCCCTATCCCTGAACTTGCACTTTATCTAATTTTTCTCCAATCTCCCCATATGCTCTTTCCGAACACACTTTGCCCATAAGACCCACTTCATGTTTCCTTGACCCTATGCTCACCAAGTTGCTGGTCAGAAAGTGCCACGAGTGTAAATTCAGGCCCGTAGTGCCATTCTAATCCTCAGCAGTCTGATCCCTAGTAATCTTATGCAATCAAATCCCCAGCAGTCTCAATGGGCCTGATTTAGCACCATTCTTGCACTTGTCCATAGACTTTAATAAAGTTTTGCACTGGGTTAGTGAGCCAAAAAGTGCAGCGTCCTCTGCAGAGCATCTGAGGCCTGAATGAACAGGACTTAACCAATCAGAATGAAGAATGGTTAATGAGCAGCACAAAATCCGAACGAGGGAGCTTCAGTTACAATAGTCACAATCTTAAATCAGGTACAGAAAACAGAATAAGGAGAGGGAAGGAAAGGTTGCTTTACAAGAGATAGATAAAAGAGGCAGAGAGGTTGCTCGGCAGTAATTAAGACTTACTGCACCATTAGAAGGGTACTTACTGGAAAGGACAAGCCCGAACTTTTTCTGGTAAGTTTAGTTCATAAGAATCTGTTTCCAGGCAATCTCACCAGATTCTGATTCCAGTGTATTGTGAAAATTTTATGTGAACACAGTATATTTTTGAAAAAAAAAGATTTTGATTCCAGTCAGTCACACAGGGATCTTATTGCCAGTAGTCGCATTGTGAGCTGATTCCCGGCAGTCTCACTGAGTTCAATGACGGGAACGGGAGCATAGTCATATTGTTATGGGACTAGTACCCCAAAGATCCGGACTAATTATCCAGAGACATGAGTTCAAATCCCACCACGCCAGCTGTGGAAATTCAATTCAATTAATTAAATAAATCTGGAATTAAAAGCCAGTATCAGTAATGGTGACCATGAAACTACTGGATTGTCGTAAAAACCCATCTGGTTCACTAAGGTCCTTTAGGGAAGGAAATCTGCCATCCTTACCTGGTCTGACCTATATGTGACTCCAAACCCATAGCAATGTGATTGACCCTTAACTGACCTCTGAAATGGCCTAGCTAGCTACTCAGTTGTAACAAACCGCTACAAGAATCAATAATAAGAATAAAACCGGACGGACCAACCAACATCGACCTCGGCACCGGCTTCAGACATGACACATCACACCCAGCCCAGTCGGCCCTCATGGCTTCAGGTCAAACATGGGCAAAGACACCTCCTGCTGATTACCACCTACCGCCCTCCCTCAGCTGATGAATCAGTACTCCTCCATGTTGAACACCACTTGGAAGAAGCACTGAGGTTAGAAAGGGCACAGAACATACTCTGGGTGGGGGACTTTAATGTCCATCACCAAGAGTAGCTCGGTAGCACCACTACTGACCGAGCTAGCCAAGTCCAGAAGGAAATAGCTGCCAGACTGGGCCTGCAACAGGTGATGAGAGAACCAACACGAGGGAAAAACCTACTTGACCTCGTCCTCACCAATCTACCTGCTGCAGATGCATCTGTCCATGACAGCACTGGCAGCAATGACCACCGCACAGTCCTTGTGGAGACAACGTCCCGTCTTCACACTGACGACACCCTCCATCGTGTTGTGTGGCCCTACCATCGTGCTAACTGGGATAGATTCAGAACAGATCTAGCAGCTCAAAACTGGGCATCCATGATGTGCTGTAGGCCATCAGCAGCAGCAGAATTGTATTCCACCACAATCTGGAACCTCATGGCCCGGCATATACCGTACTCTACCATTACCATCAAACCAGGGGACCAACCTGGTTCAATGAGGAGTATAGAAGAGCATGCCAGGCGCAGAATCAGGCATACCTAAAAATGAGATACCAACCTGGGGAAGCTGCAGCACAGGATTACATGCATGCTAAACAGTGGATGTAGCATGTTATATACAGAGGTAAGCGATCCCACAATCAGCGGATCAGATTAAAGCTCTGCAGACCTGCCACATCCAGTCGTGAATAGTGGTGGATCATTAAACAACTAACGGGAGGAGGAGGCTCCAGGAATGTCCCCTTCCTCAATGATGGCGGAGTCCAGCATGAGTACAGAAGACAAGGCTGAAGCGCTTACAACCCTCTTCAGCCAGAAGTGCCGAGTGGATGATTCATATCTGCCTGATCCTGAGGTCCCCACCATCACAGAAGCCAATCTTTAGCCAATTTGATATCAAGAAACGACTGAGCGCACTGGATACAGCAAAGCCTATGAGCCCTGACAACATCCCGACTATCGTGTTGAAGACTTGTGCTCCAGAACTAACCACGCCTCTAGCCAAGCTGTTCCAGTACAGCTACAACACTGGCATCTATCCGACAATGTGGAAACTGCCCAGGTATATCCTGTCATCAAAAAGCAGGACAAATCAAATCAGGCCAATTACCACCGCATCAGTCTACTCTCAATCATCAGCAAAGTGATGGAAGGTGGCGTCGGCAGCACTTACTCACCAATAATCTGCTTACTGATGCCCAGTTTGGGTTCCACCAGGACTGCTCGGCTCCAGACCTCATTACAGCCTCAGTCCAAACATGGACAAATGAGCTGAATTCCAGAGGTGAGGTGAGAGTGACTGCCCTTGTCATCAAGGCAGCATTTGACCGAGTGTGGCATCAAGGAGCCCGAGTAAAACTGAAGTCAATGGGAATCAGGAGGAAAACTCTCCACTGGCTGGAGTCATACCTAGAACAAAGGAAGATGGTTGTGGTTGTCGGACGTCAATCATCACAGCCCCAGGATATCGCTGCTGGAGTTCCTCAGGACAGTGTCCTAGGCCCAACCATCTTCAGCTGCTTCATCAATGACCTTCCCTCCATCATACGATCAGAAGTGGGGATGTTAGCTGATGATTGCACAGTGTTCAGTTCCATTCACAACTCCTGAGATAATGGAGCAGTCCATGCCTACATGCAGCAAGACCTGGATGACCATCAGGCTTGGGCTATGCCTCACCACCACTTTCACAAGGGCAATTAGGGATGGGCAATAAATGCCAGCCTTGGCAGCAACGCCCACATCCCAGAACGAATAAAAAATAAATCTGTTTGCCAGCCTCAGAATTACGAACAGAAAATAAATGCATTCACACAGCACCTCATCGTGCCCTCAGGTGATCCCAAACACTCCACAACCAGCGACTGGTAAGCAAAGTACAACTTGTTTGATATCAGCAATAACAACTTGTATTTATATAGCGCCTTTAACATAGCAAAAACGTCCCAAAGCGCTTCATAGGAGCGTTTGCATGGACCTGCTGTTAAAAATGGTAGTGTCCTGCAAATAAGAACATAAGAACATAAGAAATAGGAGCAGGATTAGGCCATTTGGCCCCTCGAGCCTGCTTTGCCATTTAATAAGATCATGGCTGATCTGATCATGGACTCAGCTCCACTTCCCTGCCCGCTCCCCATTACCCTTTATTCCCTTATCGCTCAAAAATCTGTCCATCTCCGCCTTAAATATATTCAATGCCTCCACAGCTCTCTGGGGACAGAGAATTCCATAGATTTACAAGCCTCTGAGAGAAGAAATTTCTCCTCATCTCAGTTTTAAATGGGCGGCCCCTTATTCTGAGACTATGCCCCTTAGTTTTAATTTCCCCTAAGATGGAAATATCCTCTCTGCATCCACCTTGTCGAGCCCCCTCGTTAACATATGTTTCGATAAGATCACCTATCCTTCCTTAAATACAGAGACCAAAACTGTACGTAGTACTCTAGGTGTGGCCTCACCAATACCCTGTACAGTTGTAGCAGGACTTTCTGCTTTTATACTCCATCCCCCTTGCAATAAAGGCCAACATTCCATTTGCCTTCCTGATCACTTGATGTACCTGCATACTAACTTTTTGTGTTTCATGCACAAGGACCCCCAGGTTTCTTTGTACTACAGCACTTTGCAATTTTTCTCCATTTAAATTACAATTTGCTTTTCTATTTTTTCTACCAAAGTGGATAACCTCATATTTTCCCACATTGTACTCCATCTGCCAAATTTTTACCCACTCACTTAGCCTGTCTATATCCTTTTGCAGATTTTTGTGTGTTCTCCTCACAATTTGCTTTCCCACCCATCTTTGTATCATCAGCAAACTTGGCTACATTACACTCGGTCCCTTCATCCAAGTCATTAATATAGATTGTAAATAGTTGAGACCTGTGGCACCCCACTAGTTAGTGTTTGCCAACCGGAAAATGACCCACTTATCCCGACTCTCTGTTTTCTGTTAGTTAGCCAATCCTCTATCCATGCTAATATATTACCCCAACTCCGTGAGTTTTTACCTTGTGCAGTAACCTCTTATGTGGCACCTTATCGAATGCCTCCTAGAAATCCAAATACACCACATCCACTGCTTCCCCCTGATCCACCCTGCTCATTACATCCTCAAAGAACTCCAGAAAATTTGTCAAACATGATTTCCCTTTCATAAAACCATGCTGACTCGGCTTGATTGAATTATGCTTTTCCAAATGTCCTGCTACTGCTTCCTTAATAATGGACTCCAGCATTTTCCCAACCGCAGATGTTAGGCTAACATTTATGGGGGGTTCCCAAAATGTGTAATCTGTAGCTTTCCCCGGGGTCTATCACACATCTTACTCACTGAGCTACTGAACCAATTGCCAGGAACTGAATAGACGAGCCAGTTGCTGGAAAGCTATGATTGACGTCGGCAACCCTGGGTTAGGCAGGGGGAAATCAGTCAGGTTTCCTTGCTTTGCTGATATCAGTGCTCCCTGCTGGATAATGCATGTATCGCTGCTGGGTGACTTGGCTGTATTGCTCTACACAGTCAAATAGTCTGCCGCGTGTGAAGAATGATTATTTGTCTGATAGAATTGTAGCCAGCAGGGATGCACCTTCAGGAGAAGATGGAAGAAAAGTCAACAAAAGTTGAGGAGAAATAAATAATGTCAAAGTAGATCTGATAACTGCTGCAGTAATGGTGACTAGAAGCATAGGATGTACTTCGATGTTCTATTGAAAATCCTTTTCAAGGTCAAACAACAACTCCAGGCTCCAAACAACTTGAATTTGATACACAGGCATTCATTTCATCTTGTTTTCTCAATGTCAAACTCAGTTCACCCAGACTGGGAAAACATGTTTCAAGATTTTTGAATGATAAGGGAGTCAAGGATTATGGGGAGCGGACAAGGAAATGGAGTTGAGACCAAGATCAGATCAGCCATGATCTTATTGAATGGCGGAGCAGACTCAGGGGCCAAATGGCCTACTCTGCTCCTATTTCTTATGTTCTTATAGAAGGTGAATGGTGTGCACGGACCGAGAGCTGCCATTGATGTGGAGAGATTACTGGCAGCTATGTTGCATCACATTGCTCAAGTTTCATGGATACTGCGGAATTCTGGGTCACCGAACTTTTGTAACCAGTTAGAATACTGAATTGGGTTTTGGTCTCTTCACATGGTGAGCAATATTGAGGCTTGGGAACATGCAGAGGAGAGCCACAAGATTATTTCCCAGTTTAAAACACCTTAATTACTCAGATAGGCTCAAAGAGCTGGGTCTCTATACATTCAGAAAATCGTAGACTGAAGAGAGATTTGATCGAAGCTTATAAAATAATGAAAGTACTAGATTGTGTTTATGTGGACCAATTATTTCAACAGGATAGGTTAGGGAGGACTAGGGGTCACGTTTACTGGTTACGTAAGGGTAAAACTAGGGTGGTTCGTCCTTCAAGAGAGGCTGTTTCTGGCTTGGGCAGAGATCTATAATCCTAGCTATACTCCTAGAGCATAAATCAGGAGCAATGTGATCTCCTGGGCTAATTTCGATCGCCTAAAGAGATCAGAGAGGAATTTTCCAGGTTTTTGTCCCTATGTCCTACATGGCCTCTGCTTTTATATGAGTTTTCACCTTTCCCAGGAAATTACATGGCTCCAGGTGGGTGTGTCGTGTATGTATCGTGTTGCACAATATGGGACAGGCTGGTTGGACCAGTGAGTCTTTTTTGTCTGTCGTTTTCATATGTGCGTAAGTATGTTAGTAAAAGATGGCAATACAGAGGAGGCATAATTGCCCTTTTTATAGCCCCCCTGAACGCCTCCGCAAGACAGTTTCCGTCCGGGCGCTACCGTCTCCCAGGAAATTGACCGGGAGTTTGCAGAGGCCCTTTGCTGCCCCGCGGGGGAAATTGCCCCACAGGCCGTGAGGTTGGCACGGGCGGATTTCAACGCCAACTTCCCAGGTTGCGAAGTTGGCCGACGTCCACTCTCAGGGCGGTAAATAAACGGGAGAGTGCCAGTGCCCCAGGGTGCCATCTTTTTTTGCCAGCTGACTCTCGGCTCGGCTCGACGATGGCAGCCCTAGTATGGCCCCGCTCACCATCGAGAAACCTGGCTCTCCGTCTCAGGTGCCAGGCTGCTGGCCCGGTCGCACACTGCCCTGCTGGCCCAGTGGAGGCCATCAGAGGCCGTGCAGAGTGTGCAGCGGCCCTCCCCTTTAAGCGAAGACACGGGGCATTAAAGCACATCTGTGCTACACAGAGCGTCTGCGTAGTGCTTGACTCCCTGCCCCACCGGAAGGTTATGGCCCTGGTTACTGCCCCCAAAGGAAGTGGAGTGTGGGAGAGTGCGTCCCTTTCAAGGGCGGTAAAGGCAATTCCGCGGTGGGGGCGAGTCTTCCACACTGGGTGCTAAAAGTCCCAGCACCAGCGTTACCGCCTCCAATCAGGGCAAGTCCGTGTTTAATCACATGTTAAACAGAATGTTTTAATTAAATCTAATGTTGACATTTGACATTGGTTGTTCCGTGTTACAGGTAAAATTAAACAGAGTAAATGGACATTGTTGATTGTGTTTGAGCATTGCTCTGTAACGTCTCTCAACAAGGACTCATGACTCACCATCATTTACATTCTACGAGGAAGAGATAAAGTGAAATACTGTTGGCCTTAGACCAGGTTCACCTGAAAGTCCCAGCCTTGAACAGTGCAAGAGCTGACAGCTGTTGAGTAAAAATGAGGGTCGTTTACTTTCCCTGCTCGCTGGACTAATTGGAAGGGCAGTAAATTTTAAGATGCTGATAGTACACATGTTTAGTTACTCGTATAAGCAGTCAGAGCAACTTATATTTACTGACCATTTTGATCAAATCACCATAGGGTATAGAAATTTGAAGGGTGGAAGATGCCTGTGCGTGAGTTCTTTTAACGTGGGGTGGCCATTGCACACCAGCTACCACACAGGCTTAGTAGTGGGAGGTCTTGGTCCAGTAGCAAGGGGGTCCGAGACGACTGGAGACCAGGCTCTACTGTATGGGCCTAGTTGCCTCCGGTGGGATGCAAGCCATAAGCTCGGCACTGAGCAGCGCCCTTCGGTGAGGTGGTGAAAAAACCGAGGCCTAGCTGAGGGCAGGCATTGGGATGGTCACAGGTCCACTTTGTGGAAGGAGGAGAGGACAAATAGTGCCCACTTGTCACCTGAACTGGATATTCATCCACAAGAACTTACATTTATAGCGCGCTTTTAACATAGAAGAAAGTCCCAAGAAACTTGACAGAAGCATAAATGCCTCAGGATGTTTTTCTACATTAATGATGTTATATAAATTAAAGTTGTGTTGTAGTCAGACAAAAATAAAGGTCGAGTTGGAGAAGGAGATATTCAGAGGGGTGAACAAAAGCATGGGTGGGTTTTATGGAGGGTCTGAAAGGAAGAGAGAGGTGAAGCAGTGGAGGGGGATGCACAAGGGGAGGATCCACAAAGGCCAGAGTTAGAGGAGTGCAGAGCTCTGAAGAGGGAGAGGGTACAGGGAGGGCACAGAGATAGGGAGGAAGGGACCATGATGCGACATTATTACAAGGGTCAGAATTTTCAATGGGACCTTGAACCAGTGTAAGTCAGCATGGCCAAGCATGGTAGGTGAGCGTAGGGGCAGCAACGCTTTGGATGGGCTGAAGTTTACAGGGGGCGGATGATGGAAAGCCAGGATTGAGGAACTATATTCAAACAGGTGAGTCTGGAGGCAGCAAAGGCATGAATGAGAGTTTCAGCAGCAGGTGGGCTGAAGCTAGCAATGTTATGGATGTGGAAGTAGGTGATCTTTGTGGGAGAGAATACGGGGTGCGATGTTTAGCTCGATGTTCAATAGGATGCCCAGATTGTGAACTGTCTGATCCAAGCAGAGACACTGGCCAGCTGTGGGGTCGAATTGGTGGCGAGGATATGGAGTTTGTAGCGGAGCCCGATGATGATGGCTTCAGTCTTCCCAATGGTTAACTGAAGAAAATTATGGCTCATCCAAGACTGGATGTCGGCATGCAATCTGACTGTGCAGACGCAGGGTCGAGAGAGCTCGTGAAGAAGTCGAGCTGGGTGTTATCATCGTACATGTGAAAGCTGACCCCATATCTTTGTATGATATCGCCAAGCGGCAGCATGTAGACAAAGAAGAAAAGGAAGCCAAGGATAGATCCTTGGGGGACTGCAGAAATAATCGTGCAGGGTTGAAAGAGAAGCCATTGCTGGAGAAGCTGTGGATAGGTCAGAGTGGAACCAAGTTAGGGTAGTTCCACTCAGCTGGGCAATGGAGGAGAAGCGTTGCAGGAGGGTGGTGTGATCGATCATGTCACAAACTGCAGTGTGGTGAAGAAAGACAAGCAGGGATAATGTACCATGGTCACAGTTGCAGAGGATGTCATTCATTATACTTCTTTCAGTGCTGTGGCGGGAGCAGGAATCTGATTGGAGAGATTCAAACATTGAGTTGCTGGAAAGATTAGCATGGATTTGGGAAGCAACAATACATTCAAGGACTAATTGTGTCTTTTGTGCATGTGCTTCTTCAATCTCTTTGAAAGGTGGATCTAAGAAACACTTGGTGGGACAGGCCAGGTTTGCTTCCTTCACAATTTGTGAGCATACGGAACGATGGTTAATATTGATTCCACATTATTCAATCAGTACAGCTTGTCTTCAGGTAATAATACAAAATAATGAACATTAGTAGCATGTCTTGCTTTTCATAAACAAAATAAATTCTGCATTCTAAAACTTTTAGAAAGACAAAAGATTATTTAAAAAGAACTGTGTAAAGTCCTGACCCTGCAGTACACGAGGCATATGCTGAAGTCAAGGTCACTCTGGACCTGCACCTTTATTTCACAGCTCTCGAGTGCCACACTTGCCTGAGACCTGCCTTTATATACCTGTGTGAAACAGGTATGCAGTGTCTCCTGCACCTGCACCCCTGGTGGTAAGGTATGCTTGTGGTTACAAGTCATGTCTAGTTACAGTCATGTATAGCATGGTAAGGTACAGTTATATACAGTAGTGTGAGATACATGACATCACCCTCCCCCAAGGTCTTATTGTCTTTATAGATTTAGTCTCTCAGGTGGTCTACGTTCTGGCGTGGAGCGTCTTAGTTGTGGTTCAGTTCTTTGCCTTGGTGCCTGTTTTTCTTTCGGTGTGATTGCTGGTATCTCGCCTGGGCTGTCTGTTTCGTTCAGTATGATTGCTGGTATCTCACCTGGGCTGTCTGTTGAGACTGCACTTTCCTCAGGTTGTTTCCTCTGTCTGTCCACCAGGTGTGGTGTGAGTTCCACATTGCAGTCTATCTCTGGTTCTGCAGTGTTGTTGGTGAATCTACTTTTTACTTGGTCGACATGCCTCCGGCAGGTTTGGCCATTGTCCATTTGTACAACCAGTAGCCTGTTTCCTTCCTTGCCTGTTACTGTCCCTGCAAGCCATTTGGGAACCCTGCCATAGTTTAGCACAAACAGTTTGTCCCCTATCTCATTCCACCACCCCCTCGAATTTCGGTCATGGTACTCAGTTAGCTTCCGGCGCTTTGCGTCAACAATTTCATGCATGTCTGGGAGGATTAACGAGAGCCTAGTCAAAAAAGGCTAAAACACTGTTGGAACATAGAAGGTTGCGTGCCTTATTGAAGGCGCGTTCTTGGGCGTCCCCCAAAACCAATCGCACCCCTTTCTGAGTAGCACGTGGAGAGGCTCCAGCAGCGTGCTCAAGTTCTGCATAAAGTTCCCAAAGTAATTGAGTAGCCCGAGAAAGGCGCGCAGTTCCGAGACATTCCGGGGCCTAGGTGCCAGACAAATTGCTTCGGTTTTGGATTCTGTTGGGCGGATTCCATCAGCGGCAATCCCTCTGCCCAAAAATTCAACCTTGGGCGCAAGAAACAGACACTTGGATTTCTTAACTCTTAGGCCTATCCTATCCAATCGACTTAGTACTTCCTCCAAATTGCGAAGATGGGAGTCAGTGTCCCTGCCCGTGATGAGTATGTTGTCTTGAAACACAACCGTCCCCGGAATGGACATGAGCAGATTCTCCATGTTGCGCTGGAATATAGCAGCTGCCGACCTGATGCCGAATGGGCATCGATTGTACATAAAAAGGCCTCGATGTGTGTTGATGGTGGTGAGTAGCTTAGACTCTTCGGTCAGTTCTTGCGTCATATACGCAGATGTGAGATCTAGTTTCGAGAAAAGTTTTCCTCCAGCCATCGTGGCAAATAAGTCCTCCGTTCTAGGCAGCGGGTATTGGCCCTGTAGGGAGACTCTGTTTATGGTAGACTTGTAATCCCCACAGATTCGTACGGATCCATCAGGCTTCATGACGGGGACATAGAAATAAAAAAGGGAAAGTGGCTCAACCGTGGCTATCAAGGGAAATCAGGGATAGTATTAAAGCCAAGGAAGTGGCATACAAATTGGCCAGAAATAGCAGCGAACCTGGGGACTGGGAGAAATTTAGAACTCAGCAGAGGAGGACAAAGGGTTTGATTAGGGCAGGGAAAATGGAGTATGAGAAGAAGCTTGCAGGGAACATTAAGACGGATTGCAAAAGTTTCTATAGATATGTAAAGAGAAAAAGGTTAGTAAAGACAAATGTAGGTCCCCTGCAGTCAGAATCAGGGGAAGTCATAACGGGGAACAAAGAAATGGCGGACCAATTGAACAAGTACTTTGGTTCGGTATTCACGAAGGAGGACACGAACAACCTTCCGGTTATAAAAGGGGTCGGGGGGTCTAGTAAGGAGGAGGAACTGAGGGAAATCCTTATTAGCCGGGAAATTGTGTTGGGGAAATTGATGGGATTGAAGGCCGATAAATCCCCAGGGCCTGATGGACTGCATCCCAGAGTACTTAAGGAGGTGGCCTTGGAAATAGTGGATGCGTTGACAGTCATTTTCCAACATTCCATTGACTCTGGATCAGTTCCTATGGAGTGGAGGGTAGCCAATGTAACCCCACTTTTTAAAAAAGGAGGGAGAGAGAAAACAGGGAATTATAGACCGGTCAGCCTGACATCGGTAGTGGGTAAAATGATGGAATCAATTATTAAGGATGTCATAGCAGTGCATTTGGAAAGAGGTGACATGATAGGTCCAAGTCAGCATGGATTTGTGAAAGGGAAATCATGCTTGACAAATCTGGAATTTTTTGAGGATGTTTCCAGTAGAGTGGATAAGGGAGAACCAGTTGATGTGGTATATTTGGACTTTTAGAAGGCGTTCGACAAGGTTCCACACAAGAGATTGATGTGCAAAGTTAGAGCACATGGGATTGGGGGTAGTGTACTGACATGGATTGAGAACTGGTTGTCAGACAGGAAGCAAAGAGTAGGAGTAAATGGGTACTTTTCAGAATGGCAGGCAGTGACTAGTGGGGTACCGCAAGGTTCTGTGCTGGGGCCCCAGCTGTTTACACTGTACATTAATGATTTAGATGAGGGGATTAAATGTAGTATCTCCAAATTTGCGGATGACACTAAGTTGGGTGGCAGTGTGAGCTGCGAGGAGGATGCTGTGAGGCTGCAGAGCGACTTGGATAGGTTAGGTGAGTGGGCAAATGCATGGCAGATGAAGTATAATGTGGATAAATGTGAGGTTATCCACTTTGGTGGTAAAAACAGAGAGACAGACTATTATCTGAATGGTGACAGATTAGGAAAAGGGGAGGTGCAAAGAGACCTGGGTGTCATGGTACATCAGTCATTGAAGGTTGGCATGCAGGTGCAGCAGGCGGTTAAGAAAGCAAATGGCATGTTGGCCTTCATAGCAAGGGGATTTGAGTACAGGGGCAGGGAGGTGTTGCTACAGTTGTACAGGGCATTGGTGAGGCCACACCTGGAGTATTGTGTACAGTTTTGGTCTCCTAACCTGAGGAAGGACATTCTTGCTATTGAGGGAGTGCAGCGAAGGTTCACCAGACTGATTCCCGGGATGGCGGGACTGACCTATCAAGAAAGACTGGATCAACTGGGCTTGTATTCACTGGAGTTCAGAAGAATGAGAGGGGACCTCATAGAAACATATAAAATTCTGACGGGGTTAGACAGGTTAGATGCAGGAAGAATGTTCCCAATGTTGGGGAAGTCCAGAACCAGGGGTCACAGTCTAAGGATAAGGGGTAAGCCATTTAGGACCGAGATGCGGAGGAACTTCTTCACCCAGAGAGTGGTGAACCTGTGGAATTCTCTACCACAGAAAGTTGTTGAGGCCAATTCACTAAATATATTCAAAAAGGAGTTAGATGAGGTCCTTACTGCTAGGGGGATCAAGGGGTATGGTGAGAAAGCAGGAATGGGGTACTGAAGTTGAATGTTCAGCCATGAACTCATTGAATGGCGGTGCAGGCTAGAAGGGCCGAATGGCCTACTCCTGCACCTATTTTCTATGTTTCTATGTTTCTATGTTTCTACGATGGGACTTACCCAGTCGCTAAATTCCATGGGTGAGATAATGCCTTCCCGCAGAAGCCGGTCCAGTTCATATTCAATCTTTTCCCTCATCACATATGGCACAGCTCTAGCCTTGTGATGGACCGGTCTGGCATTCTGTGTGATGTAGATTCTAACTTTAGCCCCTTTGAAGGTGCCCACACCTGGCTGAAAGAGATGTTCAAAACGACTTAGAACTGTTGAGCAGGAGGTCCATTCCTCTGACGACATGGCGTGAACATCATCCCATTTCCAATTTAGTTTTGCCAGCCAGCTTCTCCCCAACAGTGCTGGGAGAACCCCGGGGACAATCCATAGGGGAAAGTCGGTTCACCGTCTCTTTGTGTGTGACTGAGAGCATGGTGCTGCCAAGGACTGGGACGATTTCTTTGGTATAGGTCCTTAGTTTGGTGTCAATCCTTATGAGTTTTGGTCTGTTGCTTTTGTGCGGCCACAGCTGTTCAAATTGTTGGACGCTCATGAGAGATTAACTAGCTCCCGTGTCCAGTTCCATGTTGATGGGTATCCCGTTGAGTTGGACCCTCATCATTATTGGAGGCGTCTTGTTGTAAGAACAGTGGACATTGATCGTGTTGACCCGCTGTACCTCGGCGTCCCGTACACTGTCCCCACCGTCTTCTGGTCCGCTTTCCAACCCTTCCGATTCGTATGCCAGCCAAGCTGCTGTTTTTCTGCACATGCGAGCCAGATGCCCTGTATAGTTGCAATTTCTGCAAACAGCATGCTGAAATCGACATCCCCTTGTTGAGTGCCTTCCCTCACATCTCCAGCACAGACCGCTTCCATTGTTTCTGAAGGATGAGCTGCGTCTGGCTGATCTCTCTTGAGCTTCTCTCAGTCTGTAGTTGATTGCTCTCATTGTGGGTTGATGAGGTGTGAACGGCCGTTCATGTGGCCCTTGATGGCTTCTGGCGCCTCTGCCTGCTGTTGAAGACCTGCTCTCCTGCCTTTGTCTGTGTGTGGGGGTAGCGGCTTGTTTCATGCTGTGAACCCTTTGTTCCGATGTTTCGTTACTTGCCGTACTCGCAGTATAGATCAACCTTGTTTTTCCTTCTCCTGCCAAGAATGTCCGTGCAACCAGTGCTGCTGCCTCTAGGGTCAAGTTCTTGGTCTCTATAAGCTTTCGGAATATGCCTGCGTGGCCTAATCCTTCAATAAAAAAGTCTCTCAGTACTTCTTTCCTTAGTTCATTGGAGAACTCACATAAACTAGCCAGCCTCCGAAGTTCTGCCACAAAGTAGGGTATGCTCTGGCCCACACAGCATCTGTAGTTGTAGAACCTGTGTCTGGCCACGTGTAGGCTGCTCACTGGCTTCAGGTGGTCTCTCACCAGTGTGCTCAACTCCTCAAATGACTTGCTTGCTGGTTTCTCGGGTGCCAGCAGGTCCTTCATTAAGGCGTATGTTTTCGAGCCACAACTGGTCAAGAGATGGGCTCTTCTCTTGTCTGCCTTATCGTCGCCCAACCAGTCTTTGGTTACAAAGCTTTGCTGGAGCCTTTCTATAAAGTCCTCACAATTGTCTCCAGCATTGTATTTCTCATCTGAGCTGTTGGTAGCCATTCTGTGGATTCTGTGATCCCGTAACTCGTCGCCACTGTAAAGTCCTCACCCTGCAGTACAGACTTACACGAAGCACATGCTGAAGTCAAGGTCACATTGGACCTGCACCTTTATTTCACAGCTCTCGAGTGCCACACTTGCCTGAGACCTGCCTTTATATACCTGTGTGGGACAGGTGTGCAGTGTCTCCTGCAAGTGCACCCCTGGTGGTAAAGTATGCTTGTGGTTACAGGTCATATCTAGTTACAGTCATGTATAGCATGGTAAGATACAGTTATATACAGTAGTGTGAGATACATGACAAACTGGGCTTCTATGTTTCTGTTCCTAGTTTATCAATCTGACAAGAGTCCTTCTAGCAAACATACAAGTGAGCTGCTGCCTGCCACACTGCTTTACTTTCTAAAGGGCCTCCTGGTGGAAGATGTCTGTGAACAATGGGGCATCAGACTGATGAACAAGAGCAGCACACAATGGATGCAGAGGGCAACCTTGGCAGGACAAGTTGACCAGACTGTTAAAAACATATGGTCTCCTGGGCTTTATTAATAGAGGCATAGAGTACAGAGAAACATAGAAAATAGGTGCAGGAGTAGGCCATTCGGTACAAAAGCAAGGAAGTTATGATGAACCTGTATAAAACACTGGTTCAGCCACAACTGGAGTATTGTGTCCGATTCTGGGCACCGCAGGATGTGAAGGCCTTAGAGAGGGTGCAGAAAAGATTTACAAGAATGGTTCCAGGGATGAGGGACTTCAGTGACATGGATAGACTGGAGAAGCTGGGGTTGTTCTCCTTAGAGCAGAGAAGTTTGTGAGGAGATTTGATAGAGATGTTCAAAATTATGAGGGGTCTGAATAGAGTAGATAGAGAAAAACTGTTCCCATTGGTGGAATGGTCGAGGACGCAGATTTAAGGTGATTGGCAGAAGAACGAAAGGCGACGTAAGGAAAACTTTTTTACGCAGCGAGTGGTTAGGATCTGGAATGCACTGCCTGAGAGGGTGGTGGAGGCAGAATCAATCGTGACTTTCAAAAGGAAATTGGATAAGTATCTGAAGGAAAAAAAATTGTAGGGTTACAGGGAATGAGCGGGGGAGTGGGATTAGCTGAGGTGCCCTTGCAGAGAGCTGGCACAGGCTCGATGGGCTGAATGGCCTCCTTCTGTGCTGTAACCATTCTATGATTCTATGATTATAGGCACCAGCATCCGCATCCCAACAGCCATCCCTTTTATTTTCTTTGAATGTAGGCACATCTCCTCACGTCTTCTGAATTTACATTCAATTAAAAAAGTAAATCTCGGTTAAAGCAATTCATCACCAGCAGATTCATTCCTGGTTGTTAATCCATTCCAACCCGATTATTTTTGTGATCCTGCTTGCAAACATGTGTAAAAATAGCCCCATAAAGACTGGAAAATAGCTACTGTTTTTTTCATTAACACAAAAATTAATCGTGTACCATTAATAGTTCATCTGTTTGCACTTTCAGCTCTTGCCTAGATACAATACAGGATCTTGCGGAGGCAGCGCTGGTGGTACTTCTCCAGCGCTTTGAGGTGTCTGCTGTATATAGTCCACATCTCAACCATAGAGGAGGGCAGGTATCACTACTGCCCTGTAGACCATGAGCTTGGTGCCAGGTTTGAGGTCCTGGTCTTCAAACATTCTCTTCCTCAGGCGACCGAAGGCTGCACTATCATACTGAAGGTGGTGTTGGACCTCGCCATGTCTGCCCTTGTTGACAGTAGGCTCCCGAGGTATGGGAAATGGTCCACATTGTCCAAGGCCTCGTTGTAGATTTTGATAATCGGGAGGCAGTGCTATGTGGTGGGATCAGGTTGGTAGAGGACCTTTGTCTTACGGATGTTTAGCATAAGGCCCATGCTCTCGTACGCCTCGGTGAAGGTGTTGATGATGGTTTGGAGTTCAGCCTCCGAGTGTGCGCAGACACAGGCATCATCGGCATACTGTAGTTCAATGACAGCAGTGCTGCCTCCGCAAGATCCTGCAAATCCACTGCCAGGACAGACGTACCAACATCAGTGTCCTCACTCAGGCCAACATCCCCAGCATCGAAGCAGCTCCATTGGGCAGGCCACATCGGCCGCATGCCCGACACGAGACTCCCTAAGCAAGCGTTCTATGCGGAGCTTCAACATGGCAAGCGAGCCCCAGGTGGGCAGAGAAAACGCTTCAAGGACACCCTCAAAGCCTCGTTGATAAAGTGTAACATCCCCACCGACTCCTGGGAAGCCCTGGCCAAAGATCGCCCAAAGTGGAGGAAGAGAATCCAGGAGGGACCTCGAGTCCCATCGCTGAAAACATCAGAAACCAAGTGCAGACAGCGGAAGGAGCATGTGTCAACCCAGGCTCCCTGACCACCCTTTGTTTCAACCACTGTCTGCCCCAGCTGTGACAGAGACTGTAAGTCCCGCATTGGAGTTTCAGTCACGTGAGGACTCACTTTTAGAGTGGAAGCAAGTCATCCTCGATTCCGAGGGACTGCATATGATGTTGATGATGGGTGCAATACGTTGCTTTGTGGGACAGTTCAGAGGATTGAGCCAGAGACAAAGGTGTCAGAATGTTCGGAAAGTGAGAGAGTTGTGTCAAGGCAGTGTGGCAGCGTGCGGCAATGCCTGTTATTGTCTATGGATATTTCCCCAGCACTCACCAGCTTGCTCAAGGTGCGCAAGGACACGGTTTGAACACTCGCAGACTCGATCCCTCGGGTTAAAGCGAGTGCGAAGAGGCAGACAACTTTGAACCCACCCCGACCTGCACTTAGCAGCTTTCTGCAAACGCTTCACCCCTCAGTGCCCGTTCGTAATAGCAGAGCTGGCAGAAGCGAGTGAGGAGGGTGGGGCTCTGAGTGGGAGGGGGGAAAGGATCAGAATGTTTTTTATAACAGTCAAAACAACAAAATATAGTGGCTGTATTTAGAGCAAAAGTTAGTGGAGAGGGATGGGTGCTGACTGGTGTAACGTGTGCACAAGAGAGGCGGCTGGAGGCAGTTACAGGGCAACGTTGAGGGAGAGAGCGACATGGATACAGGCATTGCACAAGTCCGCAGCCACCTCCTCCTCATTTGCGGCAAATAACCCCGGCAGCTCGGTCTGACCAACAATGACCAACCGAGACAGGCAGGATTTAATTTCTTTTTGGGGGCTGGGTGAGTGGGTGGGTAAACGTGTTTTGTGTCTTTTTTTTTTCTTCCTTCATCCCCTTTTAAAATCCAACATTAGGATTGGGCCAGTATATTTGCAGGGAGGATTGTCACTGCTGATTATATATACCCAGCCCCATCAAGGGTCTGGACAGGGATGGATTAAGGGTGCCTCGGGCCCAGGGCAGTACCCCGGTCATGGCCCCCTACTCCCATTCACATCCTGCAGTAAATGACAGTAGTGAGCTAAGTCACAGGGCACTATACTGAGTATGCATCAGGTCAAGGTCAGATCAGGTCTACATCGCAGGTTATGTTCTCATTGATACTATGACGACACTCATTTAATATTTGATTATGTTTCCAAATAATTAAACTGATACCTTGATGTAACCCTGTATCAACAGTAAACAACACCATAATTTTTTTAAGTCCTTACATTTTGAAACTAAGTCGACGATGACAACAGTTTAGAACAAGACAGTGCAATTTTTGTCGACTAAACTCGCTAATGATTTTCAAGAAGTCAAGTCCTCTCAGTACTTTGCTCTTGATGTTTATAATTGAAAGACTATTAAGTTGTTCTTGTCCCATTCGGTTCCTGACCTCATCCTTGATGCGTTTTAGTTTTGAGAAGGACCGCTCACCACTGCAATTTAATACCATTGTCCAGATATATCCGAAGAGCTATTTCAATGTTAGAAAAGCTTTGAGTGAGGGCGTGTATATGGAGGAATTGGTATATTCTCAGCTCTGCTAACTTAGTTTGCTTGAAACAAATTAAGGTTTGAAGCTCTGTTGAGGATGCCACCAAGTTAGAAAACTGAATGAATTCATTTTCAATCACAGGTTCCAGATCTTTGGGATAGAAGTGGGCAAGATTTGCTGTGGCTTGCTTGATCTCATGAGTTAATAGAGCGGCTACCTTGGACAGGAATCCAAACTTACAGTTGATTTCCTTGTATGCTTCAAGTCAGTATTTCAAGGTACTGATTAGTTGATCAATGATGACAGGAACACTTCAGTTTTGAATTTCTCCTTGGGTGACAGCACTGTGTTTTCAGCATTTCCATCGTCATAGCGACGGTTGCATACCCGGACATGCCTCTGAGCTGAATTGTACTCGTGTGGCCACACAATTTAATCCCGAGATCTTCGAAGTCCTCAAACTCTGTCCACTGGGTCTTGACAAAATCGACAAGCAACTCGAGAAAGGCCACCATGACATTCAGATTCAAGCCAGTTTCTTGAAGTGAGAGATTGGTCAAGTGAAAGCGTTTCAAATAACAACGAGAATCGCTGAATCCAGTTCCCCCAGTTTGTCAAGGATTGACTGAGCTTCATTTCGGCATTCAAATTTCTATTCCATGTCAGTTGCCAGGGATCCAACACTTTGTATATGGGAGTGTAACCTTTGAGCAGAGCTTACACTGCTTCATACCTTGCTGACCATCGAGTAGCAGAAAGCTGTTTGACGACAGACAGCCCTAAAGCTTTAGTTTTTCATAAAGCAGTTGCCAGCGATACGCTGATGCAGAGAGAAAAGTGTACAACTTTTGTACAATGTCAAAAAATCTGACGATCACTGGGCTGCACTCGGCACTGTTTTTCCCCACAAGGTTGAATGAGTGCACTGTGCATGGTATAAACGTCACATATGGACATTGCTCTTTGATGATAGTTTGGACACCAATGTATTTCCCACTCATATTTGAAACATTATCATAAGATATGTCGATCTCGTTCTCATCCAGAAAGGCCAGTATTATTTCTGCTATTTCTTGTCCAGGTATGACCGATTATTGGCAAGAACGTTAGGAACCTTTCCTCAGGACCAGTCGGTAGAACATAGCGAATGACAAATGTCAGCTGATCTGTGTGTGTAACATCTTGCCTTGAATTGACAGATATTGAATGGAACTTCACTGATTACAATTCCTGGATAATCGTCTCAAATACTTTGCCACCCATCAGACTAATCAGTTCTTCACAAGTGGTGGAAGACAAGTATGAAGTATGCCCCTTGCCTTTGTTGGCAAACCGCTTGATGTGTTCAGCAAGAAATGCATCGTAGTTTGAGAGAACCTCCAACACACACCAATACTTGGAGAACCAGAGATTTCATCTCTGCCTTGCAATGACAGCCCTCGTTCACAGAGAAACGTTATCACACAGACAGCCCGCTCTAGCACCCTGGGCCAGTACTGCCGTTCAATTTTCAAACTGGAAGACAATAGGACCATCCACACACCCAGTGCCTGCTTGTCTAGTGCACATTACTACCATGCTTCTCTATGCTGCTGGCTGTTTTCGGGAGATGAAATCCTCTCATCGCCATGCTTCTAGTCATTAAACCCATGAGTAAAGTGGCTACTTGTTCGTGCTGTGACCTTGCAAGCAAAGCAGTTTGAAGGTGAATAACAGAGCTACGTTCACTCCACACATTCCCCTGCCAGCGGGTGCACACGTGTGAAGAAGGACTTTGAGCTGTATCGGCGGCATCCTTCCTTTGCATGAATCATGCCGGAGTTTTGGAAGTTTTTAATCACAGTTTGGGCAGTCCTCACTACCTCTTGCAATCCAATGGCTTTGCATGTCTTCTGAGATATTGTCTGCCCACAGCCCAATGTCACTCGTAAGTTGCGCCTCCTTCAGCTCAGTATGCGCCAGTTGGTTTTCATCTTCTTCAACTTTTTGGACTTGGAGCTCCAACTCGGCCAACTGTGGGTCTGGTGCCACTTGTGGGTCCGGTGCCACTAGTGGTTTCATTGTTGACGTTGACTGCACAGTCATCTTGGCCTTCATCTTCATGATCTTGAGTTTTTAGTTGGAAAAAAATATCTAGTTTAAGCAGTTTAGCTACATCTCGTCTCTTTTGCTCCTCATGTAGCTGGTGCTCTTTCCTTTTTACGCCCCTGATTTGTGTGTAGAATACATCAAGTCGAGAATAACATTTGCCTGAGCCCTCGCGAATTCGCCCCGCTCTTGCTACATCACTTATCTCAATACTGTTTACCCTTACCCTTAATCCCACCCTGTCTGGACCCCACTCGAGGCTTGGGCCCCGGGTGACCAACACATCCGTCCCCCCTTAATCCGACCCTGAGTCTGGATGATTCTTTTTCTGAATTCAGAGCGAATGAGATGACCAGTGTTCCCTTTAAACTATGTATAAAGTAATTGGTAGAAGGATTGGAGGGAAGCTGAGGAGAACTTGTTTTTACCCAGAGGGTGGTGGGGGTCTGGAACTCACTGCTTGAAAGGGTGGTAGATGCAGAGACCCTCATCATGTTTGTACTTCGATATACACCTGAATCTACAAGGCTACGGATCAAAAGCTGGAAAGTGGGATTAGGCTGGATAGCTCTTTTTTGGGCAGCACAGTCATGATGGGCTGAATGGCCTCCTTCTGTGCCGTAGATTTTAATGATTCAATCTATTTCCTTTTTTGGCCAAAAAAAAGTGAGGGAGCTGAAAGTGATATGCATAAAATCCGAAATTTAAGTAAAACAACATTGTGCACTTAAAACCCAAGTGCATGCCAGATCACCTTGAGGAAACACATTTTTAAAATAGTAAAACTGATTTGCATGTGCCTATTGCATAGAATGCATCCTAAACCGACCCTGAAAATAAAAGGCAACGTTTTTAATAAATCTCAAAAATTGTTACTAAACTTGAAAAATGATGTGATATTCTATTCCCGCCGTATGTTCCTAACAAATAGAGCTGCCGATCGCTTTGCGGCGACCTTGCTTGTTCAGAAAAATGGGTTTCTCCTATCTCCTTTCTGTTAATGCAGATAAGAGTAAGGGAGGTGTATGACAGCTAAATGTGTATGAGATCTGTGTCAATTTTGACATCAACAAATTAGAATCAACTGGTTTTTAATGAGGGAGACACATCATGTGTGTAATAAAATCAAGCTTTAAGAGGAGACTGTTCCGATTATTAAACACATAACAATAGAATTTATCGGTGCAGAATCATTTTATTTGGCTGAAGTGAATGAAATTCGAAGTTTCAAGAACAGTCTCCATTCATCATTTGCAAATTGATCAACTTTAATCATCTAGTTCTGCAAGTCACAGATTAACCAGCCCTGTGGCACAGCTTACTATTAATATTGTACAGTCGTATACATGCACTTTCCTTTGTTTAAAACTATGATTTAATCTATTACAACAACTTACTTCATATAAACTAAATGCAATCATTGATAATGTATTATTGAAAAGTTCATTGTTATGCAAGGAGTTATTTCTGCAACAGCCTGACAATTGTACTGTAATTATTTTCAGATAATGTATGTGTATGGCGCTTTCTTTGTTTAATTAATGTTTTCAAAGAGAGGAGAGCAAGACTGGGACCAGTAGAAGATAGGTAGATTAGAACGTGTGAGAGGAGAGGTAGAATGGAAAGTGTGAGAGGAGAGGTAGAATGGAAAGTGTGAGAGGAGAGGTAGAATGGAAAGTGTGAGAGGAGAGGTAGAATGGAACGTGTGAGAGGAGACCGGTTAGCCTGACATCAGTAGTAGGGAAAATGCTAGAGTTTATTATAAAGGATGTGATAACGACACACTTGGATAATATCAATAGGATTAGACAAAGTCAACATGGATTTATGAAAGGAAAATCATGTTTGACAAACCTACTGGAGTTTTTTGAGGATGTAACTGATAGAATAGATCATCATCATCATAGGCAGTCCCTCAGAATTGAGGAAGACTTGCTTCCACTCCTTTGGTGGCTGAACAGCCCAATACGAGAGCCATCGACTCTGTCACAGGTGGGACAGATAGTCGTTGAGCAAAGGGGTGGGTGGGACTGGTTTGTCGCACACTCTTTCTGCTGTCTGCGCTTGATTTCTGCATGCTCTCGGCGTTGAGACTCGAAGTGCTCAGCACCCTCTCGGATGCACTTCCTCCACTTAGGGGGGGGTCTTGGGCCAGGGACTCCCAGGTGTCAGTGGGGATGTCGCATTTTATCAGGGAGGCTTTGAGGGTGTACTTGTAGCGTTCCCGCTGCCCACCTTTGGCTCGTTTGCCACGAAGGAGCTCCGAGTAGAGCACTGCTTTGGGAGTCTCGTGTCTGGCATGCGGACTATGTGGCCTGCCTAGCGGAGCTGATCAAGTGTGGTCAGTGCTTCGATACTGGGGATGTTAGCCTGAATGAGGACGCTGATGTTGGTGCGCCTTTTCTCCCAGGGGATTTGTAGGATCTTGCGGAGACATCGTTGGTGATATTTCTCCAGCAACTTGAGGTGTCTACTGTACATGGTCCATGTCTCTGAGCCATACAGGAGGGCGGGTATCACCACAGCCCTGTAGACCATGAGCTTGGTGACAGTTTTGAGGGCCTGGTCTTCAAACACTCTTTTCCTCAGGCGACCGTAGGCTGCACTGGCGGTGTTGGATCTCGTTGACGATGCCTGCTCTTGTTGATAGGAGGTTCCCGAGATATGGGAAGTGGTCCACAGTGTCCAGGGCCACGCCGTGGATCTTGATGACTGGAGGACAGTGCTATGCGGTGAGGACAGGCTGGTGGAGGACCTTTGTCTTACCGATGTTTAGTGTAAGGCCCATGCTTTTGCACACTTCAGTAAATACATCGACTATGTCCTGGAGTTCGGCCTCTGTATGTGCGCAGACGCAGGCATCATCCGCGTACTGTAGCTCGACGACAGAGGTTGGGGTGATCTTGGATCTGGTCTGGAGACGGCGCAGGTTGAACAGGTTCCCACTGATTCTGTAGTTTAGTTCCACTCCAGCGGGGAGCTTGTTGACTGTGAGGTGGAGCATGGCAGCGAGAAATATTGAAAAGAGGGTTGGGGCGATGACGCAGCCCTGTTTGACTCCAAGAGAGAACCAGTGGATGTAGTGTATTTGGATTTTCAGAAGGTCTTTGATAAAGTCCCATAAGAAGTTAGTGTGCAAAGTTAAAGCACACAGTGTTGTGTATGCAGAAAGAGTCAGACTGAACACTGTGAGCTCAAAGTAAAATGTGACCTTAGTCTTTTATTGCAGGTTTCCAGAGTGCCTCTCCAACCTGTGAAGCCTCCTTAAATACCTGTGCTCCCAAGGGATTATGGAATCCCTTGGGACTCCAGGGGATGAGCCCTCGGGTGGCTGTACAGAGTAAATACAAGTTTACATATATAACAACACTCCCCTCCCCCTCCCCGCACTATTTACAATGTGAGTCGATCTGGGGCCCTTCTTGCCCTGGTTGATTGACTCGGTGTGACAGCTGGTGTTATTGAATCATTTGTTGGGCCCTCGCTGGACTGCTGTGCAGCTGGCCTTGCTGGGCTGTTTATTGTGTTGGGTCCTGCTGGGCTGCTGTGGATAATGGGTTCTGCTTCGTGGTCAACCATGGTGCCGGTTGTGTATGTTGGGGGATAAAAAAAGGTAAGGTCCAAAGTGGGTTGCTCAGGATAGTCCGTGAATCTGAGTTTGATTTGGTCCAAGTGTTTCCGGTGAATGAGTCCATTTAAAAGTTTGACCCGAAATACCCTGCTCCCTTCTTTGGCCACGATAGTGCCGGGAAGCCACTTGGGACCTTGTCCATAATTCATTACAAACACAGGATCATTGATTTCAATCACGCGTGACACATTTGCACTATCATGGTATGTTCATTGTTGAAGCCGTCTGCTCTCTACCTGTTCATGTAGATCAGGGTGAACTAACAAGAGCCTTGTCTTAAGTGCTCTTTTCATGAGCAGTTCAGCAGGTGTGATTCCAGTGAGTGAGTGGGGTCTTGTGTGGTGGCTAAGCAGGACTCGGGATAGGCGCGTCTGCAGTGAGCCTTCAGTTACCCTCTTCAAGCCTTGCTTGATGGTTTGCACTGCTCTCTCTGCCTGACCATTGGATGCTGGTTTAAACGGGGCAGATGTGACATGTTTGATCCCGTTATGGGTCATGAATTCTTTGAACTCAGCACTGGTAAAACATGGTCCATTGTTGCTCACCAGGACATCGGGTAGGCCATGTGTGGTAAACATGGCCCGCAGGCTTTCAGTAGTGGCAGCGGACGTGCTTGCCGACATTATCTCACATTCAATCCACTTGGAGTACGCGTCTACAACCACAAGGAACATTTTACCCAAGAAAGGGCCTGCATAGTCGACATGTACCCTAGACCACGGTTTGGAGAGCCAAGACCATAAACTTAGCGGCGCCTCCCTGGTTACATTGCTTAACTGCGAGCATGTATTACATCGGTGAACGCAGAGCGCATCGATACCGGGCCACCACACGTGGGATCTGGCTATCGCTTTCATCATTACGATGCCTTGGTGGGTACTGTGAAGGTCATTGATGAAGGTGTCTCTGACCTTCTTGGGGACCACTAGTTAATTGCTCCACAGAAGGCAGTCTGCCTGTGTAGACATTTAATCTTTGCGCCGCTGGAACTGCTTTATTTCTTCCTGCATTTCCACTGGGACACCGGACCAGCTCCCGTGAAGCACACAGCTTTTGACTAGTGATAATAAGGGGTCCTGGCTTGTCCAGGTTTTAATCTTCTGGGCAGTGACGGGTGATTGCTCACTCTCAAATGCTTGCATAACCATGGCTAGATCTGCAGGCTGCACCATTTCACCCCCGTGGTGGGCAATGGCAGCCTACTGAGAGCATTGGCGCAGTTTTCTGTGCCTGGCCTATGACGGATGGCGTAGCTGTATGCGAACAACGTGAGCGCCCATCTCTGGATGCGGGCCGATACATTGGTATTTATCCCTTTACTCTCGGAGAACAAGGATATAAGTGGCTTATGATCAGTTTCCAATTCGAATTTTAGCCCAAACAGGAATTGATGCATTTTCTGTACCCCATAAACACACGCTAACGCTTCTTTCTCAATCATGCTGTAGGCTCTCTCAGCCTTAGACGGACTCCTGGATGCAGAAGTAACCAGTTGCAGTTTCCTGAAATCATTAGCTGGTTGCAATACACACCCGACGCCATATGACGACGCATCACATGCTAGTACCAAACACTTACACGGATCATACAACACAAGCAATTTGCTTAAGCATAACAATTTTCTCGCTTTTACAAAGGCATTTTCTTGGCTTTTGCCCCAAACCCATTCGTCCCCTTTTCGTAGTAAGACATGCAGTGGTTCTAACAGTGTGCTGAGACCTGGTAAGAAGTTACCAAAGTAGTTCAGGAGTCCCAGAAACAACTGCAGCTCCGTCATGTTCTGTGGTCTCGGTGTGTTCTCGATTGCCTCCGTTTTCGCGTTGGTGGGCCTGATGCCGTCCACCGCAATCCTCCTTCCCAGGAACTCCACTTCAGGCACCAGGAAAACCCACTTTGAGCGTTTTAACGGGAGCCCCACGCGGTTGAGTCGACTAAGAACCTCCTCCAGGTTCTGTAGATGCTCGACTGTGTTCCGACCTGTGACCAAGATGTCGTCCTGGAAGACCACGGTGTGCGGGACCGACTTCAGTAAACTTTCCATGGAATATCGCCGCGGCTGATCGAATCCCAAATGGGCATCTGTTGTAAATGAAGAGACCTTTGTGCGTGTTGATGCAGGTGAGGTCCTTCGATGATTCCTCCAGCTCCTGCGTCATGTAGGCCGAGGTCAAGTCCAGCTTCGCGAACGCTTTTCCTCCCGCCAGCGTCGCAAATAGGTCGCCTGCCTTTGGTAGCAGGTATTGATCCTGCAGGGAGAAACGATTGATAGTTACTTTGTAATCACCACAGATTCTGACGGTGCCGTCTCCCTTGAGGACTGGGACGATAGGACTGGCCCACTGGTTGAGCTCGATCGGGGAAATGATGCCCTCTCTTTGCAGCTGGTCCAGCTCGATCTCTACCCTTTCTCTCATCATGTACAGTACTGCTCTCGCTTTGTGATGGATGGATCGCGCCCCCAGAATTAGGTGGATCTGCACTTTTGCTCCTTGGAATTTCCCGATGCCTGGTTCGAACAGCGAAGGAAATTTGTTTAGACCTGGACACACAAAGTGTCATCAGCGGGCGGTTCCAGCATATCTTTCCTAGCCAGCTCCTTCCGAGCAGCGTTGGACCATCACCCGGTATCACCCAGAGTGGTAGCTTGTGCACCGCTCCATCGTAGGAGACCTTTACCATAGCACTGCCGATTACAGGAATCAGTTCTTTCGTGTAAGTTCTTAGTTTCGTGCGAACTGGAATTAAGACTGACCTTGAGGCCTTGTTGCACCCCAACCTTTCGAAAGTCTTTTTGCCCATGATGGACTGGCTCACACCCGTGTCCAGCTCCATTGACACCGGGAGTCCATTTAGTTCAACAAGCAGCATTATCGGGGGACAATTTGTGGTGAATGTATGCACCCCATATACCTCTGCCTCCTCTATCTGAGGCTCTGGTTCATCGTGATCCTCCATGGATCTGTCCTCCTCTGCAACATGGTGGTTTGCAGCTGTAACAGGCTTTGCAGCTCGCCTGCACACTCGTTGGAGGTGTCCCATTGTTCCATAGCCCTTGCAAACATACTCTTTGAATCGGCATGAATGGAAATGATGATCACCCCCGCAGCGCAAACAAGGTGTTAATGGCCTTGCATTCATCACCCTTAATGGTGGACTCTGAGATAACTGCGGATGTGTAGCTGCAGGTATGTGTGACCTGCCCTGTATGTTACGACTCGAAAACAACATCACTTTGTTCACAGTACTGGTAGCAGCACTTGTGTGCTGAGAGATTTGCTTCATATTGTCACTGGTGGCAATGAACGCCTGGGCTATCGCTATGGCCTTACTCAAGGTTGGGGTCTCTACAGTCACAAGTTTGCGAAGTATGGTTTCGTGGCTAATGCCAAGTACGAAAATATCTCTGAGAATGTGCTCCAAATGTCTTTCAAATTCGCAATGTCCTGCAAGGCGTCTTAACTCGGCGACATAACTTGACACTTCCTGGCCTTCAGACCTTTTGTAGGTGTAGAACCAGTACCTCGCCATCAGAACGCTTTCCTTTGGGTTCAAATGCTCCCAGACCAGTGTGCACAAATCATCGTATGATTTCTCCATGGGTTTCGGTGGAGTGAGCAGATTCTTGTTGAGGCCACACGTTCATTTGGCAGCACTCTGTTCCCCATCTAGCTCGTTGGCCACGAAGTATTGGTCGAGTCGCTCCACAAAATTTTCCCAATCATCTCCCTCCGAGAATTTCTCCAGGATGCCCACTGTTCTCTGCATCTTTGGGTTCACTATCTGTATCTCATCGCCAGTTGTTGTGTATGGAGAAAGAGTCAGACTGAACACTGTGAGCTCGAAGTAAAGTGTGACCGTAGTCTTTTATTGCAGGTCTCCAGAGTGCCTTTCCAACCTGTGAAGCCTCCTTAAATACCTGTGCTCCCAAGGGATTATGGGATCCCTTGGGACTCCAAGGGATGAGCCCTCTGGTGGCTGTACAGAGTAAGTACAAGTTTACATATAAACACATAGGATTGGGGGTAATGTATTGGCATGGATTGAAAATTGGTTAACTGACAGGAAACAGAGAGTTTTTCAGGGTGGTGGGCAGTGACTAGTGGGGTACCACAGGGATCAGTGCTCGGGCCCCAGCTAATCACAATATACATAAATGGTTTGGATGAGGGAACCAAATGTAATATTTATAAGTTTGCTGACGACACAAATCTAGGTGGGATTGTGAGTTGTGAGGAGGATGCAAAGACTCTGCAAGGCAATTTAGATAGGTTGAGTGAGTGGGCAAACACATAGCAGATGCATTATAATGTGGATAAATGTGTAGTTATCCACTTTGGTAGGAAAAACATAAAGACAACGTATTATTTAAATGGTGATGGCTTGGGAAACATCGATGTACAAAGGGACCTGGGTGTCCTTGTACACCAGTCATTGAAAGCAAACATGCAGGTGCAGCAAGCAGTTAGGAAGGCAAATGGTATGTTGGCCTTCATTGCAAGAGGATTTGAGTACAGGAGCAAGGATGTCTTACTACAGTTATACAGGGCCTTGGTGAAACCACACCTGGAGTATTGTGTGCATTTTTGGTCTCCTTACCTAAGAAAGGATATAGTTGCCATCAAGGGAGCGCAGCAAAGGTTCACCAGACTGATTCCTGGGATGGCAGGACTGTCTTATGAGGAGAGATTGGGTCAACTAGGCCTGTATTCACTGGAGTTTAGAAGAATGAGAGGGGATCTCATTGAAACCTATAAAATTCTGACTGGGTTGGATAGACTGGCTGGGAACAAGTGGTCACAGTCTTAGGATATGGGGTAGGAAATTTAGGACCGAGATGAGGAGAAATCTTTTCACTCAGAGGGTGGTGAACCTGTAGAATTCTCTACCACAGAAAGCTGTGGCGGCCAAGTAACTTAATATATTTAAGAATGAGATAGATAGATTTCTAGACACAAAAGTAATCAAAAGGAGAAAAGCGGGAATATAGCGTTGAAATAGAGGATCACCCATGGTCATATTGAATGGCGGTGCAGACTCGAAGGGCCGATTGGCCTACTACTGCTCCGATTTTCTATGTTTCTATGGGATAGATTTTACACTTTTGTGCAGATTGTCCCAAAATGGGCATTATTTCCGGCGTGGGCAGTAAAAATGAGTTTTCAGATCGTCGACTTGTCGCCCATTTTCAAAGCCCCTAGTCTCCATTTTAATAACTGGGCGTTACCACGAGCGATCTGAAATGGGCGTTAGAGTTAAATCTCTCCGATCTTCTGCCATAAAGTGTCGCCGTCCTTAGCAACAGCATGGCAACACTCGATTCCCACGATTTAGGAGGTCAAAGGTCATCATGACATGCGCATAAGAGGAGACAGAGTGAGAGGGAGCTGAGGGGGTGTGGTGTGGTTGCTTTTGATGTTTCGAGCTTTATAGAAAATTGTGGAAAAAAAATTAGTTGTTACCAGCCAGATATTTGCCCGAATTTGTTGCCTATAATGGAGGGAGAGGAGGAGGCATCACAGCACGCTGTGGAGACTGACGCTGGAGAGAGCAGTGAGGTGGGAGAGGAGCACATTGGAGGCCGCAAAAGAGCCAGGAGGTTCTCGGACAAGGCAAATGCCTCCCTCCTGCAGGAGGTCGAGTCACACTGGGGTGATTTAACACAAGGAAGGCGTGGGAAGCCCACCCTAAAGGCCTACCAGAAGATATGGGCCGAGATAGCAGAGGTGGTCTCGTCGGCGACCAACGAGGTGCGTGAGGGCAACCAATGCCGCAAACGATGGAATGACTTTGTGGGATCTGCAAGAGTAAGTATTACATTTATTTACATGTACTTATGTATTTATATAATTTGAGTTGTAAGAGTCATGAGTGACTATCATCAGATGTGAGGTCTTTCACTTTTACTGGGAATGTTGTACTCAAAGCCTGCGGTCACGGTGCACGTCTTTAGGTATAGAGTAATAATTATCAGAATAATCATGATTACATCTGTCGGTTATGTGTTGTTTCAGTCTCTGTAACAGTACCTAGCAATGATATCACGCAATGATCTCATGCCATGTCGTCCTGTCACCTTTTACAGCAGAAGATATCGACGATTAGGTCTGAGCAGAGGCGAATGGGTGGGGGGTCACCAGTCCCCAGCGACATCACTGAGATGGAGGAGCGGGTGCTGACACTCGTGGGGAAGCACCCCTGGACGGAAATGCAGCCAGCTGCAGACCCTGAAGAGAAGCCACGTGAGTGAAGCTTACACCATTGCGTGATCTAAAGTCAATCGATGCCAGACCCACTCATCGCCGAACAATAATGGCCCAAAAATTCCGACGTCCCAGGCCCGTACGAAATTTCTAAGGACGCAGGAAGGCATCGGAAAAGCCAGCTTTCAGCGCACAATGCACATGCTCTGAAAACCGGCTTTTCCGACCTGTCAACCTGGAGCTTGACAAATCCTACACATATGGGGAGCGAGGATGGCATCTTGGGAGTGAGGACAGTTGTACGGGCAAGATTGCAGTATTTACCCATATCTTGCCCGGCAAATGTCCTCAAAATTCTTGCGTCTGAAAACCTTGCCGCACAGCCTACTTTTACAGGCGCAAGTGTTTAAAATCACACAAAAACACAATAAAATAAAATAAACCCAGTGCATTGTTAAAAACTCTGCCACTAAAGTAAGTTTATTTTTAACCCGAATTACAAAACTTTAAAAAAATCGGAAATATATTGTTTTTTTCTAAGGCATTTATTAACTTTAATTTCAATTAATTTTAATTATGTGAGGTCTGGTTTTTATTTTTTATTAGTGTGTGTTTGTTTTTTTCCCTATTTATAGCACTGAGAACTCGTAGATACGCGAGACTCAGTGGTATTAATGGGAACCTGCGAACTGCCTACCTGATTGACTGAGCAGTCACACATGACTACATCTTCTGTGTGGGAATCTCCGGACGGGATCACGCTTTGCAGTGCGGGAAGAGAAGGCATCCCCACTGGAATCCAGGGTGTCTCCTGGACCACCAGGTAGATTCGTAAAACATCTCCGGTCGGAGGCGATTGCCCACGGGAAGACCTCCAGAGGAATTTCTGGCCCAATACATGATCGATGGTTTCTAAAATTGTCCTATAAATAATGCTGGCCTCATGAGAATCATTGCAATGCACAATATGTTGATGGTCATGAAATGTGATGTCTGCGATGATTTTGATAGCGGTGGTGCTTTTGTTCTGCATATGCTGTGTGTAGCGCTTGACTCACCTTGTCACCTGAGCACCCGCTTCTCCTCTAATAATCTCATTTGTGTTTTGCAGCTCAGCCAGTAGCACAGCCCCAGGCAAGACCACAGAGACCAGAAGGTGGGGGCGCGGGGCCCGACTCGGCGGACGATCCAACATCTGCCTTGTACAGGACCTTGGTGAGGCCTCACCTGGAATATTGTGTGCAGTTTTGGTCTCTTAATCTGAGGAAGGACATTCTTGCTATTGACGGAGTGCAGCGAAGGTTCACCAGACTGATTCCTGGGATGGCGGGACTGACATATGAGGAGAGACTGCATCAACTGGGCCTTTAGATACTGGAGTTTAGAAGGATACGAGGGGATCTCATAGAAACGTATAAGATTCTGACGGGACTGGACAGGTTAGATGTGGGAAGAATGTTCCCAATGTTGGGGAAGTCCAGAACCAGGGGACACAGTCTTAGGATAAGGGGTAGGCCATTTAGGACTGAGATGAGGAGAAACTTCTTCACTCAGAGAGTTGTTAACCTGTGGAATTCCCTACCGCAGAGAGTTGTTGGTGCCAGTTCATTGGATATATTCAAGAGGGAGTTAGATATGGCCCTTACGGCTAAAGGAATCAAGGGGTATGGAGAGAAAGCAGGAAAGGGGAACTGAGGGAATGATCAGCCATGATCTTATTGAATGGTGGTGCAGGCTCAAAGGGCCGAATGGCCTACGTCTGCACCTATTTTCTATGTTTCTATGCTGCTGAGGATATCCAATTCTCGCAGTCAGTCCTCTGGGTCTGTTCTCTACGGATGAGAGCACGGACTTTGAGGAGTCTGCATTGCCAGGCTCCAGAAAGCATTTCACCCCAAGGCCATCTAATGCTCCTCCGGCCATTCCCACCTCCACTCTGGAGGTACCAAGCCTAAGCACCTCGCCACAGGGCACACAATTTGTTCCCAGGACGGCACCGACCCCGCGGAGGTTTCGTGGACGCTGCAGGTCTGTTCCACGAGTGCTACATGACAGCAGAGAGATGGTACAGTTGTCCAGGAGAACTGTAGACATTGGTGACCAGATCCTAAATGCAGTGGGGGGGCATATCCCGACAGCTGGCCAGCATCTCCAGCACCATGACGGCGTATGTTCCGCGGATGGCGGAAGCCCTGGAGGCGATAGCCAGGAACACTGGTGGCACAGGCCTCTCAGCGTGGCACTCCATCCCTACATTCTGCACCACCACTGCCAATGGCAGATGAGAGGCAGGACCAAGATCCTGCTTCTGGATCAGAGAATGTTCCCCCCTCGGCACCCCCGCTCACGTACCCGTGCAACCACCGGCTCTGCCTTCACCCCCCCCCAAGCCTGAGGAGCTCCTCGGCCAGGCGGCTTGGAGCGAGGAGGCGAAGGGGTAGAGGTGGGGAGAAGAAGGGGAGGGGGGAAGGAAAGTGAGGTGCATGTCCGCAGGTGATGGCTGTGTTATATCTCCATCTGTGTGTATGCAATTTGTTGTAATGTATGGGGGCCACCCTCCTGCTTTGCATTTGTGTTCTGTGTTGCTGGACATGTTGAACATTTGATTGATGTCAATGGTGGAAAAAGTGGGGTCGGAGTGGTGTGTTTTTTCCCCCGAGATATTTATGATTTCAGACCAATGGTTATATTAAATTTATTTTATTCAACATAACCTTGTTGCGCATTGTCTCAGATAGCTGGACTATTACACACTGGTGATTCCTTAACATGAAAGGTATAATTAAACTTAACTTGAATCAATTTAAACTTTAACTGGCACCAAGGTGATGCCCATCAGTGTGTCAGCTTTGTAAATTACAGCAACGTTCTTTCAGGCAAATCGCTCATTTATGAGCTCCTGACGTAAGAGTCTTGCAGCTATGTAGCCACCACGGGCCTTTTCCTGCGATCTGGAGGGGTAGTGGGCATGGTTGCATAGCCAGCCTGATTGTCTGGCCCTAGGTCAGTATCCAGCCCCTCGGACTCCTCTTCCTCTCTCTCCTGAGGTGGACCATCAGTCCCTTTTGGCAATTTTGGTCCCCTCCTGATAGCTAGGTTGTGCAGCATGGAGCTTACAACCATGAATTGAGCCACATGCTCAGTGTGGTATTGTAGCTCCCCTCCTGAGTGCTCCAGGCATCTAAAGTGCTGCTTAAGCACACTAATTGTTTTCTGGACCACATTGCGTGTGGCTCTGTGGCTCTCATTGTATCGCTTCTCAGCCTCGGTGTGGGCGTCATGCAGTGGGGTCATCAGCCATATGGCTAGGCTATATTGTTTGTCACCAAGCATCCAACATTGTCCTTGTGGCTGACTCGGAAATATGTCAGAGACAGCGCTCTCACGCAGAATGTGAGCCTCATTGAAGCTGCCCGGACATTTGGCATTCACTGCCATAATTATTTGATTGTGGTCGACCACTAATTGGACCTTCAGGTAGTGAAATCATTTCCAGTTGTGGAAAACCTCTGGATCCTGAGAAGGTTCCCGCGTGGCGATGTGAGTACATTGCATTGTTCCGTGCACCCTGGGGAACTTAGCAATGCGGTAGAATGCTCCAGCCCTGTCAGTCTGAGTCTCCGTGGTCATAGGGAAGCTGATAAAGTCCATCCTATGCACCTCCATGACCTGTCTAATGCAGCAATGTGTGAGACAGAGGAGAAATGTCGACCGTGGAAGCCCGAAAGGAACCAGACACGTAGAACGACAGTGACGCGGTGACCTTGACCTCGACAGACACTGATGTCTTGAAGGTGCTGGCAGGCTGCAGATCTGCTCTGATGAGCTGGCATATTTCACTGATCACCACTTTGTGGAAGCGCAGTCTCCGAAGGCAGGTGTTCTCGGATACGTCGCGGTAAGACCATTTCTCCCTGTAAATGCGGGGTGTGTATGGTCTAGACCTCCTACTCAGTCTGGCATGTCTTAGATTGGGCACTCTGCAGCATCTGCGTAGTAATCAATGCAGGCTGAGAAATGGCTGGCCCCATTCCAATAAAAGTATAATGTCGATTGTTCACAAGCAATAAATTTCATCACTAAAAGATACCTACAGTAAAACCCAATAGTCCACAGTCTGAAAAGATGCCTGTTCAAATGGTCACTTTACCTGAGAAGAACTCCAGAGTCAATCCAAACTCCCCCAAAGTTGAAACGGTCTTTTCAATGAAGCGACCTGCGATTTGAAAAATGGCGTCCACACCGCTGGGATTAGTTCAGAACAGTTTTACTTTTTCAGAGCAGTGTTTTGGGTGAGCGAGATTGTGGGCGAGATGTGTGCGAGGTGGTGAATGTGACTCTGGGCGATATACTGGGCGTTAGTTTCAGCAAATGTAATCTTCACGACAAAATAAGTGGGTGGGAGGTATTACTGAATCTCAGCATTAATTACGTGCCGAAAGTAACGCTGGGCGATAAATGTCTGAAAAATGGGCGTCAGTTTGCATTTTGTGGCTAAATGTGCGATATCTGGGCGTTACACCTCATTTCAGCAGTAAAATGAACGTTAAGTGTGCGTTATGCATGCAAAAATAATGGAAAATCTAGCCCCATGTTTCTCGAATGGAACGTGTGAGAGGAGAGGTAGAAGGGAACGTGTGAGAGGAGAGGTAGAATGAAACGTGAGAGAGAAGAGGTAGAATGGAACGTGTGAGAGGAGAGGTAGAATGGAACGTGTGAGAGGAGAGGTAGAATGGAACGTGTGAGAGGAGAGGTAGAATGGAACGTGTGAGAGGAGAGGTAGAATGGAACGTGTGAGAGGAGAGGGAGAATGGAACATGTGAGAGGAGAGGGAGAATGGAACGTGTGAGAGGAGAGGTAGAATGGAACGTGTGAGAGGAGAGGTAGAATGGAACGTGTGAGAGGAAAGGTAGAATGGAACGTGTGAGAGGAGAGGTAGATTGCAAAGTGTGAGAGGAGAGAAAGATTGGAACGTGTGAGAGGAGAGATAGAATGGAATGTGTGAGGAGAGATAGAATGGAACGTGTGAGAGGAGAGGTAGAATGGAACGTGTGAGAGGAGAGGTAGAATGGAACGTGTGAGAGGAGAGGTAGAATGGAACGTGTGAGAGGAGAGGTAGAATGGAACGTGTGAGAGAGATAGATTGCAACGTGTGAGAGGAGAGAAAGATTGGAACGTGTGAGAGGAGAGATAGAATGGAATGTGTGAGAGGAGAGGTAGAATGAAATGTGTGAGAGGAGAGGTAGATTGGAACATGTGAGAGGAGAGATAGAATGGAACGTGAGAGAGGAGAGATAGAATGGAACGTGTGAGAGGAGAGGTAGAATGGAATGTGTGAGAGAGATAGATTGCAACGTGTGAGAGGAGAGAAAGATTGGAATGTGTGAGAGGAGAGATAGAATGTAACGTGAGAGAGGAGAGGTAGAATGGAAGTTGTGAGAGGAGAGGTAGAATGGAAGTTGTGAGAGGAGAGGTAGATTGGAACATGTGAGAGGAGAGGTAGAAGGGAACGTGAGAGAGAAGAGGTAGAATGGAACGTGAGAGAGGAGAGGTAGAATGGAACGTGTGAGAGGAGAGGTAGAATGGAACGTGTGAGAGGAGAGGTAGAATGGAACGTGTGAGAGGAGAGGTAGAATGGAACGTGTGAGAGGAGAGGTAGAATGGAATGTGTGAGAGGAGAGATAGAATGGAATGTGTGAGAGGAGAGATAGAATGGAATGTGAGAGAGGAGAGGTAGAATGGAAGTTGTGAGAGGAGAGGTAGATTGGAACGTGTGAGAGGAGGGGTAGAAGGGAACGTGTGAGAGGAGGGGTAGAAGGGAACGTGTGAGAGGAGAGGTAGATTGGAACGTGTGAGAGGAGAGGTAGAAGGGAACATGTGAGAGGAGAGGCAGAATGGAATGTGTGAGAGGAGAGATAGAATGGAATGTGAGAGAGGAGAGGTAGAATGGAAGTTGTGAGAGGAGAGATAGAATGGAATGTGTGAGAGGAGAGGTAGAAGGGAACGTGTGAGAGGAGGGGTAGAAGGGAACGTGTGAGAGGAGAGGTAGATTGGAACGTGTGAGAGGAGAGGTAGAAGGGAACGTGTGAGAGGAGAGGCAGAATGGAACGTGTGAGAGGAGAGGTAGAATGGAACGTGTGAGAGGAGAGGTAGAATGGAACGTGAGAGAGGAGAGGTAGAATGGAATGTGTGAGAGGAGAGGTAGAATGGAACGTGAGAGAGGAGAGGTAGAATGGAACGTGTGAGAGGAGAGGTAGAATGGAACATGTGAGAGGAGAGGTAGAAAGGAACATGTGCGAGGAGAGGTAAAATGGAATGTGTGAGAGGAGAGGTAGAATGGAACGTGTGAGAGGAGAGGTAGAATGGAACGTGTGAGAGGAGAGGTAGAATGGACCGTGTGAGAGGAGAGGTAGAATGGAACTTGTGAGAGGAGAGGTAGAATGGATTGTGAGAGAGGAGAGGTAGAATGGAACGTGTGAGAGGAGAGGTAGAATGGAATGTGAGAGAGGAGAGGTAGAATGGAATGTGAGAGAGGAGAGGTAGAATGGAACGTGTGAGAGGAGAGGTAGAATGGAACGTGTGAGAGGAGAGGTAGATTGGAACGTGTGAGAGGAGAGGTAGAATGGAACGTGTGAGAGGAGAGGTAGATTGGAACGTGTGAGATGAGAGGTAGAAGGGGACCAGTGAGAACAGTGGGAGATGGGAATGTGTGAGGGTAGATGTATAATGTGACCTCTGTGCTTTAAGTTGATGTAAAACTTGCCAACATACAAAAAAGTTGCGCTCAGAGGAGTTCCTAACCTGCTCAATACAAATAAAAATTAAAGGGAACATTGCTTATGCTGTAGCTTATTGACAGTTTATGTGTGATTTCATCGCATGAAATGGAAGAGAAGGTGAATGTCAGGATGAAATTGCAGTTGGGAGCAGTGCTCCGACTTCTGTCTCCAACTCCTGTACTTTAGGAGTTTACATTAGCAAGTATATTAGTGTCTATTCCAAGGCCTCTGTGAAGGTAAACTGGCACTGCTGATTAGTCAGGAATGCCATGATCTGTATTAACACAATGATAGGCTAGCACAACTTTTTATCCTCTCCCCCAGCATACTCAATAACAATATCACTTTGGGATAATTAATTGTGTTGCACTCTGCCCAAGTTCTGCTCTAACTAATGTCAAGCCAGATTCAAGAACTGTTCCAAATTCTTGTGAAAAATTTGCACTTATTTGATAACAAACTAGTTTGGGTCATGTAAATCTGTATGAAAACGTCTTAGGAGATCTAATGACAAGAATGAACTTGGAGCTGGGATTTCTACCATGATATTAACAACTACAACTTGCGCCTTTAATGCAATAAAAATGTCCCAAGGCACTTTACAGAGGAGTCATCAGAAATAAATGGATGCTGAGCCAAAGAAGGAGGGGTGATCAAACCCTTGGTCAAAGAGTTGAGTTTTAGGAGAGTTTTAAAGGAGGAGAGGTGGAGAGGCATTGGAGTATATGGATAGAAGTCCCCAATAATTCCACATTATTAATCAGATAACCATTAAGTTATATGACCTAGTTCCCATACTGTGACTGAAGAAAGTAAAATTTGAATTTATATAGCCCTATCTTGACCTTAGGCATCCCAAAATGCTTTACAGCTAATTTAGTATAGTCACTGTTTGTAAAGCATAACTAATGGTTTTATTACTGGAATACGATCTCTAAAATACAAAATCGAACATGCAAGCTATTTCAATGATAATAAAGATTGAAGCATTTTACATGTGTTCCTTCTGTTGCTCCTTTTTTACCACCATCCTCTCCTTGTTCTTTACTTTTTAAACTTTAAATTTACTCCTTTTTCTAGCTACCATATACACTGATGTGCCAATTCTACATTTTTAACTTAAAATCTTATACTTCCCATTATTATTTTTTGAAATTTGCACACAGCAATGTGATAACGACCAGATACTCAGTCAGAGAGCTTGAACCGAGAGCTTGAACCGAGTGCTTGAACCGAGAGCTTGAACCGAGAGCTTGGACACAGAGCGTGGACACAGAGCGTGGACACAGAGCGTGGACACAGAGCTGGGACACAGACGCTGGACACAGACGCTGGACACAGAGCTTGGACACAGAGCTTGGACACAGAGCTTGGACACAGAGCTTGGACACAGAGCTGGGACACAGACGCTGGACACAGAGCTTGGACACAGAGCTTGGAAATAGAGCTTGGAAATAGAGCTTGGACACAGAGCTTGGACACAGAGCTTGGACACAGAGCTGGGACACAGACGCTGGACACAGAGCTTGGACACAGAGCTTGGACACAGAGCTTGGACACAGAGCTTGGACACAGAGCTTGGACACAGACGTTGGACACAGACGTTGGACACAGACGTTGGACACTGACGTTGGACACGGAGCTTGGACACAGAGCTTGGACACAGAGCTTGGACACAAAGCCGGGGGAGTCACAATCAGAGTCGAAGAACTTGGTGATGGTAGGAATTTGCTGGAGAGGCGGAAGGCAGTTTATCACGTACAACTCAATAGGAGGATTCTAAGTTAAGTATCTCAATATCTAGGGGGAGAAATTGGACTACTTTGCGCCACTTGTTAGAACAGGGTGTAAATCAATTTGCGACCAGGCGCGGCAGGTACAGCAGCTCCCGTTAAATTCGGTGGTAGGTTTGTGGCAGCGATAATACATAGCGCCCCGCTCTGCTGCACCCAGCGATGCTGACATCATCACCGTGCACAGCACCCCAAAACAACACCTCCGAAACAAGCGCCTTACTCAGAGCTCCGACACGGCAAGTGAGCCCAAGGTGGGCAGAGGAAACGCTTCAAGATTAGCCTCAAAGCCTCCTTGAAAAAGTGCAACATCCCCACTGACACGTGGGAATCCCTAGCCCACGACCGCCCAAAGTGGAGGAGGAGCAACCGGGAGGGCACTGAGTACCTCGAGTCTCTTCACCAGGAGCACGGAGATTCCAAGCGCAAACAGCGGAAGGAACGCACGGCAACTAAGGCACCCCACCCACCCGTCCCTCCAATCACTGCCTGTCCCCCCCTGTGACAGAGACTGTAGCTCCCGCATTGGACTCTTCAGTCACCTGAGAACTCTTTTAGTGTGGAAGCAAGTCATCCTCGACTCCGAGGGACTGCCGAAGAAGAAGACAAGACACAGTGCCCCATTAGCGCCCGGAACCAAATTGGTCCCTACCACCTGGTTTAGCGCCTGATGCTGACAACGACAGCTTCAGCAGTCGAGTTTCAGTCAGATGTGGGCTGAAGGAGCGCTGTTTAAAGGCACCAGCATCCGGTGAATTTTAGTCAACCAATGTTTCCTTCTTAGTTTCACAAAGGCAGACAGACATTTCCCCCGATTTGAACGATTTGCAGTTGAAGGCGTGTTCTGGCTGTAAAAGATTCCTGACTTTCATTGAGGGCAAATTTGAAACTGTAACATTTACATCGTTCCATGGGGGCTGTGCTGGCACTGGACCTCGCGCTGCAGCGTCACTGTCGGAGGCAACTGAGGCAGAGAGAAAGAGTGCAAACTGTGGCCAGAGGGAGGAAGGCCAACAGGAGGCCTCACCCTCCCAGGGTACTGCAGCAGCAGTTCTCCAACATCAATTTCACTGAGTGACAGTGTGTTCGAAGGCTGCGCTTCAGCAAGGACGTGGTCACAGAGCTCTGCCACCTCCTGCAACCAGACCTCGAGCCTCAGACCAGGGTGAGGACAGCTCTCTCAGTGGCAGTTAAGATCACCATCGCGCTCAATTTCTATGCCAGTGGATCCTTCCAGTGTGCAATAGGGGACATCTCCAACATCTCCCAGTCTCATGCATTGCTGAATCCGCGAGGTCACAGGCGCTCTCTACAGAAGGAGGAGGGACTACATCTCCTTCCCCATCACCAGACAGAAGCAGCACGAACGTGCGTGTGTCTTTGGCTGGATAGCGGGCTTTCTCATGGTGCAGGGCGCCATTCACTGCATCCATGTCACTTTGCGGGCACCGTATCACAATTCGGAGGTATTCTGTAACGGCAAAGGCTTCCACTCACTGAATGTGCAGTTGGTGTGCGACCACACACGCAGAATCCTCATTATCAATGCCCGCTATCCTGGCAGCAGCCACGATGCATTCATCCTGCACCAGCTCTCTTCCAGCCACCACATCAAGCCTCTCCACCTGGCACGAATCTTTATAGAGCTAGTTCACTCCTTCAACTGCAATTCACTCAAATCGGTCAAAAGGCCTGTCTACTTGTGTGAAACTAGGAAGGAACCATTATTGGCCGACTAAAAGAAAACCGGATGCTGGCGCCTTTAATTCGCGCACCTCCTGCCGACATCCGACTGAAACCCGGTTGCTGAAGCTGTCAGGCACACAACCAGGGGGCGACAGCCAACTTCTGTTTGGGGGCGCTGCCGTAGCACTGCGTACGGTGATGACGGAGCGCAACATCTTACTGCCGCTGCAAAACTCCCACAGAATTTAGCGGGAGGCGCTGTTCTCGCTGTTCTCACTGCCCCCGATCACAAACTGGGGCACTAACGGGAGGCACAAAATAGTCCAATTTATCCCCCTTTATGTTTAGTATCCCAATGGTTCTTGTTAAATTTTAATAAATAATTTTGCCTCTTTTCTCCTTAAGTTAGGGCAGTGGGTTAAACTAAGACATTTAGTTAGTAGTCTAATAAATAGAGGCATGGCAGTCCCGTCGAATGCACATCCTGTGCCATGTGGGAAGTTTAGGATGCTTCCCATGTCCTGGACAACCACGTGTACAGTAAATGTCGACAGCTAGAGGAGCTTGAGCTCCGGGTTTTGGAGCTTGAGCAGTGGCTGACGTCGTTGCTGAGAGCTGCATGGATAGCAGGTTTCAGGAGGTGGTCACCTCATAGCTTAAGCATTTGCAGACAGAGAGGAAATGGATGACCACCGGACAGACAAGGATGACCAGGCAGGTAGTGCAGGAGTACCCTGAGTGTACCTCGCTCTCTAACTGGTATTCAGTGATGAAGGCGATGGTTCCTCTGGGGAGTAGAGCCAGAGCCAGTTCTGGATGGCTCAGCTGAACAGAGGGGGGGGGAGGAGGAAGGTCAGAAAAGCAATAGTGATAAGGGATTCAATAGTTAGGGCAACAGACAAGCATTTCTGCGGCCGCAGACGTGACTTCAGGATGATATGTTGCCTCCCTGGTGCCAGGGTCGAGGATGTCACCGAGCGATTGCTAGAAATTCTGAAGGGGGAGGGTGAACAGCCAGAGGTTGTGGTTTTAGGGAGCTAGGAAAGAGATTAATAAGCAGGACCTCAAAGGCAGTAATCTATGGATTACTCCCGGTGCCATGTGCTTGTGAGTATAGAAATAGGACGAGAGAGCAGATGAATATGTGGCTGCAGAGATGATGCAGGAGGGAGGACTCCAGATTCCTGGGGCATTGGGACCAGTTTTGGGAAAGGTAGGGCCTGTACAGGTCGGACAGGTTGCATCTCAACAAGGCCGGAACCAATACCCTCACGGTTTGCTAGTGCTGTTGATGAGGGTTTAAACTAGCTTGGCAGCGGGTTGAGAATCTGAGAGTAGATTCAGAAGGGAGAGAATGCAAGCTGGAAATGGAAGGCAGTAAATTAGTTAGTGAGTTTGGAAGGCAGAGGAAACATAGGCTAAAAAATAGACAACAAAGGGGTTTGGCAGTGCTTAATATACTTCAATACAAGGAGTCTAGTAAATAAGGCAGATGAGCTTGTAGAAGTATGATATTATAGCTATTACTGAAACATGGCTGAAAGAAGGGCAGGTATGGCAGCTCAACATTCCTGGTTACAGGGGTTTCAGATGGGATAGAGAGGGGGGGTACAAAAGAAGGGGGGTTGCAATAGTGGTTAAGGAAATAATTACAGCTGTGAAGAGGGATAATATGTTAAAAGGATCATCAAATGGGGCCATATGGGTTGAACTGAAGAACAAAAAAAGGGCAATCACACAGCTGGGAGTGTGCTATTGACCCCCAAATAGTCAGAGGGAGATAGAAGAGCAAATATGTAGACACATTTCTGAGAAGTGCAAAAACAATAGGACAGTAATAGTAGGGGATTTGAACTAACCGAATATTAATTGGGTGTAAAAGGTTTAGAGGGCACAGAATTCCTAAACTGCATTCAGGAGAACCTTTTTAACGTCGCAAGTTTAACAAGAGAGGGGGCTTTTCTGGACTCAGTTTTAGGGAATGAAGCTGGGCAGGTGGAAGGGGTATTAGTGGGAGACCATTTTGATGGTAGTGATCATAATTCCGTTAGATTTGGCATAGTTATGGAAAAGGACAAAGATAGACCAGGAGTAAAGTTCTCGATTGGGGAAAGGCCAATTTTACTAAGCTGAGATGGGATTAAGCAAGAGTGGACTGGAAAACAACTACTTGAAGGTAAATCAGCGTCAGAGCAATGGGAGGCATTCTAGGAGAAGATCCTGAGGGTCCAGAGCAAATATATCCCCACAAAGAAAAAGGTTGGAACTACCAAATCTAGAGTCCCCTGGATGTCAAGGAGCATACTGGGCTTGATGAGGCAAAGAAAGGAAGCTTCCGTCAGATACCGAGGGCTAAATACTTCAGAAAGCCTAGAGGAGTATAGAAAGTGCAGGGGTGAAACTGAAAAGGAAATTAGGAAAGCAAAGTGAAAACATGTAAAAATATTGGCATGTAACATAAAGGAAAACCCAAAGATATTTTATGAAGCATAAAAGGATAACTAAAGAAAGAGTAGGGCCTATTTGAGACCAAAAAGGTAACCTGTGTGTGGAGTTGGAAGATGTGGGTCTGGTTCTTAATGAATACTTTGCATCTGTCTTCACAGAAGAGGAGGACGATTCAGATATTGTAGTTAAGGAGGAGGAGTGTGAAATATTAGATGAGATAAACATAATGAGAGAGGAAGTATTAAAGGATTTAGCATCTTTGAAAGTAGATAAATCGTCAGGCCTGGATGAAATGCTTCCCAGGCTGTTAAGAGAAGTAAGGGAGGAAATAGAGGCTCTGACCATCATTTTCCAATCCTCTCTGGCTACAGGTGTGGTGCCGGAAGACTGGAGGACTGCTAACGCTGTACCATTGTTTAAAAAGGGAGAATGGGATAGATAGAATCATTACAGGCCAGTCAGTCTAACCTCGGTGGTGGGAAAAGTATTGGAAAATATTCCAAGGGACAGTATTAATCATCATTTAGAAAGGCACAGACTAATCAGGACATTCAACATGGATTTGTTCCAGTCCGACTCAGCTCCACTCACTCCCATCTTTTTCCAGTACTGTATTGCTGCCGTTTCCTAATCTCGCCCTGAACTGGAAAATTTCATTCACTTTGCTTCCAATTTACACCCTTCCCTCACCTTCACATGGTTCATCAACGACTCTTCCTTTCCCTTCCTCAACAACAACAACTTGTATTTATATAGCGCCTTTAACATAGAAAAACATCCCAAGGCGCTTCACAGAAATGTTATAAGACAAAAAATAATTGACAATAAGCCACGTAAGGAGAAATTACCACAGGTGACCAAAAGCTTGGTCAAAGAGGTAGGTTTTAAGGTGCGTCTTAAAGGAGGAAAGAGAGGTAGAGAGGCGGAGAGATTTAAGGAGGAAGTTCATCAGGGATGTTCAAGAGGGCAGAATTTGAGGGGCACAGACATCTCGGGGGGTTGTGAGACTGAAGGAGATTACAGAGATAGGGAGGCGTGAGGCCATGGAGAGATTTGTAAACAAGGATGAGAATTTTGAAATTGAGACGTTGCTTAACCGGGAGCCAATGTAGGTCAGCGAGCACAGGGGTGATGGGTGAACGGGACTTGGTGCGAGTTAGGACACGATCTGCCGAGTTTTGGATGACCTGCGCCTCAGTGGGTTCAAGTCCCACTCCAGGGACTTGAGCACATAAATCTAGGCTGACACTCCAATGCAGCACTGAGGGAATGCTGTACTGTCGGAGGAGCCTTTTTTCGGATTTAATGTTAAATCCCCGTCTGCTCTCTCAGGTGGATGTAAAAGATACCATGGCACTATTTCGAAGAAGAACAGAGGAGTTATCCTGGTTAATATTTATCACTCAATCAACATAACAAAAACAGATTATCTGGTCATTATCATATTGTTGTTTGTGGGAGCTTGCTGTGTGCAAATTGACTACTCGTTTCCCACATTACAACAGTGACTGCACTCCAAAAGTACTTCATTGGCTATAAAGTACTTTGAGACGTCCGATGGTCGAGAAAGGCACTATATAAATGCAATTCTTTCTTTCATACCTTTTGTCTTTTAATCACTCCTGCCTTCCACCCTATCTCAGACATTCCCTTTTGTTTTTTCTCCCCTCCCCTCTTTTCCTACCCCTGTATTTGCTAAAAATCTTTTACAACTCTAACTTTTTCCAGTTCTGACGAAAGGTCATCGACCTGAAATGTTAACTCTGTTTCTCTCTCCACAGATGCTGCCTGACCTGCTGAGTATTTCCAGCATTTTCTGTTTTTATTATGGATTTGTTAAGGGAAGGTCATGTCTGACTAATTGATTGAATTTTTTGAAGAGGTAACAAGGAGGGTGGATGAGTGTAGCTCATTTGATGTAGTCTGCATGGATTTTTAGCACGGCTTTTGACAAGGTCCCACATTGCAGAATAGTCAGTAAAGTAAAAGCCCATGGGATCCAAGGGAAAGTGACAAGTTGGATACAAAATTGGTTCAGTGGCAGAAAGCAAAGGGTAATGGTCGACGGGTGTTTTTGTGACTGGAAGGTTGTTTCCAGTGGGGTTCCACAGGGCTCAGTACTAGGTCCCTTGAATTTTGTGGTATATATCAATGATTTAGACTTCAATGTGGGGGCATGATAAATAAGTTTGCAGGTGATACAAAAATTGGCCGTGTGATTGATAGTGAGGAAGAAAGCTGTAGACTGCAGGAAAATATTAATGGACTGGTCAGGTGGGCAGAACAGTGGCAAAAGGAATTCAATCCGGAGAAATGTGAGGTAATGCTTTTGGGAAGGAAATACATAATAAAAGGTAGGATACTGAGAAGTGTACGGGAACAAAGGGACCTTGGAGTGCAGATCCACAGATCCCTGAAGGTAGCAGGCCAGATAGATAAGGTGGTTAAGAAGACATATGGGATACTTTCCTTTATTAGCCGAGGCATAGAATATAAGAGCAGAAAGGTCATACTTGAACTGTATAAAACACTAGTTAGGCCACAGCTAGAGTACTGCGTGCAGTTCTGGTCACCAAATTACAGGAAGGATGTGATTACACTAGAGAGGATACAGAGCAGATTTACGAGGATGTTGCCAGGATGGTAGCATTTTAGCTACAAGGAAAGATTGGATAGGCTGGGGTTGTTTCCTTTGGAACAGAGGAGATTGAGGGGAGACTTAATTGATATGCATAAAATTATGAGGGGCCGTGATAAAGTGGATAGGAAGGACCTATTTCCCTCAGCAGAGAGGTCAAGAACCAGGGGGCATAGATTTAAAGTAATTGGTAGAAGAATTAGAGGGGAGTTGAGGAGAACCATGTTCACCCAGAGGGTGGTGAGGGTCTGGAGCTCACTACCTGAAAGTGTGGTAGAGGCAGAAACCCTCATCACATTTCAAAAGTACTTGGATATGCACTTGAAGTGCTGTAACCTGCAGGGCTACGGATCAAGAGCTGGAAAGTGGGATTAGGTTGGTTAGCTCTTTTTTGGCCGACACAGACACGATGGGCCGAAAGGATCTCCTTCTGTAACGTAAATTTCTGTGATTCTATGATATTGCTGTAGGGATAAATATTAGCCGAAGAGAACTCTCCTGCTCCTGCTCAAAATAGCATCATGGGAGCTTTCACATCCATCTGAGAGGGCAGATGAGGCCTCAGTTCAACATCTCATCCGAAAAGCAGCACTTCTCAACACTACATTGGAGTATCAGCCTGGATTTTGTACTTCAAGATTTGAACCCCAACCTTCTGACTCAGCAGGCGAGAAGTGCTGCCATTGAGCCACGGCTGACACCTATTCCATGGTCATACCCTATAGTCATCATCATCATTATAGGCAGTCCCTCGGAATCGAGGAACACTTGCTTCCACTCTTAGAATGAGTCCTTAGGTGGCTGAACAGTCCAATACGAGAGCCACAGTCCCTGTCACAGATGGGGCAGACAGTCGTTGAGGGTAAGGGTGGGTGGGACAGGTTTGCCGCACGTTCTTTCCGCTCCCTGTGCTTGTTTTCTGCATGCTCTCGGCGATGAGACTTGAGGCGCCCTATAGTATTTCCTATATATCTCCCCTGCAGTTAACCTGATTGACTCGGAGCCCATTCTTATTACTATGGCAACTAGTACTATGGATGATGCAATAATCCTGTACTCAGCATGTGCTTAGAAGCATAGTGGTAAAGTATGTACTAATTGTGTGAGTGATATCTAGTGCCAGTGCAATAATACTGCACCACTTGCAATACTTATTACATTGACAGATTGGTCAGAATGGACACCCTTGTTGCTTTCCATCAGGTCTACTTGGAATGTAGACACATGTCCCTTGGGCATTTGGACATGTGTCTAGATCTAACACTGGAGTAGACTGTATTCAGTACTTTAAGTAAATGGATTTTAATTACCTGCTATATAGGAGTTTCATTCTGGTTTGAACAATGAATACTAATGTAAATTCATCTGGTATTGCCTCCGGCAGAGTTTATTTTCATTTTCTAGCTGACAAGACAGGTGCACCCAGTCCTATTGAATTTCTTCTATGATTACAGGTGTAGTAACAGAATGTCTTTGAATCAATGCCTGTAATAACAAAATTCAGCACGCAATCCATTCCTAAACAGCAATGGGATGAAAGGTTACATTAGAGAATGAGAGGCCACCATTTTAAACCGAGGAAAGCAATGGGTTCAATGGTAGAGGCCTATAAAAGGCACAGCAGGCAGTCCGGGGCCCAGCGTCAGAGGTGCGTGGAGGAGGCAGTCGGGACTTCGGAGAGAGGCCTATAAAAGGCACAGCAGGGAGTCCGGGGCCCAGCATCGGAGGTGCGTGGAGAGGCGTGGCTTGTGCAGCTACAGGGAGAAGGCAAAAAAGTAGAAAGAAACAGAAAGGTGATGTCACAGCCAAGGGGGTAAGTGATTGGCTGGTGATTGGTGAGTAGTTTTTCTTTTTTCTCTTCTATAACAGTGAGTAAACTTTAGCATTGTTGTTGCCAATTTAAGTGTATCTAAGGGTTAAGTCATGGCAGGAGAGCTCGGTCACGTGATATGCTCCTCCTGTACCATGTGGGAACTCAGGGACGTTTCCGGTGTCCCTGACGACTACATGTGCGGGAAGTGTGTACGCCTCCAGTTCCTGATGGTCTGCGTTGCGGAATTGGAGCAGAGGGTGGATTCACTCTGGAGCATCCATGATGCTGAGAATGACGTGAGTAGCACGTGTAGCGAGTTGGTCTTACCGCAGGTGAAGGGGCCACAGCCAGTGAAGGAATGGAAGACCAGCAGGAAGAGCAGTGCAAGGAAGGTAGTGCAGGGGTCCCCTGCGGTCATCCCCCTGCAAAACAGATACACCGCTTTGAGTACTGTTGAGCGGGATGACTCATCAGGGGAGGGCAAGTTCATGGCACTGTGGCTGGCTCTGCTGCACAGGAGGGCAGGAAAAAGAGTGGGAGAGCGATAGTAATAGGGGATTTAATCGTAAGGGGAATAGATAGGCGTTTCTGCGGCCGCAACCAAGACTCCAGGATGGTATGTTGCCACCCTGGTGCAAGGGTTAAGGATGTCTCGGAGCGGGTGCAGGACATTCCGAAAAGGGAGGGTGAACAGCCAGTTGTCGTGGTGCACATTGGTACCAACGATATAGGTAAAAAAAAGGGATGAGGCCCTACGAGACGAATTTAAGGAGCTAGGAGCTAAATTAAAACGTAGGACCTCAAAAGTAGTAATCTCGGGATTGCTATCAGTGCCACGAGCTAGTCAGAGTAGGAATCACAGGATAGCTCAGATGAATACGTGGCTTGAGCCGTGGTGCAGCAGGGAGGGATTCAAATTCCTGGGGCATTGGAACTGGTTCTGGGGGAGGTGGGACCAGTACAAACCGGACGGTTTGCACCTGGGCAGGACCAGAACCAATGTCCGAGTGGGAGTGTTTGCTAGTGCTGTTTGGGATGAGTTAAACTAATATGGCAGGGGGATGGGAACCAATGCAGGGAGACAGAGGGAAACAAAATGGAGACAAAAGCGAAAGACAGAAAGGAGATGAGTAAAAGTGGAGGGCAGAGAAACCCAAGGCAATAAACAAAAAGGGCCACTGTACAGCAAAATTCTAAAGGGTCAAAGTGTAATAAAAAGGCAAGCATGAAAGCTCAGTGCCTCAATGCAAGGAGTATTCGGAACCCAGGAGAGGGCTCTGAGCTAGTTAGAGTGGGCGAGAACTCAAATGAACAGGACCCCAAGAAAGAATGCAAAAGGCAGGAGGCAACAGAGCACAGTAGCACTGGGGTAAGTGTAAGCCACAAGGTGACAGGAAGGGACAATATGTATGAATATAAAGGGGCTGCAGGAGGGGTCAATACTAAAAATCATGGTTTAAAAACTAGTATTAAAACACTCTACCTAAACGCACGCAGCATTCGAAATAAAGTAAATGAGTTGATGGCACAAATCATTACAAATGGGTATGATTTCGTGGCCATTACAGAAACGTGGTTGCAGGTTGGCCAAGACTGGGAATTAAACATACAGGGGTATCTGACAATTCGGAAAGATAGAAAAAGGGGAAAGGAGGTGGGTAGCTCTCATAATAAAGGATGATATCAGGGCAGTTGTGAGAGACGATATTGGCTCTAATGAACAAAATGTTGAATCATTGTGGGTGGAGATTAGAGATAGTAAGGGGAAAAAGTCACTGGTGGGCGTAGTTTATAGGCCGCCAAATAATAACTTCATGGTGGGGCGGGCAATAATCAAGGGAATAATGGAGGCATGTGAAAAAGGAACAGCAGTAATCATGGGGGATTTTAACCTACAGATCGACTGGTCAAATCAAATCGCACAGGGTAGCCTTGAGGAGGAATTCATAGAATGCATAAGGGATTGTTTGTTAGAACAGTATGTTACAGAACCTACAAGGGAGCAGCTATCTTAGATCTGGTCCTGTGTAATGAGACAGGTAAAATAAACGATCTCCCAGTAAAAGATCCTCTCGGAATGAGTGATCACAGTATGGTTGAATTTGTAATACAGATTGAGGGTGAGGAAGTAGTGTCTCAAACAAGCATACTATGCTTAAACAAAGGGGACTACAGTGGGATGAGAGCAGAGTTGGCTAAAATAGACTGAAAACGCAGACTAAACGGTGGCACAATTGAGGAACAGTGGAGGACTTTTAAGGAGCTCTTTCATAGTGCTCAACAAAAATATATTCCAGTGAAAAAGAAGGGCGGTAAGAGAAGGGATAACCAGCCATGGATAACCAAGGAAATAAGGGAGAGTATCAAATTAAAAACCAATGTGTATAAGGTGGCCAAGTTAATGGGAAACTAGAAGATTGGGAAAATTTTAAATGACAGCAAAGAATGACTAAGACAGCAATAAAGAAAGGAAAGATAGATTACGAAAGTAAACTTGCGCAAAACATAAAAACAGATAGTAAAAGCTTTTACCGATATATAAAACGGAAAAGAGTGACTAAAGTAAATGTTGGTCCCTTAGAAGATGAGAAGGGGGATTTAATAATGGGAATTGTGGAAATGGCTGAGACCTTAAACAATTATTTTGCTTCGGTCTTCACAGTGGAAGACACAAAAACCATGCCAAAAATTGCTGGTCACGGGAATGTGGGAAGGGAGGACCTTGAGATAATCATTATCACTAGGGGGGTAGTGCTGGATAGGCTAATGGGACTCAAGGTAGACAAGTCCCCCAGTCTGGATGAAATGCATCCCAGGGTATTAAAAGAGATGGCGGAAGTTATAGTAGATGCATTCGTTATAATCTACCAAAATTCTCTGGACTCTGGGGAGGTACCAGTGGATTGGAAAGCAGCTAATGTAGCGCCTCTGTTTAAAAAAGGGGGCAGACAAAAGGCAGGTAACTGTAGGCGGGGGAGAATGCTTGAAGCTATCATCAAGGAAGAAATAGCGGGACATCGAGATAGGAATAGTGCAATCAAGCAGACGCAACATGGATTCATGAAGGGGAAATCATGTTTAACTAATTTACTGGAATTCTTTGAGGATATAACGAGCATGGTGGATAGAGAAGTACCGATGGATGCAGTGTATTTAGATTTCAAAAACGCATTCGATAAGGTGCCACACAAAAGGTTACTGCAGAAGATAAAGGTACGCGGAGTCAGAGGAAATGTATTAGCATGGATAGAGAATTGGCTGGCTAACAGAAAGCAGAGAGTCGGGATAAATGGGTCCTTTTCGAGTTGGAAATCGGTGGTTAGTGGTGTGCCACAGGGATCGGTGCTGGGACCACAACTGTTTACAATATACATAGATGACCTGGAAGAGGGGATACAGTCTAGTGTAACAAAATTTGCAGATGACATAAAGATTAGTGGGAAAGCGGGTTGTGTAGAGGACACAGAGAGGCTGCAAAGAGATTTAGATAGGTTAAGCGAATGGGCTAAGGTTTGGCAGATGGAATACAATGTCGGAAAATGTGAGGTCATCCACCTTGGAAAAAAAAACAGCAAAAGGGAATATTATTTGAATGGGGAAAAATTACAAATTACAACATGCTGCGGTGCAGAGGGACCTGGAGGTCCTTGTGCATGAAACACTTTTGAGTTTACCTGAAAAAAAAACATAAAAATTAAACCATGCCACCCGCCTGGGTGACACGGCAGACATTTTCAAGGCCCCTTTTTTTTTTCCTTTTTTTGTGTTTTTTTTTTGTTGTTCTTTTTTTGGGGGTTTTTTTTTGGGTGCTAAAATCACATTTTTCCAAGTGCCCCCTATAAAAGGGGAGGGGGACACTAAAAGCACCGGCAATGAAAACAAATTAAACTTTAAAATGTAAAATCAAATTAAAATTTGGTTGCCGGGCGTGATGATGCACTCCAGTCCCTCCGGTGCCCACCTCTCGCGGAAGGCCGCGAGCGTACCGGTGGACACCGCGTGCTCCATCTCCAAGGACACCCTGGACCGGATGTAAGAGCGGAAGAGAGGCAGGCAGTCAGGTTGAACGACCCCCTCGACCGCCCGCTGCCTGGACCGGCTGATGGCACCCTTGGCCGTGCCCAGGAGCAGTCCTACGAGGAGGCCTTCGGACCTACCCGCTCCCCTCCGCACAGGGTGCCCAAAGATCAGGAGAGTGGGACTGAAGTGCAGCCAGAATTTCAGGAACAGCCCCTTCATATAATGGAACAGGGGCTGCAACCTCGTGCATTCAATAAAAACATGGAACACGGACTCCTCCAGACCGCAGAAATTGCAGGCGGCCTGGGAGTCCGTGAACCGGCTTAAAAATTTATTGCACGGCACTGCTCCGTGCACCACCCTCCAGGCCAAGTTCCCGATGAATAGTGGGAGGACCCCTGCGTAGAGTGCCCTCCATCGGGGACCCCCGCCTCCTCCGGACGGCAGGATGGTACGCCATGGCGTGTCCGGACGGCAGGCGAGGATGGCAAAGTTGAGAGTGTGCAGGAGCAGCCCATACAGGAAACCCCTCCGCGCGGAACTGAAGGGCACGGAGGGGATTTCCCCGAGGTGGCTCAAGTTGTGAGGCGCCGGCCCCCGAGGGAGGTTCCGGGGTTTGGCGCCGATGAGGAATTCCTCTCCCCACGTGCTTGAGCCTCCTCAATGCACCTAACTGAGTCAGGGCCCAGAGCTGTTTTTAGCGACTCGATGGCATCGGCCGCGTGGCGGATGTTGGCAGAATTTAGGCGCCGCGCCAGCGTGTCTGGCGCCATCCAGCCCGCTCCTCCGCCATCGAGCAGGTCCCTGACCCTGGTCACCTCACCAGACACAGCCCTCTCTTCCGACCGCCACATAAAACCTCGGTCGTGGAGGTACGGATTCCCGAGCAGCGGCTCCTGCAGGACGGCCGCCACTCCAGCCGGCGGAGAGCTGCACTTGGTGGAGACTTTGTTCCAGACCCTGATGAGTTCCTTGTAAAAGACAGGCAGCTCCCGGAGGGCGGTCCTGACACCCCCCAAGTTCACAAACAGGAGCTGCGTGTCGTAATTGAGGTCGCGCTGCTGGCGGAAGAAATACGTCGCCAGAGCACACCACCTAGGAGGGGGCTCGACGTAAAGGTATCTCTGCAGGGTCTGAAGACGGAAAGTCGCGAGCTGGGCGCTGACGCACACCAACGACTGACCGCCCTCCTCAAGTGGGAGACTCAAGACCGCGGCAGAGACCCAGTGCTTCCTGTTGTTCCAGAAGAAGTCCACCAGCTTCTTCTGTATCTTGGCGACAAACCCAGGGGGAGGGGTCAAAGTGACCAGCTGGTACCACAACATTGCGGCCACCAGCTGGTTTATGACTAGCGCTTGACCCCTGTAGGACAGCACTCGGAGCAGTCCTGTCCAGCGCCCTAGGCGAGCGGCGACCTTGGCCTCCAGCTCCTGCCAGTTCGCCGGCCAGGCTCCCTCATCTGGGCTAAGGTAGACTCCCAGATAGAGGAGATGGGTCATGCTCCAGGCAAAAGGCCTGAGCTCCTCCGGCAGGGAGTCCACCCGCCACTGACCCACCAGGAGTCTGGGACATTTCTCCCAGTTGATTCTGGCGGAGGATGCGGCCGAGTAAATCTCTTGGCACTCACGCATCCTCCGCAGGTCAGCGGGATCCTCTACCGCGAGGAGCAAGTCATCGGCGTAAGCCGAGAGGACGACCTCCACGCCCGGCCCTTGCAGAGCCAGTCCCGTCAACCTTGTCCGCAAGAGGCGCAGGAAAGGCTCCACGCAGATGGCGTATAACTGGCCAGACATGGGGCATCCCTGGCGCACCCCTCTCCTAAAGCGAAGGGGCGCCGTCAAGGACCCGTTAACCTTAATCAGACACTCCGCGGCGGCGTACAAAAGTCGGATCCGGGCGACGAAATGCGTCCCGAACCTGAAAGCGCGCAGAGTTCCGAGCAGATAGTCGTGATCCACCCTGTCGAACGCCTTCTCTTGGTCGAGGGATAGGAAGGCGACCGACAGACCAGCCTCCTGGGAACAATGGATGAGGTCCCGGACCAGATGGATGTTGTCGTGGATTGTCCGGCCCGGGACCGTGTAGGACTGGTCGGGGTGGATCATGTGGTCCAGCACGGCACCAAGGCGAGCAGACATCGCCCTGGCGAAGATTTTGTAGTCCGTGCTGAGGAGGGAGACCGGGCGCCAGTTCTTAAGGAGGCGGAGATCGCCCTTCTTAGGCAGCAGGACGATGACTGCCCTGCGCCAAGAGAGGGGCATCTCCCCGGTCGCCAGACTGTCCCCCAGGACCCGCGCGTAGTCGCTCCCCAGGACGTCCCAGAACGCCCTGTGGAACTCCACGGTCAGCCCGTCCAGCCCCGGGGATTTTCTCCTCGAGAGCCGGTCGAGGGCATCGGTCAGCTCCGCCAGGCTTAGCGGAGCTTCCAAATTTTCGGCGCCCTCCGGGCTGACCTTCGGCAGGTCCTCCCACAAAACTCTACGCGCTTCCTCGCTGGACGGATCCGGAGAGAACAGAGCCCCGTTATATTCACGGGCCCTGTTGTTGACGCCCTCCGGATCCGAGACGAGAGAGCCGTCGTCAGCCAGCAGCGTCAAGAGCTGCTTACGGACACTCTGCCTTTTTTCCAGCGAGTAGAAGAAGGGGGAGCCGCGGTCCAGATCCCGCAGGAACCGGATCCGCGACCTCACGAACGCGCCTCGGGACCCGACGAGCTGCAGGTCCTTCAGCGCGGCATTCTTCGCTTCGTACACTGTCCGCAGGGCCGGGTCCTGGACGACTTGACCGAGACGGGCTTCCAGGTCGAGCACCTCTTTTTCTAGGCGCCCGACTCTGGCCGCCCGCCTCTTGGTCGACCCCCTCGCGTACTCTTGACAGAAGACGCGGATGTGAGCCTTGCCCACGTCCCACCATAGCCTCAAGGAGGGGAAGCCCCCCTGCTTCCTTCTCCAGTCGGACCAGAATCGACGGAACCGAGTCCTGGAACCGCACGTCCTCCAGCAGCCGGTTGTTAAAGTGCCAGTACGCGGACCCCGTCCTCGCGCGGAGCGAAGCGAGCTCCGCCCACACCAGGTGGTGGTCCGAACACGGCACCGGCCGCATGGAGGCCGCCGGGACGCAGGAAACGTACGCCCGAGACACGTAAAGGCGGTCGACTCTAGACCATCCTACTCCAGGCCTCACCCAACTAAAGGCGCTGGAGTCGGGGTGGAGATTTCGCCAGACGTCCACCAAGTCGAAGGACCCGACCAGGTCCCTCAACTTCTCCATCGCCGTCATGCACTGCGGGGCACCGGAGCGGTCCCTCGCCTCGAGGGTGCTGTTAAAATCCCCCCCGAGGACAATGCAGTCGCCGACGTCGACGGAGCCAAGAAGAGCGGACACCTCTTCAAAGAAGCGCGTTTGCTGCGGGCCGAGCTGAGGGGCGTACACGTTATCGAGATGGAGCGGCACGTCCCCCAGGCGAACCGTTACGTGCAGCAAGCGGCCTGGCACGGGCTCCTCGACCCCCAAGATCTCCGGCTGAAAATGCGGGCCCAGCAAGATGGCCACCCCACTAGAAATGGCGGTGAGGTGGCTCATGCGGACCTCTCCTTGCCATTCCAGGAGCCACGTGGCTTCGTCTCCCGGAAGCACACCGCATATTTCCCCTCCCGCAGGAGCGAAAAATTGTCAAATCTACGGCGTGCCCCTCTGCCGCCGTTGATGTTGAGGCTGGCTATGGTTATCTACATGGCAAAAGCATAGTGCAACCTCTACCTTAACCTATTGTGGGGGAGGGACCGGAGTCTTTTGTTGAACTCCACTCCCTCCGCAGCCCAGCGAGGAGTCCCTCGAGCTCGCGCAGCTCAAGGTGTTGCTCCTTTGTCAAGGGCCCGCCCGCGGCCAAAGTTTTAGCGGCGGCGCGGACGGACCCCTTGATCAGCTCTGGCTCGGACCATTTTTCCAGGGCCAGTCGAGCTTGGTCGCAGCGACCCCGGCTCTGGGCCAAAAAGTCCCGGAGTTCCTTTGCAGGAATGAGGAGGGCCTCAGCGGCGGACGCGAGCAGATCCACCGCCTCCCTGGCGGTGGTCTCCAGTTGTTCTCCCGCGTCCCCCACCGAGTCCCCGTCCTCCTCCGGGAGGTGGCCGCCAGCAGCCGGCCCATCGACCGCACAAGGTACGGCAAATGACCCGGCCGCTCCAACCGGCCCTGGCTCTGCCCCGATCCCACCCCCAGGATCGTCGGCAGAGGAGTCCCCACTGGGCTCTTTTAAAAACGGTGCTGGGTCGGGAAACAACAGCGGAAGGGGTTCCCCCTCCGCCCCAGGAACCGGGGAACAAGGAGAGACCCGGCCATAGGAAATCCCCAGGCCCCCCAAGTGCTCCAGCTCCAAAGTAAGGGGCGAGGGTGGGTGTTCCTCCCCCTCCCCGCTGCCACCCCCCGGCCCAGCATCTACAGTTTCATTAAAATTCTTCGTAATTTCGTTATCTGCCGGGTCGAGCAAATCCCGGGGGAAGTTGGATAATAGCTGGGCGGGCTCAGGTTCGGCAATGCATTCCTCCGCGGTCCCCACGCCCCCCACGACAGGCAGATCTTCCACGCCATCCCCGGGAGGCAGAGGCTGGGCAGCCTCGACTGTCTCACCCTCCCCGGGGACAGACTCCTCACGCCTACGGCGCTGCTTGGGGGCGCTGGTGGGGGACGCGGGGGGCACCGACTCCTCTGCGGAGGGATGTTGCTCCCCCTCCGCCTCAACGGAGCGGCGCCTCCTTTTGTTGCTGGAGGTGCGCTGAGACAGGGAGACCTCCATGTCTGCCGAGGCCTCCCGCTCCGTCCCCCCCTTTTCCTTTTCTTGCCCGCGCCCGGGCCCCTCTGCGGTATTGGTCAAGGGCTCGGGCACGGGCTCAGGGCACCCCGCGCTCGCCGGTGACTGGGTTGGGCTGAGCGCGGTGGTCAAACTTTCCGCCGCACTGAGGGGACCCGCCTCTAGATGTCTCGTCTTCTTCCGCGCCTTCTTTTCGATTGGACACTCTCCCTCCCCCCCCGCCGGAGGCCGTGAAAACAAAGGCCCCCGACGATGCCCGCGCACCTACGGCTCCCGGCACGCGGATGCAACTAGGGGGAGGGGTGGCGGCGGCGCCAGCCTTGGCCGCCCTCGGTGGTTTGGCGGCCTTGGAGGCGGGGCAGTTCTTACGAACATGCCCCACCTCCCTACAGGCATGGCACCGCACGCCGTCCGACGTCCAGAAGACGCGGTAGGCAGTCCCCTCATGCACCACATTGAAATTTCCCTCCGTCGTCTCCTCCCGCGCCAGCCAGACAAAGAGCTGGCAGCGGAAGGAGAACACGTGGCGCAGGCTGCTCTCCCTGAGGCCGAGCGGTATGGGGTTGATCCCCGACCTTACCTGCCCCAGTTGGTGTCGGTGAGGGAGGAGGAGCTCAGCGGGAACAAAGGGCGGGACGTTTGACACGATGACCCTCTGCGCGGTGGCCTCGAGAGGGTCCCGTCCCGCCCACCGTGAGCCCCTTTTCGAGGGCCAGGGACACCGCCCGCTCCGACCCCAGGAAGAACACGGCCTTCCCAGACATCTTGGAGGCTGCGACAATGGCCGAGGGGCCGACTACCCCAGCCATCGCCCGCACGCACTCCTCGATGGTCATTGTGGGGTGAGTGTAGCTCTTGACCCCGTGTTTTTTCGTGATTAGTTGAAAAGGTGGCAGGGCAGCGGGTGGCGCAGGAGGTGCCGTGGATGTGGACACCGCCTGCGCATATGTCCTTGCTGGCCCCGCCACCGGCGTGGATGGGGTCGCCATCACGGGGTCCCTTTAAGGGCTACACCCACCCCAAAGTCACAGGCCTTAATGGTCTTAATTGGCCTCGTATATAGACTGAGCAGAGGAGCTCTTAACGAGTCACATCTCTCCCCTAGTTGGCAATTGGGGAGGGGCCTTGCTCCCTCTGCTCAGTTGTCTCAATTGGTTTTTTTTTGTAATTTGGAAGGAAGGGCTCTCAGAGAGAGAGGGGAGAAACAGAGAGTAACAGAGAAGGAGAGAGGGGGGGTGGGAAGGGGGGGGAACTGCGAGGGCAGGTCTCCCCTCGCAGCTGTGGGTGGGTGCAATCCCCAGATGGCAAAACACAAATAGTCTTTGGGGTAGTCTTCAGGTGAGGGGAGAAGATGACTTCACCTAGGGCAGCTAGAGCCAACCAGGCACACACTCCCAACGATGTTTAATTCGGTGTTTAAAGAATCTTCAGCCTGGTAGCTCCAGCTATCCCAGGCTAGGCAATTGGGGGGGGGTTCATTTGTGTGTGGGTAAGCAAGGCCCCCACACACACTTCCACACACACACACCCCCCGCGATGTTCCGGCCCTCAGTGGTCTTCTTTCCTCCCCCCACCGATATAACAAAGTCTTTTTGGGAAATGCACCCACACCCACCTGTAGAAGATGTAGAGTCTCCCTCCTTCCACACTGGATGTTGTTTTGGTCTTTCCCCCTCTCTCCAACTCTTTGCAGAAATGATAAAAGTTGTTGAAAGTTTTCTTTTTTCCTCCTCTCCCTCTGGATGAAAGTTGGTGGTGAAGCCCCTTCCTTCCTTCTCTTCCTGGGCTGTTCTCAGGGCTCTCCAGGCCTTCCAGGCAAGAGCAAAAGTTGATAGCTGCTCTCCTCACTGCAGCTCAGCTCCAACTGAGCAGGACACGCCTCCACTGCTCCACAATTGGCCCTTGTGCATGAAACTCTTTTGAGTTTTAATAAATGAAACTCTTTTGAGCCCTTGTGCATGAATCCCAAAAAGTTAGTTTGCAGGTGCAGCAGGTAATCAGGAAGGCGAATGGAATGTTGGCCTTCATTGCGAGAGGGATGGTGTACAAAAGCAGGGAGGTCCTGCTGCAACTGTATAGAGTATTATTCAGGCCGCACCTGGAGTACTGCGTGCAGTTTTGGTCACCTTACTTAAGGAAGGATATACTAGCTTTAGAGGGGGTACAGAGACGATTCACTAGGCTGATTCCGGAGATGAGAGGGTTCCCTTATGATGATAGATTGAGCAGACTGGGTCTTTACTCGTTGGATTTCAAAAGGATGACGGGGGATCTTATAGAAACATTTAAAATAATGAAAGGGATAGACAAGATAGAGGCAGAGAAGTTGTTTCCACTGGTCGAGGAGACTAGAACTAGGGAGCACAGTCTCAAAATACGGGGGAGCCAATTTAAAACCGAGTTGGGAAGGAATTTCTTCTCCCAGAGGGTTGTGAATCTGTGGAATTCTCTGCCCAAGGAAGCAGTTGAGGCTAGCTCATTGAATGTATTCAAATCGCAGATGGATAGATTTTAACCAATAAGAGAATTAAGGGTTACGGGGAGCGGGCGGGTAAGTGGAGCTGAGTCCACGGCCAGATCAGCCATGATCTTGTTGAATGGCGGAGCAGGCTCGAGGGGCTAGATGGCCTACTCCTGTTCCTAATTCTTATGTTCTTATGTTCTTATGTTCAATTAAACTTAAGGAGTACGTGTTTCACACTAACTTACAGAAGGCAGACATGTAGCAGAGTGAATTCAGGCTCAAGTGAAGTTTGCAAAAGATAAGATACCTGAGCCTACGAAGAATTGGGGCACGACACCAGGGCAGGAGATTGATGAAAGTTGGCTGGGCAGGTGCTACACAGAGTGAAGTCGGTAGGCTGAACATATTTAACCCATTTCTATCCACCCCATCCTCCCTCCACACTGTGTATTAATATTCTAACGTATATGGGCTAGATTTTCACCGACTTTGTGACTGGGTTTTCGCCACGATTTGACCCTCCGCGGCGAAAACCCGGTCGGCGGGAGCCTTGGGCACCTCTTTGAGGCGGCGCTTCCACGTACCACCAGGGAGAGATGCCCGACGTGGAACAACACAGATTGCTTTTGGTGCAGCCCTATCAGCAGCAGTAAGTAGGAAGACCTGCGAAAAGATCAGTTAAACTCTTTACTTTTAATTCTTTTTCAGCGATTTAGTCGGTAAGGGTTTTTTGAATGTTTTGTGAATGTTTTTTGCAATTTTTTTTGTTCGATTTTCCCCCCTCCCAAGGCCTCTCTCGCAGCATTACCGGACCCAGACTAAAGTTGCCGAAACTCGCGGTTTGCGCCACAAATCCTCGTGCGATGCCGACTTTACCACAATGGCGCAGGTGTAAAGGCCAAAAGTTAGGCCGAAAAATGGGAGTGCAGTGAAAATGGTATTTTGGCGTAAAACTACCGTTTTCGCCGTAAACAGAAAATCTAGCCCATAGGATAGTTTCTAGGCATCTGGAATGATTTGAAGACATTTTGAAGTTTGGCATATACAATGCTCTTAAAGCTGCAGTAATCACGTTTTTCAGTCCTTGCCTGCAGGAAATCAAGCTATTTAAACACACATTCTTATTCACAATATCCCAGCTATTCACGCTATCCCAACTACATGCGATAGCAGCTCGCCACTATATTGCATTTATCCACAATATCCCAATGCCCTCATCTCCGCTCCCTTCAGACCCAGGGACGCAGACTTGAAAGTTTATGGTTTAGCCATTCATCGCCAGATCTGGCTGGATCATATAAAGCAATGACTATTTGAATGGGAGGGAAACAGTACCTGAGGAGAGTATCAGGTCCTGCTCTCCTCTGCCAAAACTGCTCACTATTCCAGGCTCATCCTGGAATGCAAAGATAACCTCCGGCTTCTCTTCTACACTGCAAACCATCTTCTTAAACCTCACTCCCCTGCCTCCTCCACCCTCACCTCCAATGACAAGTGCGAGGAGCTCATGGACTTCTTTGTCACTAAGACCGAGACAATCCAATCAGCTGCTTCCCTCCTTCCCCCAAGGTTCCCGCGATAGCTCTAAATTTGCACTTTTCTCGAGTTTCTCTCCTATCTCCCCTCATCCTTCTCTGAGCTTACCTTGTCCATGAGATCCACTTCCTGCTCCCTCAATCTTATTCCCATTAAACTGCTGACCACCCATCTTACCTTTCTGGCCCCCATGTTAGCTGATATTGTTAGCGGTTTTCTCTCCTCAGGTACTGTTTCCCTCCCATTCAAATAGTCATTGCCCCGCTGCTCAAAAAAAGCACCCTTGACCTCATCATCCTTGCAAACTCCAAACTCTCTTTCCTCTCCAAAGTCCTTAAATGTGTTGTCGTCTCCCAAAACCGTGCCCATTTTTCCCGGAACTCCATGTTTGAATCCCTCCAATTAGATTTCCACCCCTGCCACAGTACTGAAACGGTCATCATCAATGTCACAAATGACATCCGATGTGAATATGACAAAGGTAAACTATACCTCCTCACCCTCATCAACTTGGTTGCAGCCTTTGACACGGTTGACCATACCATCCACCTCCAATGTCCAGCTGGGCGGGACGACACTTGTCTGGTTCCATTCTTATCTATTTAAGCATAACCAGAGAATCATCTGCAATGGGGGACTTTAATCTACTTATAGACTGGGCAAACCAAATTTTCAGTAACAGTGTGGAGGACAAGTTCTTGGATTGAATATAAGATAGTTTTCTAGATCAGTATGTTGAGGAACCAACTACGGAACAAGCTATTTTAGATCTAGTATTGTGCAATGAAAAAGTTAATTAATAACTTTGGAGTAAAGAGATGAGTTACCATAATATAATAGAATTTTATATTGAATTTGAAATCGATTAGTTAAGTCTGAAACTAGGGTCTTAAACCTAAACAAAGCACATAGGTATGAGGGTATGACTGTAGACAAGCAATAGCTAGCATTTAAAGAATTAATACAAAATTTACAACAAATATACATTCCTTTCAGACACAAAAATCCCACGGGAAAAGTGGTCCAACCGTGGCGAACAGGAGAAGTTAAAGGTAGCACAGGTTGAACCTCCCTTAGCCGGCATCCTCGGGACCTGGCCTGTGCCGAATAAAGGATTTTGACGGACAAAGGGAGGTCAGCCCGAGGGGTGGGGTGGGGGGGGGGAGAGGCGGCTCGAGGTCGGGGAGGGGAGGAGGAGGTCGGTGCCCCGGGTGGGCCCGAAGTGTTGGCGAGCCATGAAATGTCAGCGGGCCCCTGGCAGGCCGAGTGTCGGCGGGACCAAAGGTCGGGGTGGAGGTCGGACACGTTGTGCGCATGCGCCCCCGGCCGCCAGAATCATGTCAGACGAGGGGTGGCACGGGTAAGGGAGGTCCAGCCTGTATTAGATCAAAGGAACAGGCTTATAATGCTGCCAAAAAGAGTAGTAAGCCTGAGTATTGGGAGGATTTAGAATTTAGTAAAGGAGGACCAAGAAATTGATGAGGATAGAGAAAAAAGAATATGAGAGTAAATTAGCAAGAGACATAAAAACAGATTGTAAGCATTTCTATAGGCATATAAATAGCAAGAGATTGGTGAAAGTAAATGTGGGCTCATTAGAGGCAGAGCCAGGAAAAATTATAATGGGCAACAAGAAAATGGCAGAGACATCAAACAAATACTTTGGGGTCGAAGTTCGGTACTGCCGTTTTTGAGGCGGTGACACCGCCTGAAGGGTGATTTTACCGCCAGGCGGTAATCACCACCTCAAATTGCCAAATTCATTATTTTTCCCCAAAGATGAGATTGCAGCGATAAAAGAGGCATTGCACACTCGTCCTCGGGCGCCAATGGAGGGGTAGCTCAGGAGGCCGACTCAATTACCCGACAGTAGGCTGCCGGCATCTGAGCGGATAAAACTGAAGAAATATTTTTTAGAACATTTATTTCACCCGCACCCACACTTCTCCACTTGTGCCATTAATAAATATAAGCTGGAAATATTTAAGTTAACTACTTACCTTGCTCTCTGGACGGTACCGCCCTGGGATCCCCGATGTATCGATGCCTGCTGGTGAAGCCGCCGAACCTACCTAAAATTGCAGCTGCGGCGCCAAAGGGGCATTGCACGCTCGAAGTCATCACCACATGGGTGGCGTTAGAGTGCGCAGCGGTATCTCTTGCCACCGCCCCCACCGCTCAACAACATTTTTCGGGAGGTGAGGAACCCGTTCCGCAATGACGGCAAGTCCTTAGCTACCCCTCTCCGGCACTAACGGGTGGCGTTACAGGCCAAATTTTGACCCCCTTGCACCTGTCTTCACAGGAGACAACACAAAAAATATTCCTTGAATAATGGGGAACCCAGGGTCTACAGAGAATGAGGAACTTAAAGAAATCAGTACAAGTAAAGACAAAGGGGGAGAAATTCGGTTTCGCCTCTGTTGCAGCGTTAATCCAGACAGAGCGGCACTTTTAGCTTCTTGAAAAAGTTTGAAGGCCCATGGGAGATGAAAAATTAACATCTGTAAACCAGCTGAAGGAAACCTCGGGGGTGGGATAAGCAGTTTGGAATTGGCCAAAGGGGATAAGTTATCTCTGGCCAAACAGAACTGGAGACCCGGCGACCATGAGGGCCCAGTTTGATGTGAAGTATAAAAGACGAAGACAAAGGAAGGCTCTTTCTCTGGAGCCGAAGACAGCGAAGGGAGCTGTTGTAAGCCGGCCGGCCAGCCAGCCAGCCAAACACTCGGAAGTTTTAATCCAATTGGACTGATCACTCAAAGGATTATACATAAGCCAGTTGGGACATAAATATTGCAAGAAAGATTGTACATAACCAGTTAACTTAGATGCATAGGGGTAGACTTTCAGTACATCATCGCCCATTTATCGCCAATTTAGCGCCCATATAAGCGCTGAGATGCAGACTATCGCCCATATTTGCTAAAAAGTGGAAACTAGCACCCGATTATCGCCCATTTATCGCCAGCCCAACTTTCGGCACTGCTGAATGAGCTGCATCGCCCGGCCTAATTTTAAAAAAATGACCTCATCCGCGTGCAAGGCCGAGAATAGTGTTTATAATGGAAACTAGCACCCGATTATCGGCCAGATTATCACCGACCGCTAATTTCGGCCACAATTCGCCGAAATGATCGCTGACCGAAAAAGTCGCTGAAGAAAAGCTGTAATCACCTGATCTTAACTCAGCACTACTTGGCACTACAGACACAATTTTCTAACTCGGAGGATCTGCAGTAAAAGGTTGCTTCAAGTGCTTGTGAGGAGCATCAATTTATGAGTGATTTTAAGGGTCTCTTGCCAATCACCTAATCACATTTGTATCTGTTGAGGACAAATTCGGGACATTTATAGTGATTTATAGTAATGGGGCCTGTAATTTCTCAACTAGTATTGATCACTAATCACATGCTGCAGAATAGAGATGGGAGAAGGTATTATATGCCCAATCAAAGAGATTGAGCACATAATACCTGCTGTGGAAGAGGAGACATTACACCCAACGCATTTACAGGGATAAGCGATCATACCTGAACTTGTCTGATAACACGTGCGTTAGGAGGCTGCGCTTCCAAAAGGAGGTCATCAGCGAGATATGCCAGCTAAGTAAGGGAGATCTGCAGCCTACCAGCTCTATCAGGACTGCAATGTCCATTGAGGTTAAAGTTACTGCGGCACTTTCCTTCTATGCATCAGGCTCCTTTTAGGCCTCAGCTGACAACATTTGTGGTATCTCTCAACACGCCACACATTGCTGCATTCGACAGGTGACTGAAGCCCTTTATGCACGTAGGATGGACTTTATAAGCTTCCCTATGACCAGGGAGACACAGACTGAGAGGGCTTTGGGTTTCTCGTGAATAGCAAACTTCTCCAAGGTGCAGGGAGCAATAAAATGTATGCACATCACCCTGCCAGTACCTTTACAGGATGCAGAGGTGTTTCGGAACCGAAAGGGATTTCACTCCCTGAATGTGCAGCTCGTTGTCAACCACAAGCAAATAATCAAGGTAGTAAATGCTAATTTTCGAGGCAGCATCCATGATGCACACATCTTGTGTGAGAGCACTGTCTCTGACCTGTTTAAGAGTCAGCCACAAGGTCACGGTTGGATGCTGCAGGATAAAGGATATGGGCTTGCCAGCTGGCTCATGACTCCCCTGCGTAATCCCCAGACGGGAGCCGAGAAGCGCTACAATGAAAGCTGTAGTGTATGAATAAAGAGTCTGACCAAATACTGTGAGCTCAAAGTAAAGTGTGACCTTAGTCTTTTATTGCAGACCACCAGAGTTCCTCTCCAGCCTGTGGAGCCTCCTTAAGTACCTGTGCTCCCAAGAGATTGTGGGATCCCTTGGACTCCAGGGGATGAGCCCTCTGGTGGTTAAACAAGGTATTTACAGGTTTACATATATAACAACACTCCCTCTCCCCCCAAAGTCAACAGTGTAACTATCTACAAGGTGAGTCTTTCTGGGGCCTTTCTTTTGCTGGTTGATTGTCTCGGTGCAAATGCTGGTTTTGTTGGGCCTTCGGTGAGCTGCTGTGCAGCTGGCCTTGCTGGGCTGCCTGGTGTGGTGAGTCCTGCTGGGCTGCTGCGGGTGATGGGTTCTGCTTCGTGGTCAACCGCTGTGTCGGTTTCCACTGGTGTGTGTGTTGGGGGGTCATAAAAGGTAGGGTCTAATGTGGGTTGCTCTGGATAGTCCGTGAATCTGAGTTTGGTTTGGTCCAAGTGTTTTGTGTAGATGAGTCCATTTTAAAGTTTGACCCGAAACACCCTACTCCCCTCTTTGTCTACGACAGTGCTAGGAAGCCACTTGGGACCTTGTCCATAGTTCAACACAAGTACAGGATCATTAATCTCAATTTCGCGTGACACATTTGCACTATCATGATATGTACTTTGTTGAAGCCGCCTGCTCTCTACCTGTTCGTATCGATCAGGGTGGACTAACGAGAGCCTTGTCTTAAGTGCCCTTTTCATGAGCAGTTCAGTGGGTGGAATCCCAGTGAGCGAGTGGGGTCTCGTGCGGTAACTAAGCAGGACTCGGGATAGGTGAGTCTGCAGTGAGCCTTCAGTTACCCTTTTCAAGCTCTGCTTGATTGTTTGCACTGCTCTCTCTGCCTAACCATTGGATGCTGGTTTGAACAGGGCAGTTGTGACATGTTTGATCCCATTGCGGGTCATGAACTCTTTGAACTCGGCACTGGTGAAACACGGCCCGTTGTCACAAGGACATCAGGCAGGCCATGCGTGGCAAATATGGCCCACAGGCTTTCAGTGGTGGAAACGGACGTGCTTGTCGACATTATCTCACATTCAATCCATTTGGAGTACGCATCTACAACCAGTAGGAACATTTTTCCCACGAACGGGCCTGCATAGTCAACATGGACCCTGGACCATGGTTTGGAGGGCCAAGACCATAAACTTAGTGGCGCCTCCCTGGGTGCATTGCTTAACTGTGAACATGTGTTACATTTGTGCATGCAGGACTCTAAGTCCACATTGATACTGGGCCACCACAAGTGGGATCTGGCTATCGCTTTCATTCATTATTACAATGCCTGGATGGGTACTATGGAGGTCACTAATGAAAGTTTTCCTGCCCTTTTTTGGTACCACTACCCGATTACCCCACAGAAGGCAGTCTGCCTGTATCTTTGCGCTGCTGGTACGGCTTTATTTCTTCCTGAATTTCTAATGGGACACTGGAGCTCCCATGAAGCACACAGTTTTTTTTACTAAGGACAGTAAGGGGTCCTGGCTCGTCCAGGTTCTAATCTGTCGGGCAATAACAGGTGATTGCTCACACTCGAATGCTTCCATTACCATAACTAAATCTGCAGGCTGTGCCATTTCTAACCCCATGGTGTGCAATGCAGCCGACTGAGAGCATCGGCACAATTTTCTGTGCCTGGCCTGTTGCGGATGGCATAGTTATATGCGGACAATTTGAGCGCCCATCTCTGGATGCGGGTCGATGCATTCGTACTTATCCCCTTGTTTTCCGAAAAGAGGGATATCAGTGGCTTATGGTCAGTTTCCAATTCAAATTTGAACCCAAACAGATATTGATGCATTTTCTTTACCCCATAAACACATGCTAATGCTTCTTTTTCAATCATGCTGTAGGCTCTCTCAGCCTTAGACAGACTTCAGGATGCATAAGCAACCGGTTGCAATTTCCTAGATTCATTAGCTTGTTGCAATACATACCCGACACCGTATGACGACGCATTACATGCTAGTACCAAACGCTTACATGAACCATACAACACAAGCATTTGTTTGAGCATAACAGTTTTCTAGCTTATACAAAGGCATTTTCTTGGCTTTTACCCCATATCCATTCATCTCCTTTACGCAGTAAAGCATGCAGTAGCTCTAACAGCGTGCTGAGACCCTGTAAGAAGTTACCAAAGTAGTTCAGGAGTCCTAGAAATGACCGCAGCTCCGTCATGTTCTGTGGTCTCGTTGCGTTCTCAATTGCCTCAGTTTTCGAATTGGTGGGCCTGATGCCATCCGCCGCGATTCTTCTCCCCAGGAACTCCACTTCAGGCACCAGAAAAACGCACTTCGAGCATGTTAAGCTGAGCCCCACGCGATTGAACCGACAAAGAACCCTCCTCCAGGTTTGCAGATGCTCGACGGTTTCCCAACCTGTAACCAAGGTGTCGTCCTAGAAGACCACGGTGTGCAGGCCCGACTTCAATAAGCTTTCCATGGAATATCACCGCGGCTGATCGAATCCCAAATGGGCATCTGTTGTAAATGAAGAGACCTTTGTGCGTGTTGATGCAGGTGAGGTCCTGCGATGATTCCTCCAGCTCCTGCGTCATATAGGCCGAGGTCAAGTCCAGCTCCGTGAACGCCTTTCCTCCCGCCAGCGTCGCAAATAGGTCGTCTGCCTTTGGTAGTGGGTATTGATCCTGAGGGGGAGAAACGATTGATAGTTATTTTGTAATCACCACAGATTCTGATTCTGCCATCTCCCTCGAGGACTGGAACAATCGGACTGGCCCACTCGTTGAATTCGATCGGCGAAATGATGCCCTCTCGTTGCAGCCAGTCCAGCTCGATCTCCACCCTCTCTCTCTCATCATGTACAGTACTGCTCTCACCTTGTGATGGACGGGTCGCGCTCCCGGAATTAGGTGGATCTGCACTTTTGCTCCGTGGAACTTTCCGATGCCTGGTTCGAACAGCAAGGGGAACTTGTTTAGGACCTGGGCACACGAAGTGTCGTCGACGGGTGAGAGCGCTCAGACGTCATCCCAGTTCCAGCGTATCTTCTCCAGCCAGCTCCTGCCGAATAGCGTGGGGCCATCGCCCGGTACCACCCAGAGTGGTAGCTTGTGCACCGCTCCATTGTAGAAGACCTTTACAGTAGCACTGCCGATTACGGGAATCAGTTCCTTTGTATAAGTTCTCAGTTTAGTGCGAATGGGAGTCAGGACTGGCCTTGAGGCCTTGCTGCACCACAATTTATCGAAAGTCTTTTTGCTCATAATGGACTGGCTCGCGCCTGTGTCCAGCTCCATTGACACCGGGAGTCCATTTAATTTAACCTTCAGCATTATCGGAGGACACTTTGTGGTAAATGTGTGCACCCCATATACCTCTGCCTCCTCGATCTGAAGCTCTGGTTCATCATAATTCCCCTGTCGATCTGTCTTCCTCTGCAACATGGTGGTTTGCAGGGTTTGCAGCTCGCCTGCACATACGTTGGAGGTGTCCCATTGATCCACAGCCCTTGCAAACATATCCTTTGAAGCGGCATGAATAGAAACGATGATTACCCCCGCAGTGCCAACAAGGTGTTAATGACCTAGCATTCATCACCCTTGATGGTGGACTCTGAGACAGCTGCAGGCATGTGAGGCTTGCCCTGTACGTTACGATTCGAAAACATTACTTTATTCACAGTACTTGTATCAGCATTCGTGTGCTGAGAGATTTGCTTGGTATTGTCACTGGTGGCGATGAACGCCTGGGCTATCGCTATGGCTTTACTCAAGGTTGGGGTCTCTGCAGTCAAGAGTTTGCAAAGTATTACTTCATGGCCAATGCTAAATACAAAGAAGTCCCTGAGCATGTGCTCCAAATGTCCTTTAAATTCGCAATGTCCTGCAAAGCGTCTCAGCTCGATGACATAGCTCACCACTTACTGGCCTTCAGACCTCTTGCACGTGTAGAACTGGTACCTCGCCATCAGAATGCTTTCCTTCGGGTTAAGATGCTCCCGGACCAGTGTGCACAAATCATCATACGATTTCTCTTTGGGTTTCGCTGGAGCAAGCAGATTTTTCATGAGGCCATACGTTGGTGCCCCGCAGACGGTGAGGGGAATCTCCCTTCGTTTGGCAGCGTTCGCTTCTGCTTCCAGCTCGTTGGCCACGAAGTATTGGTCAAATCGCTCCACGAAGGTTTCCCAATTATCTCCCTCCGAAAATTTCTCCAGGATGCCCACTGTTCTCTGCACCATTGCGGTGGGGTTCGTCATCTGTATCTCGTCGCCAGTTGTAGTATATGAATAAAGAGTCTGACCAGATACTGTGAGCTCAAAGTAAAGAGTGACCTTAATCTTTTATTGCAGGTCTCCAGAATGCCTCTCCAACCTGTGAGGCCTCCTTAAGTAGAGGTGCTCCCAAAGGATTGTGGGATCCCTTGGGACTCCAGGGGATGAGCTCTCTGGTGGTTAAAGAAGGTATTTTCAGGTTTACATATATAACAAAGGCCATATAGCTACACGCAATGTCGTCAAAAAGATAATTGGAGTGCTTAAGCAGCGCTTCAGATGCTTGGATCACTCAGGAAGCAACCTACAATACCACCCTGAGCAGGTCGCTGAGTTTATTGTGCTTTGCTGCATGTTGCATAACCTAGCTATGAGGAGAGGGCAACAATTGCCAGCTGGGACCGCCGGTCCATCTCAGGAGGGGAGGCAGAAGAGGAGGACGAGGAGGAGGGTGATGAGGACCTCGGGGAGGACGATCAGCTTGGCGATGAACCCATGCCCCCACGCCCCCCACCGCCCTCCCCGTCCCCCCGCAACACTGGAAAAGCCCCGTGGTAGTTACGCAGCTGCAAAACTCTTGTGTCAGCAGCTCTTAAATGAACACTTTGTGAGAACTTACATTGGTAACAGTTACAGTTGCGTTACATTTCATCCTTGTCTGGCCTGGCCTGGGCATGGCCATTGTTTCCAACCATTGTATTGATGTTTTACCTTACGTTATTAGAAGACATTTCAGGACAATTGTAAAGTTAAATTAAAATGTTTAATAATTAAAGACAAATTTGACAATTTTTAGAAGAGAGAAGTGTGAGGTGATGCACTTTGGGCGGGCTAATAAGGAAAGGGTATACACATTAAAGCCACTTATTACTGTAGATGAACAAAAGGACCTTGGAGTGCTTGTCCACAGATCCCTAAAAGTAGCAGGCCAGGTGGATAAGGTGGTAAAGAAGGCATACGGAATGCTTGCCTTTATTGGCCGAGGCATACAATATAAGAGCAGGGAGGTTATGCTTAAATTATATAATACTTTGGTTAGGCCACAGCTGGAGTACTGCATGCAGTTCTGGTCGCCATATTATAGGAAGGACGTGATTGCACGAGAGAGGGTGCAGAGGAGATTTACTAGGATGCTGCCTGGAATGGAGAATCTTAGTTATGAGGACAGATTGGATAGGCTGGGTTTGTTCTCATTGGAACAGAGGAGGTTGAAAGGAGACCTCATTGAGGTGTACAAAATATTGAGGGGCCTGGATATAGTGGATAGTAAGGGTCTATTGCCATTGGTGGAGGGATCTATTACGTGGGGGCATAGTTTTAAGGTGGTTGGTGGAATATTTAGAAGGAATTTGAGAGGGGGCTTCTTTACGCAGAGGGTTGTGGGGATCTGGAACTCGCTGCCTGGAAGAGTGGTGGATGCAGAAACCCTCACCACTTTTAAGAGATGGTTGGATGGGCACTTAAAGTGTTGTAACCTGCAGGGTTACAGACCTAGAGCTGGTAATTGGGATTAGACTGGATGATCTTTTGTTGGACGGTGCAAATATAATGGTAAGTACGGCAGGGAATAGAATACGGCCAGGGTGATCTCCTGGACTAGTTTCGATCGCTTGGATGGGTCGGAGAGGAATTTTCCCAGATTTTTTCTCCCTAAATTGGCCTGGGTTTTTATCTGGTTTTTGCCTCTCTCAGGAAATCACATGTACACTCCTCCCCAACCGGAGCCATGTTTTCAGTATAAGGGGTGTCGCAGTTGTATGAGGCGGACTGGTTGGGCTGGGTGCTCTTTGCCTTTCCGTCATTGTTCATAGGTTTATATGTAACCTTTAGGGCTGCTGATCAAGGGCCGTGCGGCTCTTTGTCGGCTGACATGGACATTATGGGCCGAAATGGCCTCCTTCTGCGCTGTAAATTTCTATGTTTCTATATTTCTAACATATATAACACCCCTTCCATGCCCCCCCCCCACAGCACCCCAACTCCGAACAGTCAACAACATTTGTAACACAACGATAATATAACATCCTCCCACCATCCCCAACAGTGAACATTTAACAAAAAATTATTTTTACCAACTAAGAACTATATACAGCAGAGCCCCCCCCCCCCCAACCTGTGGCCACGCTTCCCTCTGCACCTTGAGCACCCCCCCTTTTAATAACCCCCCCCATTTAACTCCCCGAGTAATGGGACCAAGACGTCTTCCAGCCTGCTGCTGTGGGGGGGCGGGGGTCGCTGCGGGGCAGGGGTAACGTCGGCAGAATCACCTCAGTGGCTGGAAAAGAAGACGCTTCCTCAAGTCTCGCATCTGTCGTGGTGGGACGGCACCTTGGGGTGCAGTGCCGTCTCCTGAAACTATCACAAGCCGTAAGGCATTGACAGAATCGGTCGTTTGCCCCATTGCCACAACTATCCGTTCCATGCCCTCCGTTATTCATGCGGACAGTGTGACAATATTGCCAGTCAACCCACCAAGTGCCTGAGGGTGCTTTCGACCTATGACAGTGAGACCATGTCCTCAGTTTGACCTCGTCAAGTCAACCTCCGTGGGGTCGGTGTGGTCACTGTACACCTTGGAGTCGCCTGCTGCAAGCCGCTTGGCCCCACTACTTCATCTGTAGATGGTGACATGACCGCAGGTACCACAGATGACCGGTGCTCATCTTCCTCCTCCTCAGTTGTTTCCTCTTCTGCACCCCTGATGACCACCTGCAATGGCACAGGCGTTCATGGAGGGGCCTCCCTTTGCACGTCGGGAGCCTTGGGACATGCAAAACATAATTGAGGTTACTCGAACAGAAGGGTAGACATGAGAATGCTTGCACTGTGCTGGCATATGAACAAGGAGCAACACTACTGCAATAAATGTGAAGGTTACATATGATTACATCATCTGGTTGGACATCTATGGAATTCTCTGCTCTAGAGAGCTATGGAGGCTGGGTCATTGAATATATTTAAGGCAGAGATAGACAGATTTTTGAGTGATGAGGGAGTAAAGGGTTATCGGGAGCAGGCAGGGAAGTGGAGCTGGGTCCATGATCAGATCAGCCATGATCTTATTGAATGGTGGAGCAGGCTCGAGGGGACCAAATGGCCTACTCCTCCTCCTATTTCTTATGTTCTTATGTTGTTAACCTGAGAGTAGTACAGAAGCTGCATGCATAACATGACATAATTCATATATTAAAATGAAATGCCGTTACATTACTTTAAATTACCACTGGTTTACCACTGCTTTACACATTACCCACGTGGCACAACAACGGGATCTGCACCACCACGGGTGGCAAAGCGACTGGCTGCCCACTAGTGCTGCTGCACGTTCCTCCAAGTCAGTCAGGGTCTGTATATCAGCAGGGCCTCCTCCGGTTCGCCTCTGCTCCGCCTGATTCTTCGATATATTCCTCTGCAAACGTGACAAGAGCATGGCATAAGCTAACTGACTAGATGCTTTTACGGAAAGACAACAGATTCTAACGTTATATGCTAATATGGTTTGTATCCAGAATGGATGCATGGTTATAACATCTACGTTTAGAGAAAATATTTAATAACATCGTGTTTAGAAACTAATGCATGACACCAAACATCCCGCGTACAATCTCCAGGAAGGGCCCCATCCACGGGCCGTTGCATTCGGCGCCTGAGGGGAGGTAGGCGGTTTATTTGACCCGATGTGGAGATCCCCAGCGGGGGGGAAATCAGGATCGCTGGTGAGCTTGCCAATGACAGGAGTGTAATGGGAGGGGGCACCATATCCATGGGCTGTGCTCGGAAAACTCCTTGTGGCCGGAGCTAATGTGCCAAAGTGTCCCAGGGCAGACAGTGAGCCAGGGCAGCTCTCCCCCGGTCCAGGCTGGGTCACTGTGTGAGTGACAGCACCCGGAGAGACTGACACAGTCTGGGTAAAGGTGACCGGACCCCTCATTGCTCAGTCGTGCCCCATCCGCCAATGTAACCCAAAAGGAGATGGTGCCCAAATTAGACTTAAAGGGCGCAGGTTCCGACCCCAGTCCAAATCTTAGCAGGGAAGCTACGCAAGATTACCCAGCTTCATTATAATCCAGCAGATTTACATTCTAATTAATTCAGTGGACCTTTACTATTTAAAATCTAATAATTTAATACTTACTCTTGCTGACGCAACCAGGCTGTTCTACCTCTTGCGGCACTAGTCTGCCTCATACCTATCGTGGGCCATTGAGGAAATAATAGCGACAATATCGCCCCATATTTTTTGATAGGTGTGGGTGGGAGGTTTCCCACGCCCGCCCCGGGTTAATGGTCCCCACCGACTTGCCACCTCATTTACGAGGGCCTCATTCACTTCATCGGAAAAAGCTTTCACCCTCCTTCTCCCTGACAGCTCCTCCTGCTGCACACTTGTATCGCTCAACATCTCCAAGATTTAAGACTCAAGTTTAAAGAACAGAGACAATGCTCAAAATTCAACTAACTCAGATGACTGCTTCTTTCTCTCTCACTCTCTTTGACTCTTCTGAGGATACGCAGATGACCCCTAACTCCCGAATCACGGGAAAACTTCTTTGCTAAAAAAAAAAGCGCATGTGCAGAACGGCCGTTACTATGGACGCCAGCCTTGCACAACTGAATACATTGCTAAGGCCCATTTCACATCGCTAAGGCTACCACCCAAAATAAAAAGCCGAAACTAGCAGTCTTTAAAATGGGCAATATTCCAGCGATCCTGAAAAATAAAAAAACACTAAGACCGGAAATAGTGCCCATTTTTGGGCAATAGCGATCATAGTGGAAAGTCTAGCCCCTTGATATAGAAACATAGAAACACAGAAAATAGCTGCAGGAGTAGGCCATTCGGCCCTTCGAGCCTGCACCACCATTCAATAAGATCATGGCTGATCATTCACCTCAGTACCCCTTTCCTGCTTTCTCTCCATACCCCTTGATCCCTTTAGCCGTAAGGGCCATATCTAACTCCCTCTTGAATATATCCAATAAACTGGCATCAACAACTCTCTGCGGCAGGGAATTCCACAGGTTAACAACTCTCTGAGTGCAGAAGTTTCTCCTCATCTCAGTCCTAAATGGTCTACCCCTTATCCTAAGACTGTGTCCCCTGGTTCTGGACTTCCCCAACATCGGGAACATTCTTCCCACATCTATCCTGTCCAGTCCCGTCAGAATCTTATACGTTTCTATGAGATCCCGTCTCATCCTTGCAAAGGTTTAAATTTGTTTTTAATTATATGTAACTGGCTAACTTGCGGTATATATATTGCAAAGTTGAATTTTAAATCAGTAAGCTAGAGAATTTGCCATTTCGTTTGATACTTTTGAACCTGTACTCAGTAGTGCTGAACTCGGAACTTTTAATCTTTTTAATCTTTTTAATAAAATCCATTGTATTGGAAAATCTCAGTGTTCATATAAGTCTTGGTGTTGGAAACCCGTAAAAAAAAGTCCTACAAGTTTGCACCTCCCGCCCAGAAATCCGTCAGAATCAGGTGAGGAGCTGACACGGGCGATAAATCAGCCGTTGCGCACCAGAGCTGGGGGGCGATAATGAAAGTTTGGTCAGTAAATGTTGCGGACCCATTGTGTATGCGCCGAACTCTGATTCAGATCTCAGGAAAAGCCGAGTCTGAAAGGCACGGCACAGTAATGCACCCATTAAAATTTTCAAAATCTCTTGTTTTCAAACTGCACTGTTATGTCTGTCTGCCGCTGCAAACTCAGAGGCTCACGCACCGTGCTCTGTGTAAATGTTGCAGTGACTGTGATCTCCAAGGGAAGCGCTTCCTCATCCTAACCTGAGGAAGGACATTCTTGCTATTGAGGGAGTGCAGCGAAGGTTCACCAGACTGATTCCCGGGATGGCGGGACTGACCTATCAAGAAAGACTGGATCAACTGGGCTTGTATTCACTGGAGTTCAGAAGAATGAGAGGGGACCTCATAGAAACATTTAAAATTCTGACAGGGTTAGACAGGTTAGATGCAGGAAGAATGTTCCCAATGTTGGGGAAGTCCAGAACCAGAGGTCACAGTCTAAGGATAAGGGGTAAGCCATTTAGGACCGAGATGCAGAGGAACTTCTTCACCCAGAGAGTGGTGAACCTATGGAATTCTCTACCACAGAAAGTTGTTGAGGCCAATTCACTAAATATATTCAAAAAGGAGTTAGATGAGGTCCTTACTACTAGGGGGATCAAGGGGTATGGCGAGAAAGCAGGAATGGGGTACTGAAGTTGAATGTTCAGCCATGAACTCATAGAATGGCGGTGCAGGCTAGAAGGGCCGAATGGCCTACTCCTGCACCTATTTTCTATGTTTCTATGTTTCTATCCCTTTAAATAGCCACCAGTGAATGACTCTGCAAGCCTGTACCACCTGTTTTTCCAGACCTTGTTATTAGCGGGCGCTCAATGAGGCACACGCATCGAATTTACCGATTGGGGCGCAACCATGCGCCTTGCACCAGGAATACGTCATGATCGGAGTGATTGTCAGCAGCCAGACACCGAGTGGTTTGCACCCCGGGTGAGTCACTAATTAATTTTTTGTCAGGACGCTGAAAGCTGCGTGCCTGGTCGCTAAGCTCTAATGCTCCCATTAACGCCCCCTCTGGCGGCTAACTGAAACTATATACCACCGAAGATCCAGCATATGCTACTGGAAAAATTAATGCGACTAAGTGGCAACAAATCCCCTGGACCTGCATCCTAGGTTTTTAAAAGAGGTAGCTGCAGAGATAGTGGATGTACTGATATTAATTGTCTAGAATTCTGTAGATTGTACAACAGCTCCCAAGGATTGGAAGGTAGCAAACATAACCCCGCTATTTAAGAAAGGAGGAAGAGAAAAAACGGGGAACTATAGGCCAGTTAGCCTGACATTAGTAGTACGCAAAATGCTAGAATCTATTATTAGAGATGTGGTAACAGAGCACTTAGAAAATCGTAATAATATTAGGCAGTCATAGAAACAGAAAATAGGTGCAGGAGTAAGCCATTCAGCCCTTCTAGCCTGCACCACCATTCAATGAGATCATGGCTGAACATGCAACTTCAGTACCCCATTCCTGTTTTCTCGCCATACCCCTTGATCCCCCTAGTAGTAAGGACTACATCTAACTCCTTTTTGAATATATTTAATGAATTGGCCTCAACAACTTACTGTGGTAGAGAAATCCACAGGTTCACCACTCTCTGGGTGAAGAAGTTTCTCCTCATCTCGGTCCTAAATGGCTTACCCCTTATCCTTAGACTGTGACTCCTGATTCTGGACTTCCCCAACATTGGGAACATTCTTCCTGCATCTAACCTGTCTAAACCCATCAGAATTTTAAATGTTTCTATGAGATCCCCTCTCATTCTTCTGAACTCCGGTGAATACAAGCCCAGTTGATCCAGTCTTTCTTGATATGTCAGTCCCGCCATCCCGGGAATCAGTCTGGTGAACCTTCACTGCACTCCCTCAATAGCAAGAATGTCCTTCCTCAAGTTAGGAGACCAAAACTGAACACAATACTCCAGGTGTGGCCTCACCAAGGCCCTGTACAACTGTAGTAACACCTCCCTGCCCCTGTACTCAAATCCCCTCGCTCTGAAGGCCAACATGCCATTTGCTATCTTAACCGCTTGCTGTACCTGCATGCCAACCTTCAATGACTGATGTACCATGACACCCAGGTCTCGTTGCACCTCCCCTTTTCCTAATCTGTCACCATTCAGATAATAGTCTGTCTCTCTGTTTTTACCACCAAAGTAGATAACCTCACATTTATCCACATTATACTTCATCTGCCATGCATTTGACCACTCACCTAACCTATCCAAGTCACTCTGCAGCCTCATAGCATCCTCCTCGCAGCTCACACTGCCACCCAACTTAGTGTCATCCGCAAATTTGGAGATACTACATTTAATCCCCTCGTCTAAATCATTAATGTACAGTGTAAACAGCTGGGGCCCCAGCACAGAACCTTGTGGTACCCCACTAGTCACCGCCTGCCATTCTGAAAAGTCCCCATTTACTCCTACTCTTTGCTTCCTGTCTGCCAACCAGTTCTCAATCCATGTCAGCACACTACCCCCAATCCCATGTGCTTTAACTTTGCACATTAATCTCTTGTGTGGTTTTATGAAAGAGAAATTTTGGGGCTGAAATTGCGGTCGGAGACTTCCCACGGGCAATTACCTCTGACCTGAAATATTCCTACGAGTTTACCTGGTGGAAGGGAGGAGCGTGGGGAGGCCTTCTCTTCCCGCGCTGCGAGGTGCGCTCCCGTCCTCCAGGTTCGGATGCAGAAGGTGCAGTCATGTGTGACTGCTCAGCCAATTAGGTACAGTATTCCACAACTTTCTCATTAATAGCAATGAGAACTCTATATCTACAAGTTTTCATTGCTATTAATGAGAGAACAAAAAACAAAGACACTGAACACAAATTAAAAAATAAAAAACACACCTCACATAATTAAAATTAATTGAAATTAAAGTTAATAAATATCTTAGAGAAATTTTTTTCCCCGAGTTTTTAAAAAGTTTTTTAAATTATGGTTAAAAATAAATGTAACAGCTTGACAGATCGGAAAAGCTGGTCTTCAGCGCATGCGTATTGTGCACTGAAAACCGGCTTTTGCAATGCCTTCCCGGGTCCATGCACACTCGGTTCAGACCCAGCGAGATCGGGATTTCCAGGCCCATGTTTGACAAATCTGTTACCAGAGTTTTTTGAAAAATAACTTGTTGGATGGATAAGAGGAATGAGTGGATGTAGTGTATTTGGATTTTCAAAAAGCAGACGATAAGGTGCCACACAAGAGGTTTTACACAAAATTAGGACCCATGGGATTGGGGGGTAATATATTAGCATGGATTGAGGATTGGTTAATGGATAGAAAACAGGGAGTAGGAATAAACGGGACTTTTTCGGGTTGGCGGACTATAACTAGCAGGTACCGCTTGGATCAGTACTTGGGGCTCAGCTATTTACAATCTATATTAATGACTTAGGTTAAGGGTCCGAGTGTAATGTACCCAAGTGTGTTAATGATACAAAGTTAGGTGGGAAAGTAAGTCGTGAGGAGGATGCAAAGTGGCTGCAGAGAGAGATAGGCAGGTTGACTGAATGGGCAAGAACATGGCAAATGAAATACAATGTGGGGAAGTGTGAAATAGGATAAACAAAAACTCTGAATATTTTTTGAATGGTGAGAGACTGGGAAATGTTTGCACTCAAAGGGACCTGGGTGTCCTTGTACATGAATCACAGAAAGTTAACATACAGCTACGGCAAGCAATTAGGAAAAGAAATAGTATGTTAGCTTTTGTTGCAAAAGGATTAGCGTATAAGAGTAAAGAAGTCTTATTGCAATTATACAGGGCATTGGTGACGCCACATAGTTTTGGTCTTCTTACCTAAAGAAAGACATACTTGTCTTAGAGGGAGTGCAACAAAGGTTCCTGGGATGAGGGGATTGTCCTATCAGGAGAGATTGAATAGACTAGACCTACATTCCTTAGAACTTAGAAGAATGAGAAGTGATCTCATTGAAACATAAAATCCTTAAGGGGCTTGACAGGGTAAATCCTGGGAGATGTTTCCCCTGGCTAGAACTAGGGGTAACAGTCTCAGAATATGGGGTCGGCTAGTTAGGACTGAGCTCAAGAGAAATTTCTTCAATCAAAAGGTTGTGAATCTTTGGAATTCTCTACACCACAGGGCTGCAGATGCTCTATTGTTGAGTATATTCAAGACAGAGATCGCTAGATTTTTGGATACTAAAGGAATCAAGGGATATGTGGATAGTGCAGGAAGGTGGAGTTGAGGTAGAAGATCAGCAATGATCTTATTGAATGGCGGAGCAGGCTCAAAGGGCTGAATGCACCTATTTTTTCATTCTTATAAGCACAAGCCGAGGCAGCGAGTGCAAGCAGGCTATTCGGTCATAGGGTGAATTAAGCCTGAGCCTGATGTCATCCTTACCTGACATTCACACCAGTAATATATTTGCTTCGTGGGTTCTTTGCTTAAGAATTCATAGAAACACATTGCAATTAAGAACGAGTTGGTTTATTAGCAAAGGTTTAACAATCACACTACATATTACCAGTTCATCCAACAGGCTCACAATCACATCGTGGATCCTCTGAACCCAACTGGCTGGGGTTTTATTGAGTCTTGTGAACATCACAGGACTGGCTAAGCCACTCCCAACTCAACTGCTCTACAAACCTGTGAGCATACTCACAAGCGGCAGTTGGTGAGACGCGGGAGCAGCCTATAAAAGGCCCAGCGGGAGATCGAGAGCCAGCGGCAGTTGGTGAGACGCGGGAGCAGCCTATAAAAGGCCCAGCGGGAGATCGAGAGCCAGCAGCAGTTGGTGAGACGCGGGAGCAGCCTATAAAAGGCCCAGCGGGAGATCGAGAGCCAGCGGCAGTTGGTGAGACGCGGGAGCAGCCTATAAAAGGCCCAGCGGGAGATCGAGAGCCAGCGGCAGTTGGTGAGACGCGGGAGCAGCCTATCAAAAGCCCAGCGGGAGATCGAGAGCCAGCGGCAGTTGGTGAGACGCGTGAGACGCGGGAGCAGCCTATAAAAGGCCCAGCGGGAGATCGAGAGCCAGCGGCAGTTGGTGAGAGGGGAGCAGCTTATAAAAGGCCCAGTGGGAGATCGAGAGCCAGCGGCAGTTGGTGAGATGCGGGAGCAGCCTATAAAAGGCCCAGCGGGAGATCGAGAGCCAGCGGCAGTTGGTGAGACGCGGGAGCAGCCTATCAAAAGGCAGCTACAGCGGGAGAGAAAGCAAAATAGAAGTAGAAAGTAATCAAAAAGTGACGTCACAGCCAATGAGGTAAGTGATTGGCTGGTGATTGGTGAGTAGCTTTTCTTTTCTTTTTTATATCAGTAAGTGAACTGTAACATTGTTATTACCAATTTAAGGGTTTCTAAGGTTAAGACATGGCAGGAGAGCTCGGCCATGTAATATGCTCCTCCTGTACCATGTGGGAACTTGGGGACACTTCCGGTGTCCCTGGGCGCTACGTGTGTGGGAAGTGTATCCGCCTCGAGCTCTTGACGGTCCGCGTTGCGGAATTGGAGCTGAGGGTGGATTCACTCTGGAGCATCCACGATGCTGAGAATGACGTGAGTATCACGTGTAGTGAGTTGGTCTTACCGCAGGAGAAGGGTCCACAGCCAGATAGGGAATGGAAGACCAGCAGGAAGAGTAGTGCAAGAAAGATAGTGCAAGGGTCCCCTGTGGTCATCCCCCTGCAAAACAGATACACCGCTTTGGGTACTGTTGGGGAGGATGACTCATCAGGGGAGGGCAGCAGCAGCCAAGTTCATGGCACCGTAGGTGGCTCTGTTGCACAGGAGGGCAGGAAAAAGAGTGGGAGAGCGATAGTGATAGGGGATTTGATGGTGAGGGGAATAGATAGGCGTTTCTGCGGACGCAACTGAGACTCCAGGATGGTATGTTGCCTCCCTGGTGCAAGGGTCAAGGATGTCTCGGAGCGGGTGCAGGACATTCTGAAATGGGAGGGAGAACAGCCAGTTGTCGTGGTGCACATTGGTACCAACGACATAGGTAAAAAAAGGGATGAGGTCCTACGAAAAGAATTTAAGGAGCTAGGAGCTAAATTAAAAAGTAGGACCTCAAAAGTAGTAATCTCGGGATTGCTACCAGTGCCACGTGCTAGTCAGAGTAGGAATCGCAGGATAGCGCAGATGAATACATGGCTTGAGCAGTGGTGCAGCAGGGAGGGATTCAAATTCTTGGGGCATTGGAACCGGTTCTGGGGGAGGTGGGACCAGTACAAACCGGACGGTCTGCACCTGGGCAGGACCGGAACCAATGTCCTAGGGGGAGTGTTTGCTAGTGCTGTTGGGGAGGAGTTAAACTAATATTGCAGGGGGATGGGAACCAATGCAGGGAGACAGAGGGAGACAAAAATGAGGCAAAAGCAAAAGACAGAAAGGAGATGAGGAAAAGTGGAGGGCAGAGAAACCCAAGGCAAAGAACAAAAAGGGCCACTGTACAGCAAAATTCTAAAAGGACAAAGGGTGTTAAAAAAGCAAGCTTGAAGGCTTTGTGTCTTAATGCAAGGAGTATCCGCAATCAGGTGGATGAATTAACTGTGCAAATAGATGTTAACAAATATGATGTGATTGGGATTACGGAGACGTGGCTCCAGGATGATCAGGGCTGGGAACTCAACATCCAGGGGTATTCAACATTCAGGAAGGATAGAATAAAAGGAAAAGGAGGTGGGGTAGCATTGCTGGTTAAAGAGGAGATTAATGCAATAGTTAGGAAAGACATTAGCTTGGATGATGTGGAATCTATATGGGTAGAGCTGCAGAACACAAAAGGGCAAAAATCGTTAGTGGGAGTTGTGTACAGACCTCCAAACAGTAGTAGTGATGTTGGGGAGGGCATCAAACAGGAAATTAGGAGTGCATGCAATAAAGGTGCAGCAGTTATAATGGGTGACTTTAATATGCACATAGATTGGGCCAGCCAAACTGGAAGCAATACGATGGAGGAGGATTTCCTGGAGTGCATAAGGGATGGTTTTCTAGACCAATATGTCGAGGAACCAACTAGGAGGGAGGCCATCTTAGACTGGGTGTTGTGTAATGAGAGAGGATTAATTAGCAATCTCATTGTGCGAGGCCCCTTGGGGAAGAGTGACCATAATATGGTGGAATTCTGCATTAGGATGGAGAATGAAACAGTTAATTCAGAGACCATGGTCCAGAACTTAAAGAAGGGTAACTTTGAAGGTATGAGGCATGAATTGGCTAAGATAGATTGGCTAATGATACTTAAGGGGTTGACTGTGGATGGGCAATGGCAGACATTTAGAGACCGCATGGATGAATTACAACAATTGTACATTCCTGTCTGGCGTAAAAATAAAAAAGGGAAGGTGGCTCAACCGTGGCTATCTAGGGAAATCAGGGATAGTATTAAAGCCAAGGAAATGGCATACAAATTGGCCAGAAATAGCAGCGAACCTGGGGACTGGGAGAAATTTAGAACTCAGCAGAGGAGGACAAAGGGTTTGATTAGGACAGGGAAAATGGAGTACGAGAAGAAGCTTGCAGGGAACATTAAGGCGGATTGCAAAAGTTTCTATAGGTATGTAAAGAGAAAAAGGTTAGTAAAGACAAACGTAGGTCCCCTGCAGTCAGAATCAGGGGAAGTCATAACGGGGAACAAAGAAATGGCAGACCAATTGAACAAGTACTTTGGTTCAGTATTCACTAAGGAGGACACAAACAACCTTCCGGATATAAAAGTGGTCAGAGGGTCTAGTAAGGAGGAGGAACTGAGGGAAATCTTTATTAGTTGGGAAATTGTGTTGGGGAAATTGATGGGATTGAAGGCCGATAAATCCCCAGGGCCTGATGGACTGCATCCCAGAGTACTTAAGGAGGTGGCCTTGGAAATAGCGGATGCATTGACAGTCATTTTCCAACATTCCATTGACTCTGGATCAGTTCCTATCGAGTGGAGGGTAGCCAATGTAACCCCACTTTTTAAAAAAGGAGGGAGAGAGAAAGCAGGGAATTATAGACCGGTCAGCCTGACCTCAGTAGTGGGTAAAATGATGGAATCAATTATTAAGGATGTCATAGCAGCGCATTTGGAAAATGGTGACATGATAGGTCCAAGTCAGCATGGATTTGTGAAAGGGAGATCATGCTTGACAAATCTTCTGGAATTTTTTGAGGATGTTTCCAATAAAGTGGACAAAGGAGTACCAGTTGATGTGGTATATTTGGACTTTCAGAAGGCTTTCGACAAGGTCCCACACAGGAGATTAATGTGCAAAGTTAAAGCACATGGGATTGGGGGTAGTGTGCTGACGTGGATTGAGAACCGGTTGTCAGACAGGAAGCAAAGAGTAGGAGTAAATGGGGACTTTTCGGAATGGCAGGCAGTGACTAGTGGGGTACTGCAGGGTTCTGTGCTGGGGCCCCAGTTGTTTACATTGTACATTAACGATTTAGACGAGGGGATTAAATGTAGTATCTCCAAATTTGCGGATGACACTAAGTTGGGTGGCAGTGTGAGCTGCGAGGAGGATGCTATGAGGCTGCAGAGTGACTTGGATAGGTTAGGTGAGTGGGCAAATGCGTGGCAGATGAAGTATAATGTGGATAAATGTGAGGTTATCCACTTTGGTGGTAAAAACAGAGAGACAGACTATTATCTGAATGGTGACAGATTAGGAAAAGGGAAGGTGCAACGAGACCTGGGTGTCATGGTACATCAGTCATTGAAGGTTGGCATGCAGGTACAGCAGGCGGTTAAGAAAGCAAATGGCATGTTGGCCTTCATAGCGAGAGGATTTGAGTACAGGGGCAGGGAGGTGTTGCTACAGTTGTACAGGGCCTTGGTGAGGCCACACCTGGAGTATTGTGTACAGTTTTTGTCTCCTAACTTGAGGAAGGACATTCTTGCTATTGAGGGAGTGCAGCGAAGATTCACCAGACTGATTCCCGGGATGGTGGGACTGACCTATCAAGAAAGACTGGATCAACTGGGCTTGTATTCACTGGAGTTCAGAAGAGTGAGAGGGGACCTCATAGAAACGTTTAAAATTCTGACGGGTTTGGACAGGTTGGATGCAGGAAGAATGTTCCCAATGTTGGGGAAGTCCAGAACCAGAGGTCACAGTCTAAGGATAAGGGGTAAGCCATTTAGGACCGAGATAAGGAGAAACTTCTTCACCCAGAGAGTGGTGAACCTGTGGAATTCTCTACCACAGAAAGTAGTTGAGGCCAATTCACTAAATATATTCAAAAGGGAGTTAGATGAATTCCTTACTACTCGGGGGATCAAGGGGTATGGCGTGAAAGCAGGAAGGGGGTACTGAAGTTGCATGTTCAGCCATGAACTCATTGAATGGCGGTGCAGGCTGGAAGGGCTGAATGGCCTGCTCCTGCACCTATTTTCTATGTTTCTATGTTTCTAATACAACACCCAACATATGTATTTTACAAATTGCTTAGTGAACACTTCTCTCCTATCAGAGCACTTGGTTAAGTATTCTATGGATTAGTAGGCTGAAGTGATCCCACAGAGGTGGACTAGTGGGAATAGTGCCGTAAACCTTTTAAAAATTATTTTCTGGGATATGGGTGTCGCTGGCAAGGCCAGCATTTATTGTCCATCCCTAACTGCCCTCGAGAAGATGGTGGTGAACTGCCTTCTTAAACCGCTGCAGTCCGTGTGGTGAATATACGCCCACAGTGCTGTTAGGGAGGGAGTTTCAGGATTTTGACCCAGTGACGATGAAGGAACGGCAATATACTTCCAAGTCAGGATGGTGTGTAACTTGGAGGGGAACTTGCAGGTGATGGTGTTCCCATGTGCCTGCTGCCCTTGTCCTTCTAACTGGAAGGGTTTGGGAGGTACTGTCGAAGAAGCTGTGGCAAGTTGCTGCAGTGCATCTTGTAGATGGTACACACTACAGCCACGGTGCGCCAGTGGTGGAGGGAGTGAATGTTTAAGGTGGTGGATTAGGTGCCAATCAAGAGAGCTGCTTTGTCCTGGATGGTGTTGAGCTTCTTGAGTGTTGTTGGAGCTACACTCATCCAGGCAAGTGGAAAGTATTGCGTCACACTCCTGACTTGTGCCTTGTAGATGGTGGAAAGGCTTTGAGGAGTCAGGAAGTGAGACACTCGTCACAGAACACCCAGCCTCTGACCTGCTCTTGTTGCCACATTATTTATGTGGCTGGTCCAGTTAGGTTTCTGGTCAATGGTGACCCCCAGGATGTTGATGGTGGGGGATTCAGCGATGGTAATGTCGTTAAATGTCAAAAGGCAGTGGTTAGACCGGCGCTTGTTGGAGATGGTCATTGCCTGGCACTTTTGTGGCACGAATGTTACGTGCCACTTATCAACCAAAGCCTGAATGTTGTCCAGGTCCTGCTGCATTCAGGCATGGACTGCTTCACTATCTGAGGAGTTGCAACTGGAACTGAACACTGTGCAGAAACATCCCCACTGCTGACCTTACGATGGAGGGAAGGTCATTGATGAAGCAGCTGAAGATGGTTGGGCCTAAGACACTGCCCTGAGGAACTCTCATAGAGATGTTCTGGGGCTGAGATGATTGACCTCCAACAGCTACAACTATCTTCCTTTGTGCTCGGTATGACGCCAGCCAGTGGAGAGTTTTCGCCCCGATTCCCATCGACTTTAAAAGGGCTCCTTGATGTCACACTCGGTCAAATGCTGACGATGTCAAGGGCAGTCACTCTCATGCTAAGCTAATTTAGGTCATTGTCCTGACGGAATTTAATATCCCCTAAGTTCCCCCTGCCCTAGCCCTGAACTCGCATCTTTCTCCAGTTTTGCTCCAATCTCCCCTCATGACTTCCCCGCACTCATCTGTCCATGAGACGCACTTCCTGCTCCCTCGACCCTACTCCCACTAAACTGCTGATCACCCAACTTCCTTTGCTGGGTGCCACATTAGCTGATATTATTAACAAAGTGACTATTTGTACTACGCTTTTCTGCTCCTTCTGCATCTGTGTCCTCTGCACTCCACCTCCTGCCCGAAACCGGAAGTGGGGCCCTGTGATTGGCCATGTCGTTTCTCGAGTCTGTGGGCGGGTGGCAGCAGGGAGAGAGAGCGGCGGGGGGGGGGGGGGGTTGCTGGTGTTGGGGGAAAGAGAGAGAGCCTGGGGGGAGGAAGAGAGAGCCTGGAGGGGGGCATTGGGGGGGAGAGAGAGAGAGAGAGAGAGAGCCTGGGGGGATGGGGGAAGAGAGAGCCTGGAGGGGGGCATTGGGGGAGAGAGAGAGAGCCTGGGGGGATGGAGGAAGAGAGAGCCTGGAAGGGGGCATTGGGGGAGAGAGAGAGAAAAAGAGAGAGAGAGAGAGCCGGGGTGGTGGGGGGTGGGGGGGCGGGGAAGTGAGCTGGGGGGAGAGGGGAGAGAGAGCCGGGGGGCTGGGAGGTGCGGGGGAGGAAAAATCCAGAAGTTAAGACACTGTCACTATTCACTTCATACCCAATAAACCTGTTAACAATCCGTACAGAATGCCCTATCTATGGCGGGTAGGGGGGTGGTAAGGCCACTGCGCTGATGTAAGGGACATCGGCTGGGAGGGGCAGCACTTGCACTGGGGTAATGGACATGGGCTGGGGGAGGTAGCACTTGTGCTGGAGTAAGGGTCATCAGCTGGAACTTTGGAGGCTTTTGCTGGGTTGGTCGAGAGGGACTTGGGCTGGGGGAGGGATGCACTTGTGCTGGGGTAAGGCACTTCGGCTGGAACTTGGTGGCTTTTGCTGGGTTGGTCATAATCTGTCCTCTCTGGCTTCTGAAGTCAGAATGGATCAAATTACAATTTGTAAAGTCAGTGAGAACTTGGGCTGGCAGTTCCAGTTACATATTCCAGAGAATCTTCAGGGTGTGGCTTATCCTCCAAGGGGACCAATCAGCAATGTGATAATGGAGAGCCAATCAGAGACACTGTGGCCATTTTGTTAGTACAAATAAGCGCATCCTATTATTAACAATTCTCTCTCCTCAGGTACTGTCCACTTCTCCTTCAAATCTGCCATTATCACCCCTCGCCTCAAAAAAGCACTTGACCCCTCTGTCCTTGCAAACTACCATCCCATCTCCAACCTCCCTTTCCTCTCCAAAGACCTTGAATGTGTTGTTGCCTCCCAAATCCATGCCCACCTTTCTCAGAAGTCCATATTTGAATCCCTCCAATCAAGATTTCCGCCCCAATCACAGTAGCGAAATGGCGTTCATCAAAATCACAAATAACATCCTATGTGATTATTACAAAGGTTAACTATCCCTCCTCATGTTCTCGACCAATCTGCAGCCTTTCACACGGTTGACCACTCTTTCCTCCTCCAACGCCTCTCCACCAATGTCCAGCTGGGTAGGACTGCACTCGCCTGGCTCCATTTTTATCTATTGAATCGTAGCCAGAGAATCACTTACAACGGCTTCTCTTTCCACTCCCAATCGTTGGTTACCTCTGGTGTTCCCCAAGGATCTATCCTTGGCCCCCTCCTATTTCTCATCTGCATGCTGCCCTTTGGCGACATCATCCGAAAACACAGCGTCAGTTTCCATATGTATGCTGGGAACACCCAGCTCTATCTCACCACTTCTTTCGACCCTTCCACGGTCTCTAAATTGTCAGACTGCTTGTTCGACATCCAGTACTGGATGAGCAGAAATTTCCTCCAATTAAATACTGGGAAGACTGAAGCCATTATCTTCAGCCCCCAACACAAACTCCATTCCCTAGCCACCAACTCCATCCCTCTCCCCAACTTCTGTCTGAGGCTGAACCAGGCTGTTCACAACCTCGGTGTCAAATTTAACCCTGAAATGAGTTTACAAACAAATATCCGTGCCATAACTAAGACCTCCTATTTCCAACTCCAAAACATCAACTTGACTATTCCAACACACTCGAGGCTGGCCTCCCACGTTCTACCCTTCATAAACTTGAGGTGATCCAAAACCCGACTGCCCGTGTCTTAACTCGCACCAAATCCCATTCACCCATCACCCTTCTGCTCGCTGACCTACATTGGCTCCTGGTTAAGCAGCACCTTGAAATTAAAATTAATCAAGCAGCCTGGGATCACTACTCTGATGAAAGTTCGGAAACGTTGGCCGGAATTGTCCCTACCTGGGTGGGTGCGGTGCGGGCGGTCGCCATGGTGGATCACGAGCCCGTTGCTGCTTCCATCCCGCTCCAGGATGTGACTTTATGTCAATAGTAAGCCCGCCCTACACGTTACCTGGTCTAATCAAATTATGAGGGTCTGGTGACATTATCGATGACGCATTTTCAGCTGGGATATTTAAAGGAGCCATGGCCACATTGCATTTGAAGGTTCATCTAGGTTAGTGCAGTCACTGCACTGCACCATTGCACTGCTACTCAGTCCAGCAAAGATGACTGCACAGAGGCAGAGGGCTGCACCCTGGCTCTCCGATGACTCCCTCTATATGCTTGTGAGGGGAGTCAGAGCACGCAGGGAGGTCCTCTTCACTTCCGATGGAACTGTTCAGCCGGAGGAGGAAGATGACTCCTCAGAGCAGCCTCCAGCCTCTGAGAGTTCACTGTAACCAGACATAAGCGCACGCAGCACGAGTAGAGACGCACACCCCCCTACCTCGCGAGATAGAGTGGTGTTGTCAGCTGGTCTCGCAAGAATCACAACCGAACAAGAGCAGCTGGTGGAGACAGGGACAGCTGTGGAGACTCCTCACTGGAGAGTGCAGGACTTTCCCAGCTCTGTTCAGCAGCATGCAGATGCTGAGCCTCGAGGGCAATCCAG